>NC_090332.1:81783030-82101780 GCF_035084215.1 Heptranchias perlo
TACCCTTCTACCATTGCATCCAATTCTTATTCCTCAACTATTTTTCCCTTTTTTAAAATCTAAGCCACTTTTAATTTCTATGTTCAAACATTTGAAGAAAGTTTCAATCAAGTGAATCTTATATTTTGCGGCATTTACCTTGTTCAAAATATTTTCTGTTCTTTTGATCAAAACAGTCCACCATCTATCTATAGGAGTGAGGACTTGGCTCTTCCAGATCTGAAAGATCGGGTGCTTTTTGCTAGGATAATACCTAAGCCCCTCAGCTTGGCCATCAGGATCTGTGTTTAATCGTCACTCAAATTATAATTCTGTGCTTTCAGTAAATACTTTAGGAATTTGAATATGCGCTTTATTTCACCTTATCCCAAAACAATGGCAGCAATGTTACTTCAGGTTATTGCTTTGCCAGAAACATTTAGAATTACTCATTTATTTTGGTAAAATTGAATTTCTGTTGTTATAATCATAGAAATGTTCTTTACTGAATTTTCTCTGATCTATTTCAGGCATTTGCTGCATTGATGAATTTGATAAAATGGGAAATCAGCACCAAGCCTTACTGGAAGCCATGGAGCAACAGAGTATCAGTCTAGCCAAAGCTGGAATTGTATGCAATTTACCAGCCAGAACTTCAATCCTTGCTGCTGCTAATCCGGTTGGAGGCCACTATAGTAAAGCTAAAACAGTCTCTGAGAACTTAAAGTAAGTTGTGCTTGTGTAATTAACACTTGTGATTATTTTTCGCATTGGCAATTCAGGTAATATGATAAGAGACAGAAATTCACCATTTAGTGGTTGTGTTGTGGTCCTCCCAACACATTGCATTATAGAATAGTAGAACATGTGTTTCTCTCTATGATTTGTCTTGCAGTGAATTTCTTACATAAGAACATAAGAAATAGGAGCAGGAGTAGGCCAATCGGCCCCTCGAGCCTGCTCCGCCATTCAATAAGATCATGGCTGATCTGATCCCAACCACAAATCTAAAGAACACAAGAAGTAGGAGCAGGACCCGGCCAATCAGCCCCTGGGCCCGCTCCGCCACCCACAGGACATTGACCGATCCGAACTCAGCTTCATGTCCAATTTCCTGCCCGCTCCCCATAACCCCTAATTCCCTTTACTTCTAGAAAACTGTCTATTTCTGTTTTAAATTTATCTAGTGATGTAGCTTCCACAGCTTCCTGGGGCAGCAAATTCCACAGACCTACCACCCTCTGAGTGAAGAAGTTTCTCCTCATCTCAGTTTTGAAAGAGCAGCCCCTTATTCTAAGATTATGCCCCCTAGTTCTAGTTTCACCCATCTTTGGGAACATCCTTACTGCATCCACCCGATCAAGCCCCTTCACAATCTTATATGTTTCAATAAGATCGCCTCTCATTCTTCTGAACTCCAATGAGTAGAGTCCCAATCTACTCAACCTCTCCTCATATGTCCACCCCCTCATCCCCGGGATTAACCGAGTGTCCCAATATCATTTATCTGTATTACAGTGATTCCTTCCTTTATTAACATAGCCACCCCACCTCCCCTTCCTTCCTGCCTGTCCTTCCTGATTGTTAAATACCCTGGCATATTTAATTCCCAGTCGTTGTCACCCTGCAGCCATGTTTCTGTAATGGCCACAAGATCATACCCATACGTAGTTATTTGTGCCGTTAACTCGTCCATTTTGTTACGCATGCTACGTGCATTCAGATAAAGAACTTTCAAATCTGTTTTGGGACGCTTAGTTCCTGCTTTTTCCTTTTTTAACACTTTACCTATTACTCCATACCTTCTGTCCCTTCCTGTTACGCTTTCCTCTGTCTCCCTGCTCAGGTTCCCAACCCCCTGCCACTTTAGTTTAAACCCTCCCCAACAGCACTAGCAAACACTCCTCCTAGGACAGCGGTCCCGGCCCTGCCCAGGTGCAGACCGTCCGGTTTGTACTGGTCCCACCTCCCCCAGAACCGTTTCCAGTGTCCCAGGAATTTGAATCACTCCCCCTTGCACCATTCCTCTAGCCACGTATTCATTTGAAATATCCTCCTATTTCTACTCTGACTAGCACGTGGCACTGGCAGCAATCCTGAGATTACTACCTTTGAGGTCCTATTTTTTAATTTACCTCCTAACTCCCTATATTCTGCTTTTAGGACCTCATCCCCTTTTTTACCTATATCGTTGGTGCCTATGTGCACCACGACAGCTGGCTGTTTGCCCTCCCCCTCCAAAATGTTCTGTAGCCGCTCCAAGACGTCCTTGATCCTTGCACCAGGGAGGCAACACACCATCCTGGAGTCTCGGTTGCGGCCGCAGAAACGCCTGTCTATTCCCCTTACAATTGAGTCCCCTATCACTATAGCTCTTCCACTCTTTTTCCTCCCAGCCTGTGCAGCAGAGCCACCCGTGGTGCCAGGAAGTTGTCTGCTGCTGCCTTCCCCTGATAAGTCATCCCCCCCAACAGCATCCAAAGTGGCATATCTGTTTGAGAGGGGGATGGCCACAGGGGACCCCTGCACTACCTGCCTGCACCTCTTACTCTTCCTGGTGGTCACCCATTCACTTCCTGCCTGTATACCCTTTACCTGCGGTGTGACCAACTCGCTAAACGTGCTATCCACGAGTTTCTCTGCATCGCGGATGCTCCACAGTGAATCCACCCGCAGCTCCAGCTCCGAGATACGATCGGTCAGTAGCTGCAGGTCGACACACTTCCTGCACACATGGTCGGCAGGGACATTGGTAGTGTCCATGACTTCCCACATCTTGCAGGAGGGGCATATCACGGGTGCGAGGTCTGCTGCCATGACTTGCCTTAGCTTAGTTACCCCTTTTAAATTACGTTGAAATTAGAAAATGTTAACTATACTAGGGACCTAGGTTCACTAAAAAAAAACACTACCTGCTATAAAACCTGCAGATCTTCCCTTTCTTATTACTTTACTTACAGTAAAATGGTAGAAATACTCACCTGAACCTACTCACCAATCAGCTGCCTCCCCTGTGCCGCGTCACTTTCTGACTGGTGACGTCACCTCGAACTCTGCCGCTGGTCTCAGAGTCTCGCTCTCAGAGTAAGCTCTGGTCTCGCTCTTTGCCGCCGCTCACCGACTGAACTCTCGCTCTCTCCGCGCTGTTTTTATCCCCGCTCTGGTCTCGCTCTTTGCCGCCGCTCACCGACTGAACTCTCGCGCTCTCCGCGCTGTTTTTATCCCCGCTCTGGTCTCGCTCTTTGCCTCCGCTCACCGACTCGTGGATAGCACGTTTAGCGAGTTGGTCACACCGCAGGTAAAGGGTATACAGGCAGGAAGTGAATGGGTGACCACCAGGAAGAGTAAGAGGTGCAGGCAGGTAGTTTCTTGTATCAGCTTACTGTCAGAGGGAGACAGCAGCTAGAGCTTGAAGGAAAAAGGAAAGTTAAATTTCATTGAAGTAATCCTGTCTTTGTAATTGGCCAGTGGGAGTTACATTTGGGATGTTAAAGGCTGAAAGTAAATTTTTAATTTCTTTAAACTAATAATTGGCTTCTTAAAATAAAATTCTCAACTCTCTCAAGCCATTCATCATAATTTTTAATTTGCTTGCAAAGCACATCCATTGGAAATTATTTTTCTTCCAACATATAGGAATATTAAGCAATATATTGCTGACCAGTATGAATTGTATGTTGTGCTATTTCTACAGGATGAATTGAATACAGAAATACCTTAACAACAAATCGTATTATTCATGTGTGAGGTAGCTTTCATTATTTATATTTAATGTTTCAGAATGGGCAGTGCCCTACTTTCAAGATTCGATTTGGTATTTATTCTGCTTGATACTCCAAATGAAGATCATGACAACCTTCTTTCAGAACATGTCATGGCCTTGCATGCTGGGAAGAAAGCAGTCTTGAGCAGTGCCACAGTTTCACGTCAAAGCACACAAGATACTAATGCTTCAGTACTTGAAATTGCTTCAGATAGACCTTTATCAGAAAGAATAAAGGTACAGAAATGTGAAGTATTGGTGAAAGTGAAACCAGAAACGATTGTGTGACTGTATAATTATTGTTTCTTATAATATGCTTATAGTCATGTATAAGACAGCATCTTGACAGTGACTGAGATTAAGGTATTAAATTCCCACCACCCAATTGTCCAAAACAGAAGTAAAATCTCTTGGCCATCAGAAAGGCACAGTATGCTGATTCACCATTGTGTTATGCCAAGGACTTCCTGAATACCAAAACACAGTAAAAACATTAAGATGTAGGAGAAAAACAGTGCTTTATCATGTCTGTCAGAAATGTCTCTGTTTCACCTACAATTAATTACTTTTGAAGTGAAATGGTGTTATGGTGCAGGGAGATGCAGCAGCCATTTTGCACACAAGATCCCACAAATAACAGTAAGATGAATGACCTGTTGTGGACACTGGGAAAACTTCAGGACACCTGGAGAACTTTGGGATGTCCTGAGGCCATGAAAGGCATATATAAATGCAAGTTTGTTCATCCGTTCTTTGAATAGTGCCATGGGATATTTAGTATCCATATGAACTAGTGAAGCAGGGAGATAGCCCTTGGTTTAATGTCTAATTCAAAGGGTGGCCAATGCAGCACCCTCAATGCTAAATTGTGTGCTCAATTGCTTGGAGTGGGGCATGAATTTATATACTCCTAATTTGGAGGCAAATCTGCTATCAACTAAGCAAAACTGACATGATGGGGAGAAGCTGGAAAAGCAAAGAATGTATTGGGGATGCTAACAATGCAAAATTTAGAACTGAGAAATAGCTGGGGAACTGGATGAGACAGTAGGTTAACTGTGTCCTTTCACCTTTAGTGCCTCGGTTTAAATCCATCCCATCCTGATGGGGTGAAGTGACTTCTTAATGGGTGTGGACCCACAGCACAAAACTATTCACAATTAGCACAGTTTCACTCAAGGGTGGATGGTATGGAAAATGGAAAAATCATATTGGTGCTTTAAGTGATGCTTTTCTAAGGTTGAAGTTAAAGTAGATAGTTGGAGCAGAATAAAGGGAGCTTTCTCCGTATTTTGCTGTGATTTACTTGATCTGGAGTACCTGCTGCTGCCATAAAGTGCAAAAATGTTCCACTCCCAATTCTGGCAATCCTCAACTTGAGTAAGAAATGGATAACAGCACAGATGTAGTAACTTAGAGATGCAGGTAATTGAATACTGGCCCATAAACCGGGCAGCTGATTAAAATTAATCAGTCTGGCTTTTAAGCCGCTACTAGACTCCAGACTAGTAGAATTTTGATCTTGAACTGTGTGTCTAAAAGTTTTGATATTTTAACACATTACCTTTTCCTATGATTGGCTACAAACTGAAATGTATCATTTGTATTCTCCACTGTGTAGCATTCTCATCCAAAGTATTTGTGTTTAAAAGGTTTCCCCAGGAGAAAACTTTGATCCTATTCCTCATCAGTTGCTAAGAAAATATGTAGGATACGCACGTCAATATGTTCGTCCAACATTGTCCATTGAAGCAGCTCAAGTACTTCAAGAGTTTTATCTAGAGTTGAGGAGACAAAATCAAGGTCCAGATAGCACCCCTATTACCACAAGACAGCTGGAGTCTCTTATAAGGCTCACAGAGGTAAATATGGATGTATTGTTCAAAGTACTTTGGGGCAATTGGTGAAACATATATTAAACCTGCTAGATGTGAACATAACTAAAAAGCATGTCAGATTCGCTCCATATTGCTTGTTTTTCCATTTTGTTATATAAACAGTACGGACTTATGAGTATTATTTCAAGTAGGAAGTTGTGACTCACTTGAGTAAATTTAGATATTCTGTGCTTCTGGCGGGAAGGGTCGCTCAAAGGGAGCGCATGTTAGAGAATCAGTGCTACAGTGTTGTAACTTTAGCTCCAACTTGTGCTCTTTTTGAGTGAGGTTGCCAGCTGGGAATGTGAGAGTGCTGAATTTATCCTAATAAATCCAACAATCTTGCAGCATTCTTGGGTCACACTCGGGGTCAGATGTAGCAGTCATGCTTCATGTAGAGAGCAAGGTAACTCTACTGGGGAGAAGAATATATGGTCTCAACGGCCCGATTTGTGGTAACCCCACAAAAAGCATTCTGTGGCCAAAAAGGTGGCATGTGATCTGTTCCTTGGGGTTCTTATCAATCTTGCATTTGATCTGGGCACTACAAGATATAGAAGAATAGCTGAAACAAACTTCCTCGTTTACTGTGGTAACACTTGACCACTAGTTCGAGTTTTCACCTTCAGCAGATTAGAGTGCAGCAACTTGCTATTCTCAGGCCAAACCTGATGGTGTTCATCATGTTTAACCTTGAACTGAGCTTCAAATCCCACATCTCAATCACTAAGACCCACCCATTTCCACCTCCACAATACTGCTTGCCTCCATTCCTATCTCATCCCCACTCCTGCTGAAATTGTCACTTATGCCATAGTTACCTCCCTGACTCTTTCTCCATAGCAATGAAGGTTCACTAGATTAATTCCTGGGATGAGAGGGCTGTCCTATGAGGAGAGATTGAGTAGAATGGGCCTATGCACTCTCGAGTTTAGAAGAATGAGAGGTGATCTTGTTGAAACATAAGATTCTGAGAGGACTTGCCAGGGTAGAAGCTGAGAAGCTGTTTCCCCTGGCTGGAGAGTCTAAAACTAGGGGGCATAGTCTCAGGATATGGGGTCAGCCATTTAGGACTGAGATGAGGAGAAATTTTTTCACTCGGGGTTGTGAATCTTTGGAATTCCCTACCCCAGAGGGCTGTGGATGCTGAGTTGTTGAGTATGTTCAAGACTGAGATCGATAGATTTTTGGACTCTTAAGGGAATCAATGGATATGGGGATCGGGCAGGAAAGTGGAGCTGAATTCGAAGGTCAGCCGTTATCTTATTGAATGGCGCAGCAGGCTTGAGGGGCCGTATGGCCTTCTCCTGCTCTTTTTTCTTATGTTCTTAAAGCTCTCCTTTCTGGCCTCCCAAGCTCTTAACTCAAACTCCAACTCTCCCAGAACTTCACTGACTGCATCCTATCTCATACTGTTTAATCACCTATCATCCCTGTCCTTGCTGAGGTTATCCATCCATTGCCCATTGATTTGAAAAATTGTGATCCTCATTTAAAAATTCCCTCTAAGGCATTTCTCCATCCAACTTTTGCAACCTTCTTATCCCAGGCTGCATCTTTCACTCTTAAGTCTGGCCAACTGTGTGTTCCTCCCTCCGCTGCACCATCTGTGGTGAGGTCTTCAGCTATTCAGTTTTCTGAAATTTTCTTCTAAAACCTCATTTCTATCAAAAGCCTCCTTTAAAACTACCTCTCCAACTTCTCCTTTTGATTACCTCTCCCAGTTCCTGAATCCCTTCCCATTATGAAGCACCTTTTGATATTTTGCTAGATTACAAAGGCAATGTGCAAGTTGTTGGGTACTAATTGGCACTAAAGTTCATCCTCCTCTGAAATGTTTGGGAGAAGACTGATTTTCCCTCATCAGCATCTCTAGTTCAAATGTTGCTGTACCATGTTCCAGTCCATGGTAACTATTGTTCAGTTCATTACATATTAATGTTGGAAATTAAAACTCTACTTTCTGTGTTTTGAAAGGCAAGAGCAAGATTAGAACTCAGAGAAAAAGCAACAAAATGTGACGCAGAAGATGTGGTGGACATCATGAAACATAGGTAGGGCATTTTCTTTAAAATTATCTTCATTTAATCTTTACAGAATGAGTAGAGACAAACAAAGGTACAAAATATGCAAAGCTACAACATATAACAAATAGTACACAATGAACACAGGCTAATTCAACTGTTGACAGTGAACAGTTTGGACGAAGAGCTTTAATTGATATCTCTAATGTCTCCAGGATATGCAGGGAGCTGACACATTTTAGTGATGTACACAACATTTGGAGAGTAATGGGTACAATTAATCTTTATTTGATTATTACTAGGTGTTTTTTTTGTAGCCCTTGCAAACAAAAAAGCCTTTCACTGTTTATACTTAACATCGGCTTAAAGATCTTTTCCTCACTTTTAAGATTGCAAGAGCTCATTGGAGCTGTAAAAATCTAAACAAAATAAGACTATTTACTCAAAATCAAAATCCTGTGGATGCTGGAAATCTGAAATAAAATCAGAAAATGCTGGAAATACTCAGCAAGTCAGGCAGCATCTGTGGAGAAAGAAACAGAGTTAACGTTTCAAGCCAATGACCCTTCATCATGGTCGACCTGAAACGTTAACTCTGTTTCTCTCTCCACAGATGCTGCCTGACTTGCTGAGTATTTCCAGCATTTTCTGTCTTTATTAAGGACATTTACTCCTCTTGATGAAGTAAACCACAAAGTTTTCCTATTTTAGGGCCCACAAAGCTTTTGCTGGAGTCATGGGATCTGGCAGGAAATTGTATACTTGGAGGTAATGATAAAAACCAGCCCAAAGTTAATACTGAATTCGGAGAGACAGGACCCCTACCCAAAAGGTGGTTAGGAACTTCCGGCCGACCCCATCTGCGTCAATAATATGATTATCTGGATAAAATTATAGGGATAAATTGTCAGGTTGATGGAGTGATATGAATGGTAGCACAGATCATGAGGTAAGAACCTGGAATGTTCTCACCAGGTGAGACAGTAAGATTGGAAATGGGTAAAAGACAGCACTTCTGTTCCTCACTATCCACGAGCCATTTATACACTGAACAAATTTGAAAATCCTGTGTTACAAAGATGTGAAGTACCGTTCTTCCTGTGCCGATAACTGAAGGCACTTAAGGTGCTTAGCATTTTCCAGCTACGTCTTTCTATCAATAATGTAATAAAATAAAATTCTTGAGTATCCACTCCTCTAACTCATTTCCTGTCGCACCTACTTTTGTCTGGTCTGTTTTTGCATTGCTTGTTTCCACAATTCTTTTGTCATGCTAATTGTGTTTCTATTGATTTTGCTCACCTAAGTCCTCTGTGCTTGGACTCCAAGGTAGGTAATAATGTTGCTTACTTACCTCTTGACATCTTCTGGGTCCACCTCTATCCCAGGTAACACTATTGGCATCAGTCTGAGGCTTCAAATGCTTTCTGGTAAGCTTTATTTCTTTTTTAAAAAATGTAACAATTGAGTATCCCAGAATTGAAAATGGAGGCCACCTGTATAACCAGGTGAAAGTAAGGAACAACCTCTTTATTTCCCCTCTTTTTGTCTCTATCTCTTTCTCTTTTAATTTAGCTTCAATAAATCACCATCATAAAATAATTATGCTGTTTGAACAGTTTGCTAGATACTTTCTCTGATGAGTTTGGAAGACTGGATTTTCAACGCTCACAGCATGGTTCTGGTATGAGCAAACGATCCCAGGCAAAAAGATTTGTGGCTGCTCTGAACAGGATAGCAGAACAGACTTATAAAACTGTTTTTGAATTTCAACAACTCAAGCAATTAGCAAGAGAAATACAGATACAGGTAAATACATCCCCTTTGTAATTTGAAAGTACTTTGGCTGTGAAATGATTTTGGGACATCGTGAGATTGTAAAAGGTGTTATATAAATGCAAGTTTGCTCTTTTTCTTTTTTCTTCCTTTTCACTTTTCTTTAGATCTTTCTTTTCTTTACTCTTGTTTCTGTCATTCTCTCCCCTTCTCTCTCCTCTCCCCCCCTCCTCTCCCCCCTCCTCTTCCCCCTCCTCTTCCCCCCCCTCTCTCCTCTTCCCCCCCCCTCTCCTCCTCTTCCCCCCCCTCTCTCCTCTTCCCCCCCCTCTCTCCTCTTCCCCCCCCCTCTCTCTCTTCCCCCCCCTCTCTCCTCTTCCCCCCCCTCTCCTCTTCCCCCCCCCCTCTCCTCTTCCCCCCCCTCTCTCCTCTTCCCCCCCCTCTCTCCTCTTCCCCCCCCTCTCTCCTCTTCCCCCCCCCTCTCTCCTCTTCCCCCCCCCTCTCTCCTCTTCCCCCCCCCTCTCTCCTCTTCCCCCCCTCTCTCCTCTTCCCCCCCTCTCTCTCTCTTCCCCCCCCTCTCTTCCTCTTCCCCCCTCTCTCTCCTCTTCCCCCCCCCTCTCCTCTTCCCCCCCCCCCTCTCTCCTCTTCCCCCCCCTCTCTCCTCTTCCCCCCCCTCTCTCCTCTTCCCCCCCCTCTCTCCTCTTCCCCCCCTCTCTCCTCTTCCCCCCCTCTCTCCTCTTCCCCCCCCCCTCTCTCCTCTTCCCCCCCCTCTCTCCTCTTCCCCCCTCTCTCCTCTTCCCCCCCTCTCTCCTCTTCCCCCCTCTCTCCTCTTCCCCCCCTCTCTCCTCTTCCCCCCCCTCTCTCCTCTTTCCCCCCCTCTCTCCTCTTCCCCCCCTCTCTCCTCTTCCCCCCCTCTCCTCTTCCCCCCCCCTCTCCTCTTCCCCCCCCCTCTCCTCTTCCCCCCCCCTCTCCTCTTCCCCCCCCCACTCTCCTCTTCCCCCCCCCTCTCCTCTTCCCCCCTCTCTCCTCTTCCCCCCTCTCTCCTCTCCCCCCTCTCTCTCCTCTCCCCCCTCTCTCCTCTCCCCCCTCTCTCTCCTCTCCCCCCTCTCTCTCCTCTCCCCCCTCTCTCTCCTCTCCCCCCTCTCTCTCCTCCCCCCCCTCTCTCCTCTCCCCCCCCCTCTCTCTCTCCTCTCCCCCCCCCCCTCTCTCTCTCCTCTCCCCCCCCCCCCCCCCTCTCTCCTCTCCCCCCCCCTCTCTCCTCTCCCCCCCCCTCTCTCCTCTCCCCCCCCCTCTCTCCTCTCCCCCCCCCTCTCTCCTCTCCCCCCCTCTCTCTCCTCTCCCCCCCTCTCTCTCCTCTCCCCCCCCTCTCTCTCCTCTCCCCCCCTCTCCTCCTCTTCCCCCCTCTCTCTCCTCTCCCCCCTCTCTCTCCTCTCCCCCCTCTCTCTCCTCTCCCCCCTCTCTCTCCTCTCCCCCCTCTCTCTCCTCTCCCCCCTCTCTCTCCTCTCCCCCCTCTCTCTCCTCTCCCCCCTCTCTCTCCTCTCCCCCCCTCTCTCTCCTCCCCCCCCGCCCCCTCTCTCTCCTCTCCCCCCCCCCCCTCTCTCTCCTCTCCCCCCCCCCCCCTCTCTCTCTCTCTCCTCTCCCCCCTCTCTCTCTCTCTCTCCTCTCCCCCCCCCTCCTCCCCCTCTCCCTCCCCCTCCCCCCTCTCCCTCCCCCCCTCCCCCCTCCCCCTCCCCCCTCCCCCTCCCCCACCCCCTCCCCCCCCCCACCCCCTCCCCCCCCATCTCTCTCCTCTTCCCCCCCCCATCTCTCTCCTCTTCCCCCCCCCCATCTCTCTCCTCTTCCCCCCCCTATCTCTCTCCTCTTCCCCCCCCTCTCTCCTCTTCCCCCCCTCTCTCCTCTTCCCCCCCTCTCTCCTCTTCCCCCCCCTCTCTCCTCTTCCCCCCCTATCTCTCTCCTCTTCCCCCCCTCTCTCCTCTTCCCCCCCTCTCTCCTCTTCCCCCCCTCTCTCCTCTTCCCCCCCCTCTCTCCTCTTCCCCCCCCTCTCTCCTCTTCCCCCCCTCTCTCCTCTTCCCCCCCTCTCTCCTCTTCCCCCCCCTCTCTCCTCTTCCCCCCCCCTCTCTCCTCTTCCCCCCCCCTCTCTCCTCTTCCCCCCCCCCTCTCTCCTCTTCCCCCCCCTCTCTCCTCTTCCCCCCCCCTCTCTCCTCTTCCCCCCCCTCTCTCCTCTTCCCCCCCCCTCTCTCCTCTTCCCCCCCTCTCTCCTCTTCCCCCCCTCTCTCCTCTTCCCCCCCTCTCTCCTCTTCCCCCCCCTCTCTCCTCTTCCCCCCTCTCTCCTCTTCCCCCCTCTCTCCTCTTCCCCCCCTCTCTCCTCTTCCCCCCCCCTCTCTCCTCTTCCCCACCCCTCTCTCCTCTTCCCCACCCCTCTCTCCTCTTCCCCCCCCCTCTCTCCTCTTCCCCCCCCCTCTCTCCTCTTCCCCCCCCCTCTCTCCTCTTCCCCCCCTCTCTCCTCTTCCCCCCCTCTCTCCTCTTCCCCCCCCTCTCTCCTCTTCCCCCCCCCCCCTCTCCTCTTCCCCCCCCTCTCTCCTCTTCCCCCCCCTCTCTCCTCTTCCCCCCCCCTCTCTCCTCTTCCCCCCCCCTCTCTCCTCTTCCCCCCCCTCTCTCCTCTTCCCCCCCCCTCTCTCCTCTCCCCCCCCCCTCTCTCTCTCCTCTCCCCCCCCCCCCTCTCTCTCTCTCTCCTCTCCCCCCCCCCCCCTCTCTCTCTCTCCTCTCCCCCCCCCTCTCTCTCTCCTCTCCCCCCCCCCCCCTCTCTCTCTCCTCTCCCCCCCCCCCTCTCTCTCTCTTCTCCCCCCCCCCCCCCCCCTCTCTCTCTCCTCTCCCCTCTCTCTCTCCTCTCCCTCTCTCTCTCCTCTCCCCTCTCTCTCTCCTCTCCCCTCTCTCTCCTCTCCCCATACAACCCTCCCACACTCTTCGGTCTTCTAACTCTGGGTTCTTGTGCATCTCCCTGCCCTGATACCCCATCGATAAGGGAGCTTTCAGTCACCTTGGCCCTACTCAGAAACTTCCTCCCTAAAACCCCTTTACTTCTCTGTCCTTTTTTATTTTAAAAAAAACCTTTTCCAAACCCATTTTTACCACCTAACCTTCAGTCACATCTCAACGTTTCCTCTTACTATTTCTCTGTGAAGTGCTTTGGGATGCCTCGTATGTTAAAGGTGCTATGTAAATACAAGTTGTAGCAATGCATAGTAGTACAGGTAAAGATTAAAACCTAATTTTATTTTTATCTTAAAATATGCAGGTATCTGACTTTGAGGGATTTATCCACTCTTTGAATGATCAGGGCTACTTGTTAAAAAAGGGATCAAGACTTTATCAGCTCCAGACCATGTAACTACAGACTGATCAAGAGTCTAACTCAGACTAAACATTCTTCTACAGCAAGTACCCTTGTAGAATTGTTCTAACCCTCTCAAGGGAAAGCAAAGGCAAGGAAGGTTAAAATGCCATCTATTTTAGGTGACAATTATGTCATAAACCTTTCAAGTTACAAAACAGCAAAATAGTACGGGTGACAATAGAAATATTTGTTTAATTATAACACCAGGTCTGAGCAAAATCCTAATTTTAGCTTTTTAAAAAAATAAACCAGCCCATTCCCACAAGCTACTACATACATTCAAAATTGCTTCATTTCATAATGTTTGGAAAGTGTTGGTATGAATAGAATTGTTCATTCTGATTATTTCCCCTATCCCCAAAAATGACATTTACTGTTGAGTAAGGAAACTGAGCTGGAGTAGGATGTTGGTATTGGCTGTCATGGAAAAGTAGACTTGAACCTCCATCGCATGTACCCCACATGACTAGTTCTCTTCTTAGCTGTGTTTTTGAGGGAAGTAGGAAGAAGGGTTTGGAAACATTAAAGCAAAAGAGAAGAATTGCACTGTACTGTTCCTGCACACCTTAGCAGCGTTGGCAGGGACTAGGTGAAAGTAAATTGTTCACCATCTCACCTGGTGTGATGCATGTCACTTGGGTGAGCGATAGAGAATAAAATGCTTTTCTTAAGCAACAAGTTAATCTCCCATGACATTGTGCAGGGGGAGTCAAGACAAAGCAGGGTTAATTGGACCAGGGCCTTCAGACATAATTTAGTTGCCATTTTAAAATTGTATACTTCTGTTCTTTATTTTTATATTTTCCATTATAAATTCCTATATTCAAATTTATAATGGAAACACTATGTAAACTTGTCATGCCAGTGGTGGCAATGCAGCACCTCCACTGGTGGGAAGTTGTAATTATGTGTGACATGTTTACATCGACAGTTTCCATTACAGATGTTGACATAGGAATTTATAGTGGGGGGGAAAAAGTTGCCATAAGTGTATGCAGATGAAAGATTTTTAATAATCATAGATGTGGGGAAAGAAAAAACCTGATCAGACTTTATTAATGCAACTTTGCTGTCAGGTGTCTGAAATTCAAGCAAAAAGATCTTGATTGCCAAACAACAAGTCACAAGTTTGAATTCCCAGGGTGCCTATTACCTCAGCTGAGTTTCATCTGTGCTCAGCCACAAAATAGGAGTACAATGTGGGCGTGCGAGGTTTCTGTGGACTTACGGCTTTAGTTTGGAGAAGGTTCTGCCTGGACCGTCTCCAGAGATGTGTAGTGAGAAGGAAGAGAGAATTTTTCAAAGAATCTTTTCCAATTTAAAAACATTGCTGGCAAATTTAAATGGGTCATAATACATTTTCTCACCTTTTTTGGGTATTTGTGCCATTAATTCTCTTTCCTCAGTTCTTTGTAGAAATTTTACTTCAAGTATTAGCAGAATGTATTATTTATACAAAAATAACTTTTAGTTGATTCAGAAAATACTATGTTCTGTAATTCTACATTATAATCAGTTTTACAAATGTATGGAAAGGAGTTTCTGTAGATCTAATAAAAAAAAATATTTTGAAAATTGCAATGAACAAATGCGATTAAAATTATATTTTCTTTAACACTGACAGAATAAATGTAATGTCCATACTGATTCCTCTTGAGACCTTTATGTTCTTAATTCCTTTTTTATTTTATCACTATATTTGTCTAGAGAATATCACCCAAATTTTGAATGGAGTGAAGAAATGAAGGTGTACTGAAGAATTTGCTACTTTACAGTACACATGGACACACATAGTTTTCTCCCAGCCCTGGTGCTCACAAAACCTTGTTCTGGTATCACATCTGTTTTTCTCCTGTCATGGGTAATCTTTGCCATGATGTGTAGCAACAGAATGAAAGTTCAGTCCCATTGATTCAGTTCTTTCCATGATTTATATTCCTCAAACTTTTACCCCGGCATTAGCATTTAGAACTTGTTTGATTTAGACCCTTTAAGATTAAATGTAATGTTTCTTGTAGAGCTCCATCCCCTTGCAAATAGAAAACTGGTCTGGAATCAAGGTTCATGAAGGTATGTGGCAGATCTAAGCCTTATGGTTAGTCACCAACATCATGAGATCTTAATTTATGTTTTTTTGAGCATATGGAAAGGAGTTTCTGTAGATCTAATAGAAAATGTATTTTGAAAATTGCAATACCAAATGCTATTAAAATCATATTTTCTTTAACATTAAATGTCAATGTCCATACCTTTTTATAGTTTGGACTGATTCCTGTGTTACACTGACAGTATTAATTCATGCTGGGGTAGGTGCATAGATACTTCCAATGCTCTGATATTTTGCTCAAGTAGCCTGTCTATATGTGTGACCCAGAATAATTGAGCTGTACACAGTTCACTGAAGAACATGCAATGTTCTGTCTCTCCAAAGCTGGAAAATACCACCCTGCCAGGCCAATGCATACAAGTTTTAAAAAAAAATCTTTAAATTTATTCACCGGTTACACACACACACACACACACACACACACAAGTCAAATGAGCAAGATACTGAAAAGGCATAAACTTAAAAACAAAATTAGTTTCTGTCTATAAGGGGTTGCAATACTCCCTTTTTAGATTGTATTTCCTGTTGTTTGATAAGTGACAAGACTTTTGGATGAAACAGTCAGGTTTATCGCTTGGTAAACCTTCTAAATTAAACATTGTGTGGATGGTATGAATCTCATTTCATCCACAAATCTCCCACCAGAATCAAAGCCAAGTAACTACAGCTGTGGTTTGTCATCATGTTACAACCATTTTCCTTCTGTAAATAAAGAGTTTGACTGATCTCATTTTGTGAGGAAATGTTGATGTCTGAATGCCCACTACTTCATCCATTTCCATTATGGATTTAATATTGTCTATTCTATTCTCATGGTAATATTTCAAAGTGCTTAGTCAAGCCAATTGCCACCTAACCTTCTAATCAATAAAAATCCATTTGGGAGAATATTTCCCACTGAATATGCTGTCATAGACTCAATGTCATGGACTCACTGTCACAGTAGTGACTAGTACATATAAATGGCTACACAATGAATGGGATCCTCCCAGAGCCATAACTGGCTGAATCCAATTTTCAAATTGGGTTCATCCTAAACATCTGACATAACTCAAAATAAAATACAGGCTGCTCCCATGTTGCCACAGGATTTTTTAAGCTAGGTATATAGATAAAATTAACCCAGAACGTTAAAATTTAACTGCAGAAGCAGAACTAGGGGACACAGGTTCAAAATAATAAAAGTAAATGTTAGGACTGATGGCAGGAAATTCTTCACAGAAATGATAAATGTGTGCAAACTACTTCCAGATCAAGCAGTGCAGGCAAAAGCCCTGGAATCATTTAAGAAACAATTAGATGCCACAATGGAGTGGGTATAGCAGCTCTCGGGCTAAATTAATTAATTGTAAACAATTTTACAACACCAAGTTATAGTCCAACAATTTTATTTGAAAATCACAAGCTTTCGGAGGCTTCCTCCTTCCTCAGGTGAATGTCAAGAAATCCTCGAACCTTTCACATTTATAAATCACGGAACAATACCTGGTGATTACAGATAGTCTTTCCAACTGCCCGTTGCCAAGGCAATCAAAGTGTTCAGACAGAGAGGTGTTCCCTACAGGGCCACTGAATATACAAACAACCAAAAAAAGAGGCAGAAACATAGAAACATCTGGAAGGAAGAGAAAGACAGCAAATGACCCGTTATATTAAAAACAGATAACTTTTGTTCGCTGGTGGGGTTACGTGTAGCGTGACATGAACCCAAGATCCCGGACGGCCTCAACCGGGATCTTGGGTTCATGTCACGCTACACGTAACCCCACCAGCGAACAAAAGTTATGTTTTTAATATAACGGGTCATTTGCTGTCTTTCTCTTCCTTCCGGATGTTTCTATGTTTCTGCCTCTCTTTTTTTGGTTGTTTGTATATTCAGTGGCCCTGTAGGTAACACCTCTCTGTCTGAACACTTTGATTGCCTTGGCAACGGGCAGTTGGAAAGACTATCTGTAATCACCAGGTATTGTTCCGTGATTTATAAATGTGAAAGGTTCGAGGATTTCTTGACATTCACCTGAGGAAGGAGGAAGCCTCCGAAAGCTTGTGATTTTCAAATAAAATTGCTGGACTATAACTTGGTGTTGTAAAATTGTTTACAATTATCAACCCCAGTCCATCACCGCCATCTCCACATCATAAATTAATTAAGATGGGCCAGTTGGCCTTCCCCCAACTTGTGAATCCGTCATGAGATTTTACCAATCCAGTTCAGGGAGGAGGGCAACAGAGCGATCAAGTTCCACCTGGCTGCCGCCCACGGCTCTGCAATCATTTACTTCGGCAGTAAGGGAGGGGGCACAGGGCTTTAAGAGGAGATATTTAGTCGGCCAAAAGCGTGTGGCGGCCTGCGCCTTTAAGCGGGTGTTGGTGCTGCTTCAGCGAGGCCGGTGAGGCGGTCGGGCCTCTTCCCTGCAGCCCGGGACAATGATCACTTCTCAGGGGTTCCGAGAAACGCGGGCACAGGGCGGCGGCCGCCGGTATTCGCATTGAGCGTGAGGCGCTTCCCGTGGCCGGGCCTGGCCTGGTCTGGTCCCAGTCCGGCCCGACCCTGCCCTCGGGGGGCCCCCCCCCCCCCCCCAGCATGTTCTTGTGTAAAAGCCGATGGGCGATCAGCAGCGTCGGGCGGGCAGTGAACCGACCGTTTAAAGTTACCGCCGGGAGCGGCCAGGCGGACACGGGGCCTGGGCCAAGGAGACCGAGGTCAAACCCGAGCGAGTCCCCCCCACCCTCGGCTCACAAGTGGGGCCGCCGGCTGCTGAGGTCCGCCGTCCTCCCGGGAGGTGGCGCACTCCCCCTGCCCTTGACTGTCGCCGGGGCCGGCTGGAGGCGCCGGGGCCCCAGCCGAAGCCTTTGGTGTTGTCCCACCCTCCGGCAGGAGGCGGCCCCAGGCACCAGTCCCGGCTGCGGCACTCGCGGGTACGGAGCCGGGAAACCGGCCACCAAAAGGGAAACCGCCGAGCACTACAGGGACGGGGATCAGGGAAAGAAGAGGGCCGCCGCCGCCGCCGCCGTCAGCAGCACAGCAGCCGCCGGGTCTCCGGAGCTGGTAAGGACACAGCGTGGGCCGCGGCAGATCGTCACAGCCTCTCTCAGTCCAGCGGCCGGCGTGTGATCCGCCCAAGCTCAACTCGCCCTGAATAACACGGCCTGTCTCAGCATCTGAGCTCCTTCAACAATTCGTCTCTGTCGCTCTCTCGTCACTCTGCCTCTGTCGCTCTCTCGTCACTCTGCCTCTGTCGCTCTCTTGTCGCTCTCTCGTCGCTCTGCCTCTGTCGCTCTCTCGTCACTCTGTCTCTGTCGCTCTCTCGTCACTCTGTCTCTGTCGCTCTCTCGTGTCTCTGTCGCTCTCTCGTGTCTCTGTCGCTCTCTCGTGTCTCTGTCGCTCTCTCGTGTCTCTGTCGCTCTCTCGTGTCTCTGTCGCTCTCTCGTCGCTCTGCCTCTGTCGCTCTCTCGTCACTCTGCCTCTGTCGCTCTCTCGTCGCTCTCTCGTCGCTCTGCCTCTGTCGCTCTCTCGTCACTCTGCCTCTGTCGCTCTCTCGTCGCTCTCTCGTCGCTCTGCCTCTGTCGCTCTCTCGTCGCTCTGCCTCTGTCGCTCTCTCGTCGCTCTGCCTCTGTCGCTCTCTCGTCGCTCTGCCTCTGTCGCTCTCTCGTCGCTCTGCCTCTGTCGCTCTCTCGTCGCTCTCTCGTCGCTCTCTCGTCGCTCTCTCGTCGCTCTGCCTCTGTCGCTCTCTCGTCGCTCTGCCTCTGTCGCTCTCTCGTCGCTCTGCCTCTGTCGCTCTCTCGTCGCTCTGCCTCTGTCGCTCTCTCGTCGCTCTGCCTCTGTCGCTCTCTCGTCGCTCTGCCTCTGTCGCTCTCTCGTCGCTCTGCCTCTGTCGCTCTCTCGTCGCTCTGCCTCTGTCGCTCTCTCGTCGCTCTGCCTCTGTCGCTCTCTCGTCGCTCTGCCTCTGTCGCTCTCTCGTCGCTCTGCCTCTGTCGCTCTGCCTCTGTCGCTCTCTCGTCGCTCTGCCTCTGTCGCTCTGCCTCTGTCGCTCTCTCGTCGCTCTGCCTCTGTCGCTCTCTCGTCGCTCTGCCTCTGTCGCTCTCTCGTCGCTCTGCCTCTGTCGCTCTCTCGTCGCTCTGCCTCTGTCGCTCTCTCGTCGCTCTGCCTCTGTGGCTCTCTCGTCGCTCTGCCTCTGTGGCTCTCTCGTCGCTCTGCCTCTGTGGCTCTCTCGTCGCTCTGCCTCTGTGGCTCTCTCGTCGCTCTGCCTCTGTGGCTCTCTCGTCGCTCTGCCTCTGTGGCTCTCTCGTCGCTCTGCCTCTGTCGCTCTCTCGTCGCTCTGCCTCTGTCGCTCTCTCGTCGCTCTGCCTCTGTCGCTCTCTCGTCGCTCTGCCTCTGTCGCTCTCTCGTCGCTCTGCCTCTGTCGCTCTCTCGTCGCTCTGCCTCTGTCGCTCTCTCGTCGCTCTGCCTCTGTCGCTCTCTCGTCGCTCTGCCTCTGTCGCTCTCTCGTCGCTCTGCCTCTGTCGCTCTCTCGTCGCTCTGCCTCTGTCGCTCTCTCGTCGCTCTGCCTCTGTCGCTCTCTCGTCGCTCTGCCTCTGTCGCTCTCTCGTCGCTCTGCCTCTGTCGCTCTCTCGTCGCTCTGCCTCTGTCGCTCTCTCGTCGCTCTGCCTCTGTCGCTCTCTCGTCGCTCTGCCTCTGTCGCTCTCTCGTCGCTCTGCCTCTGTCGCTCTCTCGTCGCTCTGCCTCTGTCGCTCTCTCGTCGCTCTGCCTCTGTCGCTCTCTCGTCGCTCTGCCTCTGTCGCTCTCTCGTCGCTCTGCCTCTGTCGCTCTCTCGTCGCTCTGCCTCTGTCGCTCTCTCGTCGCTCTGCCTCTGTCGCTCTCTCGTCGCTCTGCCTCTGTCGCTCTCTCGTCGCTCTGCCTCTGTCGCTCTCTCGTCGCTCTGCCTCTGTCGCTCTCTCGTCGCTCTGCCTCTGTCGCTCTCTCGTCGCTCTGCCTCGTGTCTCGCTCTCTCGCCATTCTGGTGTCTGCACATCCCTGTTGTGAGCGCTTCCCCAATACTGACTATACATGCAGAATCCTCAATTAGGTATCACAGACAATTAGCACATTTAGTGGGTGATAACCTTGCTGTTGATGAAAGTGCAGTTTCCTCAAGTGGATCCTGCAGCCTCCCCCACCGATAGCGCCTGGCACCCTGGGGAAGCCAGCAATTCCGTGGAAGTTGATGGATCTGTCCATTTGTTGCGCAGGATGTTTTAATGAAGTCGGATGCCCTGCAGAAGATAGCATCTGTCACCTGTTGAGTGCAGGTCCTCGCAGCACCTTGGCTGATGTTTCAGAGGTCCCTGGGCCATGTGCCTCAAGTGACGCCCCTGCTCCTCCTCCATGCCGTCCACGATAATCAGGAAGGGGAATGCCCAACGGATAGACAATTACAATGCTTTTGCCTTCCTTACATGTAGAAATAGGTGGGGGGCAAAGCTGGCAAGAATAAACTGCTAAACATGAGAGATTTAGGAAAAAAATACTTTTAGAACTATTTCCTGATTGCTGGAATGAGGCTCCACAGCTTTAAAGGTCCCTTTGTTGGCCTCCCAGGCTGAGAGTCATGTGTTGGCCAGGTCAGTTTTAACTGGCTGCGGCGCAAATAACTGTGTAAATCCAGCAAATTGGTAATCGCCATTAGCTACAATGGAGAACTGGTGGGCAAGAATGCACTTCTATCAGCTTTGGCGGGCCTAACAGCGGAGTGGCGCAAAAGGTCTAGCAATTTGCAGAGGATCAAAACTCACTGCATATCTCAGTTACTCCGCAAATTGTTGGATTTTTTTATGAATTAACAAAGGAGCACGCTGTTAATGTGTTATTATGGAGGAGTTTCAGGCCCAAATTTGTACGCATCCCTGTATCTTCCCAGCATCACACCTTGTATGCAGAGACCTTCAATCTGACTGACTTATATTTCATATTCATGAGAGAGAAACAAAGCAGAACTCAAACTCTTGAGCAATGAGGAAAATCTGCCGATAAGTTGGTGAGAGAACCATTAACTACGTGGCATGGGACTGAAATCATATGTAGGACAGACTGGCTGGGAGTGGCAGGTTCCCTTCCCTGAGGGACATTAGTGAACCAGTTGGGTTTTTACACCTCAAGTTACTCCATTTATTACGTAAATCAAATCCATAACTTGCCATGAGGGGGATTTCAACTCGCCTCTGGGTTGCTAGTCCAGTACCATAACCACTTGACTACTGTATCCTTGGTTTGGCATTTAATGCTTAAAACAATGTCTAGTGTACTTACTTGTTGCTTTTGAAAGACAAGATAGATCCTGTGGAGGCACACAATGGAACTATTGGCTGAAATAATTCAAATTCATCTTCCGGCTAGGTATGAATTCATTTGGAGAAACAAACTAAAATACTGTTAGTCATCTGAGTTTTTCCACTGAGAAAATAAGTGCATTTTCTATATAAACAACAATTCTTTTGGATTTCTGAGTCTGAAAAATAGAAGGCACAGGCCATATTAATCACCCATATGTTTGTCTAGATCACTGGCTATCTCTGAAGTAAAATTAAACAGTTCATAATACATTATGCTGTCGATCCTTTAACAACAACTTGCATTTATATAGCGCATTTAACGTGGGAAAACGTCCCAAGGTGATTCACACTAGTGTGATCAGACAAAAATTGACATGAAGCCAAAGAAGGGGATCGTAGAATATTAAGACGGGTGTCTAAAAGCTTGGTCAAAGAGGTAAAGGCGGAGAGGTTTAGGGAGGAAATTGCAGAGCTTGGGGCTTAGATGGCTGATGGCACAGCCACCAATGGTGGGGCGAAAGGAGTGGGAGGGATACACAAGAGGCCAGAGTGGGAGGAAGGCAGAGTTCTTGGAGGGTTGTAGGGCTGGCAGAATTGACAGAGACGGGGAGGGGTGAGGCCGTGGAGGGATTTGGAGATATGTAGCTTCTTTGGAAGTCAGAAATCTTAATAAGAATATGAGGAAACACGTGCACAACAGAAACTCACTGATGCATGCTGGGAAATTGTGCACACGACACACAGAGGCTCTTTTTTTCCTCATGTCTCTGAGGTGCCTTGGGATGTATTTTTCTTTGTTAAAGTTATATAAATGCAAGTTCTTGTAGCATCTCCCTATAACTGACAGAGTGATAACTATGAACTTCAAGCCTAGTCTTTTGAGACAGGTTGAGGCCTTCCAGTAAAATCCTTGAACAAGATGTGCAAAAGACAATTCTGTAGGAAAGTTTGATTGTTATTGTGAAATATGTTTTGGTACGTTGCAAATCTTTTATTTGGGGACTTCGTGGGCAGGCTGAGGGGGAAAGGTGTGGAAGGTGAAAAAATGTTCATATTTTTGAGCATTTGATTCACTTTCTCCTTGCTACAAATGTGCATATTAACAAACAATTAAAAAAAAAATTGGATGTACAAAATGTGCATGTATTATCCTATGCCAGATATGCAGGAAGTGTGATGCAATTGGTATAATGGACAGGAAGTGAATGTAGGCATGTGATTTTAGATTGATGTACCAGCGGGTGTCCTGTGGCAATGCTCCTGGCCAGTCAGGGAGAGGTGGTGTGGAAGTGGGCCGGAGCCTGAATTTTACAACCTTTTTTGAGGTACGTTTTGACAACATTATTTGCAGGGGCTTATTTTTACAATGGAGAAGGATAGAGATTAAATGGTTTGCACTGAGACTTTGAAGACAATTGTTCACAGAACAGTACTCCAGGGCATTGTCGGTGATTGGCCAGCCAGCCAGCCTGGCTCATTAATATAATCCAGAGGAATAGACCTCTCAGTGAGAGTTGTGATTCTTCTCACCCAACTACAGATAATCCTGCAGGCCAATATCTTGATGGATAGGATGCTTCTTGTTGGACAAGCAGTGGGGAGGTTTACCAGTGCTCTGTAAAGCTACGATGCATGGTTTTAAGTGGCTAAACTCTAGCAGTATCTCTAAGCTTTGACTATTTCCAAACTAAGCCTGAGCTCTATGGACTTGTGTAAATGAAGTATGTCCTACAGGGAGAAAGTATGTCTTTGATATTGGGCAAATAGAAAGGACCTGTTTAAATTTCTCAGTAGTTTGGTTTGGAAATTCCTAAACATGTTGATGGGTTTCCATATGTGTCAGATACCTGTCTGAGCACTCTTCCCCTACCAAAAAAAATGAGGGCCATGTGAAGTGCCTTGGGACATTTTACTACGTTAAAGGCGCTTTATAAATGCAAATTGTTGTTGATCAGGAATATGTTTATATGAAAATAATACATTTCTTATCTTTCTTTTGTAGTATGAAAATCCATGGACAATTCCAAATTTACTCTGTATGGCAAGGATTGGCTTGTCACCATATCTGGGCTACCTGATTGTGGAAGAAGAATTCAATCTAGCCCTCGGTCTTTTTACTTTGGCGGGAATTACTGATCTGGTGAGTAACTGGCTCTATGATAAATGGACAACTTTTGTTACATTTACACCATTAAGAAGAGCCATGTTTTTCAAATTTGCTAATAAAGTATATAATTGGCTTTTAAACAAATACTTCTGCTTAGTGCATTACGTCACATCCTGTGTGCATGGATTGTGTATGTAGTCAATCTTCTGAAAATTTGAGTATTATGTTAAAGATAACCTATTACCAATGGGAATATCAACATAGGCATAATATGCAACACTTTTTGTAAAATGTATTTTCAAAAACTGTTTTTAAAGCGGTGTTGGATGCTGCTGAAGACAATGTCTCTTCATAAAGAGTCTTGCACTATAGCTCGTGAAAAGAGGAACTTGAGGATTCAGCAACTTTAATTTTGTCACCAAGCTTATTTAGCATATTGATGCCAATATGCTGTTAGGAAAAATCACACAAAATATAATTTGTTTTAGTATGTTGTTAACATGCTTCTTGTATGTTTTTAATATAGATCAAATTGTTTCCACAACTATTGATAACGACAAGCATCTAGTATTATGTAGCTCGGAATGCTTCCTCATATACAACCTAAGTTTAAAAGGGCAAATTCTATTTTTTCAGTAGACAGTAAAATGTAATGTGGCCATACATATCAAAGTTTCACATGGCCATATTACATATTACTGCAAGTCTAATAACAGTACTGTTATGATATTTAAACTTTTAAAAATGTGATTTCATTAATTGCCAAGTTTTTTTTTTAAAAAAGTTAGATGAACCACTAACAAGTTTCCTATTATCAAGTATAAAGTGGGAGCTACTGATTTGCTGCTTAACTATTATTTGTGAACTGCAGATGTTCACAGTAAAATGAAAATTGCCCTTTGTATATAACGGAGTGCACAAAAACAAAATAGGTCAATTTTGAATTTGAACAAACTGTATACTTGGAGCAAGCATAATGGGAAGGAGTGGAATCACTCAGTTTATTCCATAAGTGAGATATCATGTCCATCTTATCCATGGAACACACCAGGTTACTTCACTGCTTCCCACTCTGTAATGTGTTTGCAGCACATTATGTGTGAGGGTAATCCTAAAACTTTTTTAAAAAAAAAAGTCTAGAGCCTCTCATCAGGGTGGAAAGGCTTCCATTTTGAAAGCTCAAAATATTTGGAATTGCATATTAAATTCATAGGGCTCCTTTGGCCCAAAACACTTTGTTCAGCATTGAGCCAGTGAGAACTTTTTTTGCCTGATGTAAGCAAATTTAAATGTCTCCTGAAATTTGAATTCTTATTATATTAAGGAAATTTCAGTTCTGTACGGTAGGATGAATTTAGTGGCAGAATTTGTAACTTTGTACGCATGGTTGTACACACTGTACTAACGGGTAGTGTTCTATAAGCATGCTGGATATTGCTAAACCAGGCTATAGCCTTTTGTCAAATTACCAACTGACTAGCATTCTTGAAATATCTTTTAAAAATGACTGAATATAAAACATGTCAATAAAAGACAGTTGTGTTCATTGGTTTTAAAAAATATAAAATCGCAGTGAATTTTAACAAAGTATTTGATCCATTCCTGAAAGGAAGAGTTGTACAATGGTGGTGGCTTATTAGCTTGGTTTGCCAGTTTGTTTTGTTTCATGTTTGATTTATTTAATACCAGTTTGATTGGTATGTTTTGATTGCTCTTCAGAACTGATAAATGCAAGTACGGTAGGTTGTGATTTAAAATTAGTGACTTCAGCCAGGGTTGAGGTAGCAATTAAGTTCTTCAACCTAAATAAGCAATTGATGAGCCTTTGTACAGTAGGTTTCTAATTAATATCTTGTTAAAAATACTACTTTCTATACAACCTATGCCTCCCCCTCCAAAAACCTGAGATTGAATTACATCTTTGGGTATTTTATAAATTGAAGGACAGATATTGATGCTATCAAGCAGCTTGTCATCAAATAGCCTGTCCTTAACTATAAAGCTACTGTTTGTTTTCACCCTTGCTATTTCTTTCCTTTTAAAATGCAAATAATCTATTTAGTAGGGCAGCTAACATTAAAGAAGCCTTCATGCTTATGGGGGAAAAGCTCTGAGAAGTTTTCGGTCCCAGTTACTGGCAGGCTTAACAAATGTACCACAGCTATTTTGAACTTTGTCACACTCCCTGATGGGACTGTAGTTTGGGGTACTTAATATGTGATTATCCTTAAGTCAAACATAAAGGACACCTGTAAAACCATACAATCAACATTGAGAAGTTTATTGAAAGTTTCTATTTTGGTCATGGGTAAGTTCCCAGATTTGTAGTCCAGGTTTAAAAATATCCTATAGAACTTCCACACTGTTGCAACTATTGTTATGCACTGCGTATAGATAGGAAATGATGTTTTGAGCAGAGAAACTTTGCTCGTTAGCCTTTTGTAATATTGCATCACTTCAGACCAGTTTTATAATGATGCAACATTTCTATTCCTTCTCCAAAAAAATGAAAGCTGAAGGATTTTTTTCTGAAGTGATCCAAATATTTCACTTCTTAATATTTTGGTAGCACGGTTAGTGAGTCTCTGCAGTAATCACTATTCTGTATTATTACTCTGTTACTGTGCAAGTCACAAGTTACTGATGCAGTGCTACGATGCTGAGTTAATATCATAAAACATTTAATGTTTTTTAATGTAACATTGTTTTTAGCTGACCTAAAGGAGGATGGAATATAAAAGGTTAGAATATGCATGCTTTGTTCTGTGATTATATATAACCAAGTCAATAAAGAACTGACTACATTTCCCGAGCCCTTAAATTCCAAATTATGAATCACAATATAGTCTTGCAGGCATCTTTGAAGATGAAATGCTGTTTGTTGGTTCAGAATTTTTTTATAAACATGTTCCAGAAACATGTGAGTATCCATTTTTTAAAAAATTACTGTCTGAAACCATTGAGTTCCATGCTTTTAAGCATTAGCTTTTGGCCTTTATTTTTGCATTGGGCTGATTTTATGTGCTTTCTATTTTGTTTTCAATTTAGGCAATAATGAATGAGAATTTTTTTTTACTTTTGATTAAGCTTTGGAAAATTGGAATTGTTCTTTGCATCAAATGCTACAACCATGTTTCTTTTCCCTGATTTGGAACAAACAAGGGCATTGTTAAATCCCTGGCTTTAGTAGACTATTATTTTGGCACTCCATGGAATTGAGCATTAAAATAATTAGTGGTTTGTTAAAACTAAGATAAGCTAATAGTTTTTTAGTTCATTATTATTATTGCCACTACAGGGATCATAGGAAAGGATCATCCCAGTGATAATGTGTGTGGATGTTTATAGGAAGGCTGAGTCAAGTTAACAAATTAACTATTGTCCCTGATCATTATGTAAACATATAGGAACAGGAGTAGGCCATTCAGCCCTTCGTGCCTGCTCCGCCATATGATAAGATCATGGCTGATCTGTGATCTAACTCCATATACTCGCCTTTGGTCCATATCCCTTAATACCTAAAACATCTTCAGTGCCTGGCTCATAACATATCACATCTTCATTGTTTCAGTGGCTGCGACATATGGCTGCAAGATGAATTTTAAACCTGTGTGAATCCACTTCATTTTAAAACACACCACTTAAAAGTAACCCATTTCCAAATCCTTTCCGTGAAAAAATGGTCACATATCCTGAAATGTGACACCATTTCTGGTGAGTTTCCTTTGTTTAAATTTGCTGAATTTTTGTGCGTATTTGAGTGAACAATTTCCTTTGTGCTGTTCGGAGCAAAATGATAAATGCAGTTTAAAAAAGAACACATTTGCTATTTCATTACAAATACAGAGGAATCCTCTTCCTCCTCCTCCTCTTACATCGAAACTACAGCACAGAAACAGGCCATTCGGCCCAACTGGCCTGTGTCGGCATTTACGCTCCACACGAGCCTCCTCCCTCCCTACTTGGAAATGAAGCATTTTGCTTTTCAGGCACCCCGTGTCACATCAAGCACTCCAGGTCAGATGCACCATGGTCAGATGCAAAACAAAGCTCTTTCGATCTGCCCAAACATGTTGCAGTCCTAGTCTGGGGTGCAACCCCAACTGCGCCAGTGTGATCTTCCATTTCCCAGACCAAGCCTTCCAATGGCCTCTCCGAGAGAGTGCCAGTTTTGTGCTGTGGTGTCATGTCTACCATGAACTGGGTTGAGACTGCCCAAACTCATTTCACATGAGACATTTAGAGATCGAGGATGCCTTCATTCTCCAATTTGAGTTGAAATCTATGATTCTAATTTGAACTGAGGTTTAGAGATGAAAGGATGAGTGTCTAACTCGCTGTGCCACACAGTTTTGATTCCTCCCCCAAGATTTCTGTTGTTCTGTGACTTTGTAGGGAAAGAGTTTGTGTGTTTCAGAATGTTTTGTTTTGGATAGTGAGTAAATAACAGCAAGATGCACATTTAACACCTTATGGGAGGGTGGAGGGAAAGGAGACTGCCAGAGGCCATGCTTTTCACTGTAGTTGACAGTCAATATTCAGAAGCAGCATTATATCTTCAAAATCACAGGCAAAGGCAACTGAGGCTGGCTGAAAGCATGATGTTTTTATCATCCACCTAGTTATTTACAAAATTCCACTTGCAAAAAAACTGAACAGTTTGTCTACGCTCCTTCTCTCCACCTTTCTCCCTTGGTTGAGGGCTTTCAGGATAGTGACATGTGTCCGTATCACACCATCTAATATATTATCCCGTTGTGGGATTTGTTGGCAATCTAGATCTCTATTCTCTTGCGGTGCCTGCTGTTTGCAGCCTGATACTGTAAGAAGCCTTTTCAGTTGGATGTTTAGTTCCTTTGGATTCTTATTTAACAAAAATGGCATATGGAGTGAGCCCTTGGCTTAGTGGTGCTATTCCCATCACTATATTAGAAGGTGCAGGATTTGAATCCCACTCTAGATAGTTCCGGCTCTGAATTCTGGGTTGGCATCCAGTGGAATATTTGACTCCAGTTAGTGTAGGTGACCCCCCCCCATTATATAGGTTGTGGGAGCCCATAAAACCCTCCCACCGTATAGGTCTAACTATCCTATCGGCGGCTGATGTAAACATGGTTACAGCCATCTTCACGAAGGAGTATTCACCCTTGTCAGACTGTTAATCAGCTTACGAATCCTTCCACTACTTTACACTATTCTCCAAGGAAGGAGTGTGAAGTTACGTAAAGAGCTTCTGCCCTCCATCCCACCACCGACTGCTACGCACTTTTCCCGATCCTGGTCATCACTATCCTTACTCCCAATATCACCGCTTCCCGGTCTCCTGTAGGGACTCCCGAGGACCCCTTCTGGCATTGCAACGCCCCAATCCCTGAGTCCTCTTCTCTGGCAAGCTGACTGGGGACACCCATTAGGTGTCTGCAGTTTGCCGGCTCGATGATGATGAGGCCCGAGGCCTAATATTACATTCCCTATGTCCCCTGCAGTCCTGATTTTGGGTGCGCTCAAATTTCTAGTTCTTTGCTTCCAATAACAATTAAGCATCTTGACCAAAACTCAAATTATAATACCCAATTTATAAATAGGTGAATGATAATTATACGAAGCTTTGAATTTGCCACCTCTCCCAATGCTATTAAGCCTTGTTTACTCTAGGCTGCATATTGGCTTTGATAGCATAGTTTACAGTACTTTCGTACTTTTAATTGAGAAACATATGTGAAGAGTCAAGTGTAGGACAGCACTATTGTTTGAAAAATATAGGAGAAAGGGTAAATTAAGCGGTAGTGATTTAAGTAATGCCAAAATTGGATTTTAAAAGTTTGTGATTTATAGGAGTAGGTGAAGACTGAGCTCAGGCGTTCCACAGTTTTTAGGTCCTACAAAAGAATGAGTTAGAGTAGAAGACGACCATACGATGAGTCTTCACCTCAGCATTATGAACATGTAGGGAGGTGGAAGAGTGTATAGGATGAAATATTTGAAATGAGGGTGGACAGCTCCGAGGAACAGTGGCCCCAGTTATATTGAATAAAACAGAGACCCATAAAAGAAAAGTTGAGGCAGATAGTGAGGTTCGAGGTGAGAGAAGGATTGCCTATGAGATGACAAGTTTTATTCCTTGTATCCTGTCTAAGAATGAGAAATACTGGAATACACATGGGAGCAGTGTTCAAATCTTGGAGGGACTTGGATGTTACAAAGTTGAGTTGTTGAAGGGAAAATAAATGTTTGGAATGCAAGAGAAAACAAAGTTTCTTGGACGTACCTTTAGCAATGGAGGAAATGTATTTCAGACCAGAGTAAGCAGTGAGGTTAAAACAGCAATTGAATATGAAATCTAATGGTGGAGCCTTCAAAGTTAAGTTGGTAGCTGTTAATTGAACTTGCAAGAGAGATGAAAAACTGCCTTTTGAAGAATTGAAAGAAATTGGATTTTCATCAAAGGGCATGGAAAAAGCCACGATACAATGATTCAGCCGTAACACAGAGGAATAAAGGTTCACTGAGAGAAATAAATGTTGTGTGCACTGAGTACGCAATCTAAAAGAAGTCATGATTTCTTCTCGGTCATATCTACAAGCATCGATAGCGTTGGATGATGAATTGAGGAGGTTATTGATGTGGAGATGAACTACAATAGATGAGCAAATAGAGCTCTGTGACTTCCTGAGTTGATGGAGAAAGAAAAAGGTTGGGTTTGAAAGATGTTGGGAGTTTAAATTTAAAAAAAAATTGTTAAAAATGTTTTTACTCAGATTATAAATCTTGTGTGGTCTATATATTTCAAACAAAAGTTTGATATTTTGGGAAGTCAAGCCAGAGACATACAATATAGTAGTTCTGCTGAGAAGCTACTCTCGTGAATAATTTGTGTTTTGAGGTAGGAAGTCTTTTTAATACCAGAAGAAGCTTTATAATGCTGGGGCTTTTTTCTCTAGAAAAGAGGGGTGACCTGATAGAAATCTTTAAGATTATGAAAGGGTTTGATAGGGTAGATATAGAGATGTTTCTACTTGTGGGGAGACCAAAACCAGGGGCTATAAATGTAAGATAGTCACTAATAAATCCAATAGGTAATTCAGGAGAAACTTCTTTAGCCAGAGTGTGGTTAGAATGTGGAACTTGCTACCACAAGGAGTAGTTGAGTTGAATGGTATAGATGCATTTAAGGGGAAGCTAGATAAGCACATGAAGGAGAAAGGAATAGAAGGTCATGCTAATAGGGTTAGATGAAGTAGGGTGGGAGGAGGCTCATGTGGAGCATAAACACCGGCATGGACCAGTTGGGCCCGAATGGTCTGTTTCTATGTTTTACATTCTATGTAATTTGTCCTGCTTCTCTGCTATGATGGGCATATACTGAGTCTGAATGAAGTGTACAATGCCAAACTTGGATGAGAAATTTGTTTATGCCAGTTTTCGGGCCCAAATTGGTTGGCCCATGGCTCATCCGAAATTGGGCTCCAAGCGTAATCTGAATAATTCCAGCGAGTCTCGGGCGCCCGTTGGGCTCCTGAGGTAGCTCGATGGGTTCCTCCTGGACCAATTTGGGCCAGATGTGATGCTGGCAGCGGCCCTCAGGTACGCCTGGGAGGGAGGCGAAGGCAAATGGGGGTGGGTTAGCGCATGCGGCAGTAGTTCGCAGTAGTGCAGTGGAGCCAGGAGGAGTGCTCCTGCTCCTCCTGGATTTACATTAAGGTAAGTTTAAAACAAAAAAGTTTACTTTTCTGTTGGCGGCCTCCAGCGATCTCTTTAAGGACTGCTGATTAGGCCGTGGAAGGAACTGAAGAAACTAAGTGTACAACGTCCAGCGCGTGCTCTACTAACTTTCTGACCAATTTTAGAGAGGACTCCTTAAACAGGCATTAGACCCCTCGTTAGCATGTGCAAGGAGCCTAACGCCAGGGCAATCGCCAGGAACGCCTGAATATTGCCTGAGCCAAAATGGACGTATTTCAGGTTTCTTAGGTGGCGCGACATAGCACCAAGAAATTGGACCTTTTCACAAACGAGAAACGGGCGAATCAAGGTCTAATGTCTTTCCCCCCAAAAAAAGACTTGATTTTTCCATTTGCGGGGGAGTCCAAAACTAGGGGACGTAAATTTAAGATAGTCATTAATAAATCTAATGAGGAATTCAGGAGAAACTTCTTTACCCAGAGAATGCTTAGAATGTGCAACTTGTTACCACATGGAATAGTTGAGGCGAAGCTGGATAAGTTCATGAGGGAGAAAGGAATAGAAGGATATGCTGATAGGGTTAGATGAAGACGGGTGGGAGGAGGCTTGTGTGGAGCATAGACCAGTTGGGCCGAATTGTCTGTTTCTGTGCTGTATTGGGTGAATATATGTACTTGCTAAAGGTGACAGCCTTTAAAGCAGGGAGACCATAATCCTGAGCAGTAAGTTGTTTTCTGGTCATTCATGTGGATTCCATGTGCGAATAAACAAAAAGCAAAACCCTACAGATGCTAAAATCTGAAACAAGAACAGAAAATACCGGAAACAATCAGCAGGGTAGGCAGCACCTGTGGGAAAAACAGATTAGTTAACATTTCTGCTGTGGACCCTTTAGCACTGAAAAATAAGAGATGGTCAGGCCTGCTAATACATCTGTCTGCTTATTATTCATGATGTGGAGATGCCGGTGATGGACTGGGGTTGACAATTGTAAACAATTTTACAACACCAAGTTATAGTCCAGCAATTTTATTTTAAATTCACAAGCTTTCGGAGGCTTCCCCCTTCGTCAGGTGAACGATGTGAGCATCGTTCACCTGACGAAGGGGGAAGCCTCCGAAAGCTTGTGAATTTAAAATAAAATTGCTGGACTATAACTTGGTGTTGTAAAATTGTTTACAATTGCTTATTATTCAGTTTTGAAGAGGAGTTGACATCCAAAACGTTAACTGGTTTGTTCCCCCTACAGACGCTACCGGACCTGCTGAATGTTTCCAGCATTTCGTTCCATGTGTATTTTTTTTTTTAGCTTTGACAATTTTTTCTCGTTATTTGTCTCCATTCACAAACCCCAGTCCCAGCTCCTGTAGCATGCCAGTTATACTATAACTAAGTATCGCTGCTTTAAAGACTGTTGCAACACTGGAGGAATTTTTTTTTATGGTGATTAAAACCTGTTCCTTCTCCAAAGAAATAAGTACAGGAGATTTTTTTTATTCACATGTAGAAAGCATATGTATTCCTTCACTGTATCAATTTATTTAACATTCATCATGTACACTCTTTGAAAGGGTCCTTTTTATAAATTATACCACTGCATGAATGACTGCTGAAGAACCGTGAAATTGGTGAGGTGTAGAAAATAACAGAATAATTGCTATGAAAAGTTACATCATTTGCTAAATTTAGGTAGCTGCTTCTAAAAAGAATTGTGCTTTGTTTTAAATTTGGCATCAGGGAATCTGTTCAGACTCTACGCTTATTGTACTAACTGTTCTTGGATCTGCCTGCTCCAGATGGTCATCAAATGCGGGATTTTGCAAACTTAGGGGATCCAAGCTTATCCGAGATAAAGCCGTCAATCGTCCCTTTTGACGGATTCTGCACAAGCAAACTGATAGCATAATCACAAGTATGAAGAGAATGGCAATAATTGCAGTAGAGACTATATAAAATATATTATTGTAGTTTGGCTTAGTCTTGAAAATGTAGCATGGGCCTTTTGAAGGCCAGATGCTGCTTGCAGTGCTTGATCCTGCTTTATTCACAGCCACCACACACGTGTGGTATGTGCTGTCCGAGGTAAGATCACGTAAAGTATATCTTCGATAGGTAGGATTAATGGTGTCTGTCTTGTACAAATGTCTGTTGTCATCTGATTGATAGATAATATAGTAATAGAGTACTGTAGAACTAGGGGAACACCAGTAGATTTCTGCGGAATTGTCTGAAATCTTAATCACTTTTAATATCTTCACTGGATCTGGTATGACATCCTCCCCAGTTATGTCAGGACAGTGGCAGCCTGTCAAATGTTGCAGGTCACGACAAAGTACCTGCCAGTGTCTACATGGATCATAATTACAATCACCAACTTGTGTAGGTCTTGTATTTTCTTCTTCTTTCAGGGACTCCAAATCATCATCTTCAATTACTATAAATATCGGTGCCTTCTTCTTTATAATGGTGGGGATTGAGGAGAATTCTGGTAATGTTGATGTCTCTAATGTCACTGTTGGGTAATGGTTGGTTCCAGTTTGATCACTGGCAGTGGTTGGGTAATGGTTGGTTCCAGTTTGATTGCTGGCAGTGGTTGGGTAATGGTTGGTTCCAGTTTGATTGCTGGCAGTAGTTGGGTAATGGTTGGTTCCAGTTTGATCGCTGGCAGTGGTTGGGTAATGGTTGGTTCCAGTTTGATTGCTGGCAGTGGTTGGGTAATGGTTGGTTCCAGTTTGATTGCTGGCAGTGGTTGGGTAATGGTTGGTTCCAGTTTGATCGCTGGTAGTGGTTGGGTAATGGTTGGAGCCAGTTTGATCGCTGGTAGTGGTTGGGTAATGGTTGGAGCCAGTTTGATCGCTGGCAGTGATTGGGTAATGGTTGGAGCCAGTTTGATCACTGGCAGTGGTTGGGTAATGGTTGGAGCCAGTTTGATTGCTGGTAGTGGTTGGGTAATGGTTGGAGCCAGTTTGATTGCTGGTAGTGGTTGGGTAATGGTTGGAGCCAGTTTGATTGCTGGCAGTGGTTGGGTAACGGTCGGTTCCAGTTTGATCGCTGGTAGTGGTTGGGTAATGGTTGGAGCCAGTTTGATCGCTGGTAGTGGTTGGGTAATGGTTGGTTCCAGTTTGATTGCTGGCAGTGGTTGGGTAATGGTTGGTTCCAGTTTGATCGCTGGTAGTGGTTGGGTAATGGTTGGAGCCAGTTTGATCGCTGGTAGTGGTTGGGTAATGGTTGGAGCCAGTTTGATCGCTGGCAGTGATTGGGTAATGGTTGGAGCCAGTTTGATCACTGGCAGTGGTTGGGTAATGGTTGGAGCCAGTTTGATTGCTGGTAGTGGTTGGGTAATGGTTGGAGCCAGTTTGATTGCTGGTAGTGGTTGGGTAATGGTTGGAGCCAGTTTGATTGCTGGCAGTGGTTGGGTAACGGTCGGTTCCAGTTTGATCGCTGGTAGTGGTTGGGTAATGGTTGGAGCCAGTTTGATCGCTGGCAGTGGTTGGGTAACGGTCGGTTCCAGTTTGATCGCTGGTAGTAGTTGGGTAATGATTGGAGCCAGTTTGATCGCTGGCAGTGGTTGGGTAATGGTTGGAGCCAGTTTGATCGCTGGCAGTGGTTGGGTAATGTTCAGAGCCAGTTTGATCGCTGGTAGTGGTTGACAATGTTGTTGAAGTTTTTACGCTTGGTGGTGGTTTACTTTCAGTCCAATTTTGATCATTTTGTGTAGTGGTTTCTTTAGTTTGTAGAGAACCAGAGTTTGAATCGGAAGATAAGCCATGGAAAGATAATGCATTCAACAGGGTAGTGCTCTTAGTGGACAGTGTGCTGATACTGAATTGGAACCTAGTTGAGCTTTGAACTTGTAACTTGCTGCTTGATGTCTTGATGGTGATACCAGAAGAATTGTGGAATGCTGCTGTTGTATGCTCCAGCAGTTGAGTTTGTACAGTACTGGCATCAACCTGTAATTCTTGTATCTGGTTTCCATTAATACCACATTCATCTATGAGGTCTGACAATAAAATCTCCCTTTGTGGACCATTCTTAGAACATCTGGTATCATTTGCTCTGTTGTACATGGAGGGAGGGAAGTTAAATGTCAAAAAAATGAAATCTTAGCTATTGGTTTGACCATTAATCAACATTACAGATCTTTACACTATATTGCACTTCACTGATAGGTTTATTCTGCAACACTCAAATGTGTAGAAGCATGATGCAATTGATTATTACTGTTCATTAATTTGTGCTGTTACTAAATTTATGAATAATATTGGTGCCAATACAGCATAGAAAAAAATGCACCGAAACTAATGCCCTTTAATATTGTACAATAAGCTTCTATGATATTCTTAATTCACCATCTGAATTTTCTCCCTGCATTGCTGCCATTAGTGATAGACCTTTAGCCGCCAATGCTTCATCTTGGTGTTGCAGCGCTCAAAATGCTCTGCTCTCCTGAAACTAGCCAAGTTTAGAAGAGCTAAATCTATGATTTACGTGTGCCCACGTTTATGCATCATTGAAGCCACAATGGGGAAGCATTGAATAAATGCTACATTCTGTTAAATGTGCCCCAACTCTGCTAGAGCATAGTAGTACAGAGAAGATCACCTTCACACAAAAGGTAGTGGAAATCTGGAAAACTCTTCCCCCAAAAAACTGTTGAGGCTAGGTCAATAGAAAATTTAATAACTGAGATTGATAGAGTTTTAGGCAAGGGTATTAAGGGTTACAGAACCAAGGTGGGTAAATGGAATTAAGATACAGATCAGCCATGATCTAATTGAATGGTGGAACAGGTGCTGAATGGCTTACACCTGTTCCTATATTATGGATGATTTAATCTTTACTCAATATAAACAGTGCAGCTCGCACCTGTTAATTTTGTATGGGTTGGTTGCCTTGTACTTGTAAGATGTTTTAAAAAGATTACTGTCATTTTATTATTTTATAGATAACATAGAAGCTCTTATGGAAACAGTAATAAAACTGCAGCTGTGAATATTTAAAACTGTTTCTAACTCACTAAATTTGATATATACTAATGGAAAGTGTCTTTTGGACTACATGATAGAATTATTTGTATTTCTTAAAACTTCAACCAAGGCCATTAGTCCATTTGACTAGTTTCATGAGTAGTCTTTTTGCTATGCAACATTCCATACTTCAGAAATCTTTTAAACTTGGGAAAACAAAATTAAATTAATGAACACAAACTTGTTTTTTGGACTTGATATTGCTGTAGGCACCCCATGTGCGAAAAGGATTATACACTCCAGTCCTGTGCTTTGTTTTATTGAAATAAAAAAAAGCACTCTTAATTTGTGAGCATTTAGACAGCCAGCACAGAATTGTTAAAGGCACGTCGTGTATGGTAAATTTAATTGTTCATTTGAAAAAACAACCAATTGGATAGGTAAAGGGTGTATATGGATTTTCAGGAGCATAGAAGTTTCACCACGGAAACAGGCTATTTGACCCAACCAGTTTGTGTTGGCGTTACCTTCCACATAAACAAATGGTTCTAATCATATTTACTCGCCTCTTTTCCAAGATCCACTTATCCAATCCAATCTTGCATGTTGACATGGTTAGTGGCTGTGCCATAAACTTAGGAAGTGAATTCCATAGCCTCAACTCTGTGTGAAGAAGTTTCTCCTGCCCTCAGTTCTAACTCTCATTTAATCTTGTATCTACGGCCGCTTGTTCTTGATCCCTTTTCGTAATTTTTAAACACTTCTATCATATCGCCCAGTAATCTGCGTTGTTCTAATGAAGACCCAATTTTTCAAGTCTATCTTTGTATTTATGCTTCCTCATATCCGGCAGCATCCTGATGAATCTGTGTTGTACTGTCTCTAAAGCCTCAATATCCATCCTAGAGTGTGGAGCCCAGTACTGCACACAATACTCTAACTGAGGTCTTATTAGAGGTTATACAGGCTCATCACCTCTTAGGACCGAGATGAGAAATATTTCTTCACTCAGTCGTGAATCTTTGGAATTCTCTACCCCAGAGGGCTGTGGCTGCTCAGTCGTTGAGTATATTCAAGATTGAGATTGATAGATTTGCGGACTCTAAAGGGAATCAAGGGATGTGGGGATCGGGCAGGAAAGTGGAATTGAGATAGATGATCAGCATGACCTTATTGAATGGCGAAGCAGGCTTGAGGGGCCGTATGGCCTACTCCTGCTCCTATTTCTTATGTTCTTGGCTTTAATATTCTATACCTCGAGAGAAAACCTAGAATCCTATTAACTTTTTTCACTGCTTTATCAACCAGATGTTCTGTGAACCAGTACCCCCAAGTTGCTCCATATTTGCTCAGCACCTGCTTCCATACAGCATATTACTGCTGTTATCTTTTTCACTAAAATGTATAACCTCATACTGGCATTGAATTCCATCTGCCACTTTTTAGCCCATTCTCCCATCTTATCAGTATCCCTTTGTAGTTTCCTTTGGTCTTCTAAAGAACTAAATGTAACTCCTATTTTGGAATCATCAGCAAATTTCAATACCATTCCCTCCAGGCTTACATCCAAATCATTAATATACACTGTGAACAGAAGTGGCCCCAGCCACTTTTAACATCTACTCTTTTTTTCTCTCTTCTAACCAATTGTTAATCCAGTTTGCTATCCTCCCCCTAATTTCATACCCATTAATCTTCTCTATTAATCTCCCATGTGGTACCTTGTCAAAGACCGCCTGCTTCCATCTCCGTAACTTTGCCCGTCTCTGCCCATGCCTCAGCTTCATCCATGTTTTTGTCACTTCCAGACTCGACTATTCTAATGTTATCCTTGCCGGCCCCCTAGCTTCTACCCTTCATAAGCTGGAGCTGATCCAAAACTCTGATGCTCTGCCCTAACTGGCACTAAGTCCTGCTCACCCATCATCCCTATGCTCACTGACCTCCCGGTCCACCAACACCTCAAATTTAAAATTCTCATCCTTGTGTTCAAATCCTTCCATGGCCTCGCCCCACCTTATCTGTGTTACCTACACAAAACGTACAATCCTCTCCGGCAACTCTAGCCTTTTACATCCCCCCCCCCCCAACCCCCACCACTCCCTTTTTCCCACTATTGGTGGCCGTGCCTCCAACCTTTTAGGCCCTAAACTCTGGAATTCCGTACCTAAACCTCTCTGCCTCTCCACCTCTCTTGCCTCCTTTAAGATCCTCCCTAAAACCTACCCCCTTTGACCAAACTTTTAGTCACCTCTCTCAATATTTCATTTTTTTAGCTAGGTGTCAATTTTTGTCTAATTACGATTTTATGAAGCGCGTTGGGACGTTTTCCTATGTTAAAGGTGGTATATAAATGCCAGTTGAGTGGCCGGTGGATATTTAAGAATGGGGAATGCAAATGTTTCAGGTTTGTGCTATAAGAAGTGAGGTAATAGTTATGGTATTTTTTTGAAAGTTGTTCTCTTGGATTGCACATAATTCTCTTTTTTAGAGTACAGAATGCACCAAAGGTAGAATTCTAATACTTGAAATTATCTCCCCGCACCTCCCCCCCCCCCCCTCCCCATTTTGTAGTATCCCAGTGCAAATTTATGTGACTGACCCTTCAGAGTTCTCTCCCTTTAAGTGGGAAATAGCCTAACCTTCTCTTGGAGCTTCCTTATATGGGGAATTACAGAAGCAACAAATATCCTGTTGCTCGTGCTGTCCCACCCTTAACTTTGTATTTAAAACCATGGAGCAAAATACTGTGTGGCTTTCGTTAGTCATTGTTCAGGCCACATTCCTCTCTCCCAGTGAGAAATAGCTCTTTCAAAGAGTCGGTACAGGCACGATGGGCTGAATGGCCGCCTGTGCTATAAAATTCTACAATCCTATGATACTTTGGGTGTGTTGGACAACTAGAAATTAAGCTGGTACAGTTGTTTTTTTTATTTACATAAGAAAACCAGTACAGACTGCTTTCACAGTTGCCTCTTTTAATCTAGTCTCTGTCCACTGTCTAGATTTTAATTAAAAAATTATAAATGTGTGTTTTTTCCTACCTCTCGCCATTGTGTCAGTTGTACTGACTTGCTCGTGTTCTAGAAATATAGTTGAAGCTGCTGCTGCTTTATGGAGACACTAATAGGGTCCTTACCTGTTCAGTAGTACCTTTTCTGGTTCATTAATCAGCCAGGTGAGCTCACAGCTACAAACCAGGGGGTTTCCAGAGAGGCTTATTGTGACAGTTGAATTGGTGAAGAATTTCCAGGGTTTGAAATCTGTCAGGTTACAACTAAAATGAGAAAAAGCAACACTTTTAATGTGAATATTTTTGTTGGCTGGTTTGTCTTTTATTAGCCCTATTAAATCAATTCCTGATAAGTTAAAAGCTGCAACTTTGAAAGCGAGTGTCAGAAGTTCTGACCATTAAGCCACATACTCAGCTTTGTTGTTTAACGTATTATGTGTGCATTGCCAGCTTGTTCACCTATTGAAACTGTTGCAGTGTAAGTTTAGGCAATGTAGGCAAATCTGTGTGACTGCTTATGGGCAGACCAGGTGCAATGGTTGCCATTTTAACAGCGTGGAAAATTTTCCCTAGAATAAGTGGAGCGCATTTTAAGTTAGCAAGAATACAAACATTGGTTTTGTATACAAAACCAGCAGAATCTAGTTATCTGTTCACTAAAGTGGTTCCTGAAGCAGTCTAATCTAAACTTTAACATTTTCTGGCCCTACATAGGTCTATTTTCTTGACCACAATACTAAGTGCTGAATTGATAAATAAACAGGAGTCAGAAATAATCCACAGGCTGAGAACATAAATCATTTTGAGTAATCCTAAGCAAAAATTAGGGAGACGGGAATAGAATGCAGTAAACTTGGGTACGGTAGCATAGTGGTTATTTTATTGGACTAGTAATCCAGAGAATGTGTGTTCATATCCCACCACGGTAGTTTGAGAATTGAATTCAGCTTAAAAATTCTGGAAATTAAAAAGCTGACATTTATATAAAAGTGACAATGAAGCGGTCCGATTGTTGTAAAAACCCACCGGGTGCATTAATGTCCTTTTAGGGAAGGAAAACTGCTGTCTTTGCGTGCCTATGTGACTCCAGTCCTGCACTAATGTGGTTGACTCTTAACTGCCCTCTGAAGTGGCCTAGCAAACCATTCGGTTATGTCAAAACTGCTTGGGCAACTAGAGATGGGCAATAAATGCCGAATTTGTCAGTGACGCCCACATTCCCGAGAAAGAATAAGAAAGAACTTCCAAAATGAATTGTGTGGAATTCTTTTTGAGATTGCCTTAATGGTAAGAGCAAAATTTATTTGTGTGTTGAAAGTATGTAGTTCATTCGTCCGGACCTTTTTCTTGTACGAAATTGTTTTGAAGAACTATTACAAGTTTTTTGAATTGGGTGATTTAAAATATAAAAGAATAGTTGTGCTTTACAGCTTCTAAATACAGGGCATCAATAAGCTGGCATGAAGTGAGAATTTATGGAAATATTTATACAGGCTATTCTAAGTATGCCAGAAATATCAGCACGGGTAGCTGTCCAATGTGAACCGTTTTTACTGTAAGGAGATATCTCGCCTGGCAAACCCAACTGTCAAACTTAAACCTATTGGACAAGTTCTGTTGTAGGACTCCTGGCTCTAACTATGGAAGATATTTTGTTTAATGTTGCAGAATTTCATGGTCACTATTGGAGCAGTGACCTTTCTGCCTGTTTAGTAGGGAGGCATATTTGTAACTGTTCAGCCTGCATTTACTTTATAGACTTTTGCCATTTGAAAATTCTTTCTACATTAACATTACGTACTGTGCTTGCTGTATTCTGCCTGTTTCTTTGCACAGATTCTAATATTGTGGCACAAATTGTTCTAATTGAGTGTTTCAATGCCAGTTTCAGTCAGCTAAATGTTGTATACTGTTGGCTGGTTCTGTTGTCCTGGCCTTTAGATAGAATGTATGGTGCTGTATTGCGGAACTCCATTTTAACTAGCACAGTTCGTTCCTGATGAAGTTGCTTAATTTGAAATACTGGATAATTCTAATTGTACACAAAATGCCTCTAGTGCTGTTTCATTCCGGTTGTTTAATTTGAAAGATTGGATAATTCAATTTTTTTCAGCGTTTTACAAACAAAAGACAATGAATTATCAGGGGTCAATTGTATCGCCGAATGCTGGATGGATTTGGATAGAACACAATAGTTCATTTTCAACACTGATGTTGCTAGAATTTCAATAGTGGCAAATGGTGGGCCTGTGAAATTGATGTTTTATGTCCATTTGATCAGGGAAAAACACCCATCAATGCAGTTTAGATTTTGTCCTACCAAACTTGCATTGTGACTGCAGAAAACGATGACTATAGGTCTCACTGGTGATAGGAGCAATTTAAAGTCATTAATTAAGAGTATCACGCAAGAAGCATATGGGCTTAAGTGTGCGACTTTTATATAACATTGATGTCAGTGCACTAAATATGCCGAATGACAACACTGAATACGTTTAATGAATTAATAAAGAAATGGTAAGAAATCTTTAAGCAAAATGCATCCACTTACTGTCATGAAATCTTTCAACTTGGAAGGTTGAATAATTACCTTTTAAGAGAAAGGAACTCCAGATGCAGGAGATACTCAAACATACTACTTTTCACAAAATGTAGCTGGGGATTTTCTTCCAAATCCACATGAATCAGGCTTGGTGTTTGGACAAATAGATCGGCAGGCAGAGACTGAAGAAAGGGCATGTGCCTCATCCAAAGGACCTGGAGATTGTTCAATCCTTCAAACCACTCTGAGTCAACTGTAGATTGTAAATAAGTTATTAGCTATTGTATTGTTCTGAAGACCCCTTTGTAAGGCTTGCTGACATTCCGTACCACAGCCTGTGGCATAACATGCTTAAATTATGGCAATGTCAGTAATTATGGCTCACTCAGCATTGAAAACTGCTTTTCTTAAATCTAATAATTCCCCAAATCCACATAAAGACAATTAAATAATCACTAAAGACAACAACATAATTGTTTTTGTGGACTTGCATATATATGCGTATAGCCATTTTGCAATGGCTGACAAATACAAGTACAGATTTTTAAGACTATAAATAACATGTCATGTCTCTTACTTAAGTTTTTAAATCCTGCTGGCCCCTTTTGAAAGCCTCTTTGTTGTAACAAAATCAGTGTAGGCATTCCCTATTCAGGTTCTGGCCAGAGAAAGTGAATGTAAAAGATGTGGCATCGATGAGAGTAAAGTTAACTACTGCAATACCTATTTTCTGCCAATAGAATTTTACCAGTTGAAGAACTTATACATTTTTAAATTATTAACTTCTTATAAACTTGAAGGACTTAAAAATAATACAATTGATAATTGCTAGGGATGTCTGTAGTGGGGTGGGTGGGAAACCAGCATGGCCTCTCAAAAGACTCAAATAAAATTTTCAGGGTGTGATTATCTCCTTGTTTTTAATGAAGGAGAATTTTTTTGAGAGATTGTGAAATAAATGTTCCTGTTTTCGATTGCCTCAATGTTCACATTTGATAAAAGGCAACCGATTTGGTATCCCTTGCAATATATGGACAGATCTGGCATGTGCCAAGTGCAAGATTTTAAAATTATATAGATAGCTTGGATTAAATGCTTTTGTTTTGTATGGCGTATTGGTATTAATACACTAACTAAGCTCACTAATTATACTCCTAAAATAATGTTACTTGTGAAAGTTTCTACATTCAAATCAAATACTTTTTTCCCTGTCTCCCTACCCATTTCTGTGGCCCTCAACCCCCATTCACTTCAATGGTAATTTAGTCTGTTTTTAATTAACAAGTCTGTATATGTAGTTAGCTAATTTAGTACTTAATTTCTGGTTAATGTCCATTTTATGGGCAAGCCAGATGGCTTCAATAAACACAAGGTTAGGCCTGCACTTATACAGTAAATTCTGACATTCCTAACCTATCTTTCAGTGACTTCGAACTATTAGATGATTATTCAGATTCTTGGCAATTTTAATAGACAAACTTGTGTGTTTTTAATTTGATAGGTTGCTTCAAGTCCAGGAGCTTTAATATGTAGAATTTAAGCACTTTCCTTTTGAGGGAGTGAGAAACCTGTACGTTTTTATAGTACATAATTTTTTATTTAAAATCCTAAATAAGAGGCATTGGTACTTACAGGTTTTGAATAAGTTTGCACTCAGATCAAGTACTTTGAGATTTTCCATTTCAGAGGCAAATGCTTTGTAACTGCATGCTTCCAAAGACGTCATGGAGAGGTTTAGGTAATGAAGCTTGGGGAAAAGAGAGAATTCGTATGGGTTGATCTGTTGCAAAGGATTTCCTTCAAGTCTTAGCATGGTGAGATTAGGCATTTGAAATTTCCATTGTAACTTGGTAAAGTTATTGTAGCTCAGGTCCAGAGATGCAAGTTGTGGGAGCACTGTCCCTGAAGAGAGAATTTCTGCGATCTTATTGTGACTTAAAAGTAAAACATTTAAATTGTGAAGGTCCGTAAACTCCGAAAACTCAACCTGCTGGATGATGTTCTTGCTCAAATCAAGAAATTCAAGAGCTGCAGGTAGACAGGTTGGGACAGTTGTGAGTTGATTGCTGGCTGTGTTCAGGTGCCTTAATGTTGCTATGGTCAGGGAACCACAGGGCAGGCTGTTGTAAGTCAGACTGTTTTGCGACAGGTCAAGTATTTCCAGGGCTCTGAAACTTTGGAAGGTGTTGGCCGGTACATTGCTGATGTTTTTACTTGACAGATCGAACTGAGTGTCATTTTGGGAGTACGTTTTCATAAGATAGAATGGAAAAGGATCAGGCTGTTCAACTGGTAAACTGTTAATTCTCGGAAGACAAAATACCAACTCCATAAGTAGGAAGAAAAGAGCCACCACTTCCATTTAAAAAAAAAATCGAATACAAATTCCTGAAACAGATTATAAATAAACTTTGAGGTGGGCTGGTATTCATCACTTTTTTTTAACTTTTAAGTGCAAGTAAATTTTAAACCTGCTCCAGTATTAAATTTACTACTATTTTGTCCAATTTTATATACTGTTTTCTGTTGTACTACCTGATGACAATTTATAGTTTTTGTAATATTCAACATGCAACCTTCAGAATAACTGATTTATGCACACGTCACTCTTCTAGGACACATTCTAAAATTTGTCTCTGTGTAAACTGAGATATGTAAAACCAGCTTAGCTGGCAATATTTTTTCTTATTAGTCAGCTGAGTGTGTTAAAACCTAAAACTGAAGAGTCGGCAAACAAGAATATTGAAAAATCCATACTATTAGTTTCCGTTAGCTTATTATGAAGTACGCATACACTCCTCTTGAGGACACAACCCGCTTCCCTAATTCCAGAGACAGGTGCAGGTTAGCAAGAGCCAAGGGTTATGGAATCCCAAGAGGGTGCATGAATGCTGCTGGAATTTAATTACAATTACATAGCGTACCGGCTAACCCTACCCTTTGGCTTGCAGGATGGGGTGAGTGAAATTAAGTAGGGTCCTGTCCCCGATCGCTGCCCAGTGGCCCCACCCACCCCAAATAAAATCTACTTGAATAATCTAATTAGTATTTTTGCTGTCTATATGTGCCATACCCTCCTTAAAATAAGAAAGGTTGTTGGGCATAGCACGATGTCCAAATACTATGGGCATGATTTTAACAGTGACAAACAGATGGGTTGGGGGGCGGGGGGGACATTGAAAATTTCAACCATTTCAGACCCGCATCCAACCCACCCATTTCCAGTATTCACGGGGGCAGGTCGAGGGGCGGGCGACCAACCCGCTCCCAAGAGGCGGCTCGGGCCTTAAAAGCTCTCAAGGAGGCTTTGGACCTCCATTTTTCTATAGTTTCCGATTTCAACCCCGGGGGGCTGGGATTCCTGGGCCTTCTCTTCTACGCTTCGTGAAAAGAGGTGAGAAGGCCCGAGACTAACAGGTAGGTGCCTTTTCTGGCACAGCTTGTGGGCCGGGAGGAGCAGGAGTGCTTCCCCTAGGTTCAACAAGCCTACCTGCAATGACCCCAACCCCCAAACGAATGCAGACCCCCACTCCATCCCCCACCGTAGACCCCCCGACTGCACCCCCCTGCAATGACCCCCGACTCCGACACCCAAACCCCCCCCCCGTGACTGACCCGCGATCCCTCCCCCAGTGACTAACGACCCCAGTGCCAACCTATGCCCCATGCCTTCCCCTCCTCCCCCCACCGTCCATACGATTTAAAGACTTACCTGAACACATACCCTCCCTGGCTGGTCTCCCATCCGACTGAGACCAGTCTGTCAATCAGGCCAGTCAGTCGGATGGCAAACCGACAAAAAAAAATAAAAGACGCCCTTGCGTCAAAATCATAAGGACTTCTGGGTTTCCCGTCCACAATTTGACCCCCTTTCCTGGCTCGGGGTCAAAATCATGCCCTATATTTCAACGGCGAAAAGAGCTCAATTTGTAAGAATGCTGTTAGGCTTACTCATTTCTTTAGATTTTCAAAGCTTAAGATGAGTAGTTCTACAGTACATGACAGTATCCAGCATCATGCTCTCAAGACTAGTACGGTGTTATGTTTTATATTTTAAAGATAGGATTTTGAACTCTTGCACACTGGATTTAAATAGATTTATTAGTTGCCAGAATGTAAATTATGTCGTTGGATTATTGATTGATTTTAGACATGCAAAGTGCAGGTGAATTAACGTTTTAAACGGGTACTGTAATATTTGGTACACAAGTCACTTGTTCACGCAGGTGTTTATAATTCTTACAATGCAGGGATGTAACTTTTGCAATGGTGTGAACCACATTTAGGTGCCTGTTACAAATTTGCAAAGAAGGGAATTGCAACCCTTCCCCCTCCCCCCAGCCAGTCAGTCTCCTATGGAGACCAATGCTTGCTTTATTTTACTCTCATCCGTTAGAAATCTTTAAATATTTGGGAGGGGAAAGTAACAATATTTTTAACCGCATAATACTCTTGAAATTAAAATGCATTCAACAAAAACGGTTTGCCATTTATGATTGGCACTGAATAGTAAAACAGAGTATGCACTGAATCCCTTTCTGTAACACCTAGTTAACCCAATAATCACAGAAGAACTAGATTTTAAAAATATTATTTCTAAACTCAAATCTGGTAGTTAACTGTTTTAACTTGAACTGTGTTTTGTTATTTTTGTAGTGCATTTGGGTTAAGACTAAATAGTCCCATACACTAAAGATTAAGTGCTGATCCTACAAATGTAAAGTCATTCGCTATCATGAGTAATATAGTTTTAATTTTGTTTTTCTAATTTGTGATTTAAAGCTTTATAGAAAAGTTATCAGCATCAGCAAAATAGTAATAAATTTAGTCATTAAAACTGTGCTTTTAGTTTCTGCTAACAATGGTTATACAGAAGAACATTTCAAACATACAATAGCTGTTACACTTACCAAACCAATTGGATATTTGAAGCTCACTGCCTTCAGAGTGCTGTGTAACTGTCCCAGTTTTATAGAGTCTATGCTTCAGATGGCTTTTAACCCCCGCTGTTTGTTCTAAAAGCACTTGCATGCGTTGTTAAGGAGTTTCTGTTGGATGTGTGCGAGAAGTGCACGTATTAGTAAGTCTGCATGGACTCTGGGCATGTACTTTGTTTCTTTCATCTGACTGCTTTGTTTCTTTGTTGTAGATAGGCGTTCCTCCAGCAGAGCTCTTGGAATGTAACCTGCTTTGATAGCTGAACGTCTGGGATAAGTGAGGGCTGGCAGGCTATAGCCAACTAGAAAGATGGATTTGTGGTTATCTTCAGGGTTAATAATGACTCTTAGGCCTTAACAGAAAAAGAGAAACAGTTAAGCAAGTGACTCTGAAGTGGATTACCAATTTCCCAGAAGCTGACTTGCGTAAGGTTTTTGTTTTTGAGGGGGTGGGGAGGGAAGGAAGGGGCTGCTAACTGTATTAATGAGACAAACTTATCTCTATAATTAGCCAGGAAAGAGGACATTTTAACAATGGCATTACAATCTATTATCATCTGTGAAAACAAGGTGTTTCTAAAAGCAGATTTTTATATTGCAGGTTGGGGAATCCAAGTCTTTGAGTGGGTTTGGAGAGGCAAATGATAAGTCTTGTATATATACACTTTATATTTAAACAAAAGTGCTCCTTACATTTTTTCCCGATTTTACACATTTGAGGCTGAACTGTTTATGGGGAAGACCAAAAAACCCAAATGCTATTAGTATAACTTTATCAAAGATTTAGGAGAGGATCCCGTGATGGCTGTACCATATCTTGGCGGAATAGATAGGTGAGGTTTTCCACCTATGCAATCTGTTGTTTTGAGGGATGGTTGCAATACATTGGAGATCCATCCTTCCATCATAACATCTGCCGTGGGCCTGATTATCATATATAATTTATCTGTAGATACCATGTGACCTGAAAATTGTGCATGTGATTGGTCAATTAGTTAATTCAATTATTTAATTAAGTCAATTCTTGACACCTGGCCTGTTCCCTCTGTTCAGCCAGCTTCTCTGTTCTGTCCCATGTAACAACAAAAACCCAAAAATATTGCTGTTGTTGGAAATAATCTGCATAACAGATGTTGGTTGTATAAATTAAACTCCCCTCCATTGCCTTTATTTCACAAATGGGTTTTACACGGAAAGAAAGTTCACCAGATTAGACACCAGATATGATTCAAGCTCTCACCAAATGCTTTCTCTCATGCCCTGTGTGAAAAGCCACTCCCATAAGCCAGCCCTCACTCCCTAAGTACTGAAGTGTGACCTTCTGTGCAAAATATCTGATGGTGTAGCATGTCTGGCGAACAATAAATCCCAAATGAGCTTGTTAGAAATATTACAAGACACCTTGTACTCTTCAGGCTTCTCCAAATGAGGGACAAATGACACTGACATACTGTAAATGTCTACTTAGAATATGAATCAGATTTATCAGTTAAATTAATCATAAGGGTGAGCAAATCCAACAGATTTCACTAGATTACAAAGCTTTACATAAACTGTGCTCCAAAACAATAAAACTTCTTGAAATTTCAGGCACACTCAGCAGCACTACAATTTTACTGAGGACCAACCTCTATGATGCAAAGTTTATATTTGAAATCAGATAGCCAGTGTTGCACTGGCCCGACTCACTAATTTTTTTTTAAAGAAACTACCCTACTAGTTTGGATTATATCAGATACCACTCACAATTAATCTAAGTCAACCCACTGTAAAGCATTTCTTACAGCAACAGCCTTATCAATCAGATTCCTTTTCATGGCTTCTAAGGAGGCAGTTTGGTATAAGCCTTAAGCCATTCATTTACCATCTGGAAAAAGCTGAGTTGAGGTAAATAGGACAGACAAACATAGTTAATGGCTCTGGCTTTCTCACAGTAACCATGCCTTGGTTGGCTGGACACCTCAATCTAGACCTGATCGACTGTTGATGAGCAAACCGTGTAAATGGGAATGGACACACTCCCTTTGAAATCCATTCCCTACAACATGCAACATAGGGACTGAGTATCATGCATAAATACAGACAGGTGGGCAGGCTCCTTCCAAGAAGTAGCAGTCAAGGGCCGAGTGGGATGGAGAATTAAAGTGGCAAGCGACCGGAAGCTCAGGGTCAAGCTTGTGGAGGTGTTCTGCAAAACGATCACCCAATCTGCGTTTGGCCTCCCCAATGTAGAGGAGGCCGCATCGCGAGCAGCGAATAGAGTATACTAAGTTGGAAGAAGTACAAGTAAATAGCTGCTTCACCTGGAAGGAGTGTTTGGCGCCCTGGACGGTGGGAAGGGAGGAGGTGGAAGGGCAGGTGTTGCAGCTCCTGCGCATGCATCGCCCTACCCTACCTTTGCAAAGCTTTCCAGCCATTTGCTCTTCTGACTCTGGCCTCCTTTGCACCCCCCTACCCTTCAGTGGAAGAATCTTGAGCTGTCTGGGCCGTACAATCTCGACCCCTCATCTTGCTACTCTTTTCCCCACTTTTGAAGGCCTCCTCAAAACCTCTCTTCAATCATGCTTTTGGTGGCTTCAACTTGGCTTCTGTTTTTCTGGGTCTAAAGTGGCATTGACATGCGAGTTTACCGCTTGCCCCGGCTTTCCCTACCCCTCTGCACTAATCCCACCTACCGGGAAAATTGACCTCCTAATTATTAATCTGCCTGGTGGTTTTATCTCCCCTTGTTCTCCTGAAGGTGCTGGGTCTTGCTAGGATAGGGATCCACAAGTATCTCACCCAAGTGACCATTTTTCATCTTTTGAGTGTTCACTGCAAAAAGAACCGGAGACCTTTTGGTCTGTTTAGCTTAGCATTGCACTGAGCAGTGCTTTTAACCACTGGGCCATAGGGCAGCTGCCCCCAATGCAAAGATTAAAAGAAATAGCTTTACATTTGGTCAGTGTAGAGATGATTCATACAATAACCAGATGTGCTTGGAATTCAGGTTGTTGTCATAGTTGAGGAGGTGGGCTTCTGAAATTCCTGTGCCATTATGAAGATAAACAGCAGCAGTGATAAAGTGTCTGTAGGCGTTTGTACCAACTAGGGATGGCTCTAGAAAAGCACATTCCATCGCTGGGAATGTGGTATTTTTTATTAGAGATCTATCCAAGCTGTTTGCAAGTCCTTAATAATGACAGGAAATGACTGACCTCGATTTTTTCAATAGTTGAAACTTCTTCTACTGGAGTAGGTGGGGTGATGAGAAATAAGAGAGGCTGTTTTGATCATTAATGTTACATTAGGTGAAGTAAATCTTAAAGCATGCTGGAGAGCCCAGTTTTATTAGCAAGATAGGGGTTGTGATTTTGTGCTCACCACAAGTAGGAGCGATGGGTGTGACCCTGAAATTTGAAGTTCATTTTATCTTCGTACGACCCCCTCTCTTTCCCCCCCTCCTCCACCCCCTTTCCTTCACCCACGTGAAAGTTTAATTATTAAAACCATTGAGCCACAAGCTGTAAAAAAATATATATACATATTTGGAAACATAGTGATGGTGAATTGTATCTTTTTTCAAAAAAATCAAAATTGACTTAAAATGATGCAATGTATTATAGCAAAAAATAAAAACAAAAAGTGCTGCAAGTGTATCGTAGGTCTGTGGGCATCTGAAAAGAAAAAAGATTTGTAAATGTTTAGGGTGTAACTTTTCATCAGAACTGTTCTGACAAAGGTTCTACACCCGAAAACGTTAAACAGTCTTTTCTGCTTCGGATTTCTGACTTGCTGCTTGTTTTCAGCATTTTCTTGTTGTATTTCACTTTTCCAGTATTTGCAGGTCTTTTCCTTTTCACCCCTGATGTATTGTAGTACTGTGTCCATGAGACTTTGGTTTTGTCCTCCATTGTACTGAGTTCCTGGTCCCAACTGTGCTGCCATGGAGAGCCACCCAAGTGCAGTCCAGGCAGCTCCCTCCCAGTGAAAGGGGGAAGGACCCCTGGAGGAAGAAGTTCTTTCTAGCTTTGGTGGAGCCCTGATATCCTGAGAGAGAACCAACCAGCTGCAGGTGGTTTATGATATCTTTTCAGTGAGGGTGATGGGGGTTATTTATCCTCCCAAAAAGGAGCAAGCTTAATGGATTTTCACCCTATGGCTCTTATAGAATAAACCATATATGTGATTCTTGACAGTAGCGCACCCAAGATGAAGTGAAAACACCTGCAAAATCTCTATTAATTCATTATCTGAGTCAGAGGATGCCTTGTTCTTTAACAATCAGGGCATTATGCCATATAATGCACAATGTATTATTAGGACCATTAATTTATTGTGACTGAATAAATCCAGTTGTCTTTTAATTACAAACGTTCTGGTATTTTTGGATCAAATTCTGCAATTCTATCCATTTTTCCATGAAAGCTTTTGAATATAAAAGTTAGGAAGTGATGCTACAATATGTACAGAGCCTTGGTCAGACCCGACCTGGAGTACTCCATTCAGTTTTGAGCACCATACCTCAGGAAGAATATATTGGCCTTGGAGAGGGTACAGTGCAGATTCAGCAGAATGATACCGGGGCTGAAAGGGTTAAATTACGAGACCAGGTTGCATAAACCTCGTTTGTATTGCCTTGAGTTTAGACGGTTGAGGGGTCATCTGATCAAGATGTTTAAAATGATAAAAGGATTCAATAGAGTAGATACAGAGAAACTATTTCCTCCGGTGGGGGAATCTAGAACAAGGAGACATAATAACATTAGAGCTAGGCAAAGTTAGGAGTAAAATCAGGAAGCACCTCTTCACACTGAGGGTAGTGGAAATCTGGAGCTCTCTTCTTCAAAGGGCTTTTGATGCTGGGAAAATTGAAATTTTCAAGACTGAGATCGATAGATTTTTGGTAAGGGTATCAAGGGATATGGAGCAAAAGTGGTTAAATGGAATTGAGGTTCAGATCAGCCATGATCGAATAGAATGGCAGAACAATGCTCGGGAGCTGCATGGCCTGCTCCTGTTCCTATATTCCTCAAACGATAAATCTGTGGCTTCGATTATTATTCTCCTTTTAAGTATGTGTTGCATTTTATCTCTCTCTTTTAAATCCTAGGATACACCACAAGATAGGATGATATCCATAATAAAACCATGAAGAAATCAGTGAGAAAAAGCCATTCAGCCCTTTAAGTCTGCTCCATATAGAGTTTGTGTAAGATTGTCCTATCATGGACTTCTCTACCACACCCCACCTATGATCCCCTACTTTACTGAACATGGTGTTTTCAGGGGGTGGGGGGGGGGAGGGAATGGTCTTGTGGTCTCCATTCCTATCCTTGTCCAAGATAAATAGATTGTGTACCTCCACTTCATGTAAACCTTTGATTATTTTGAAGAGCTGTATCATGTGTCTCTTTTCTCAAACAAAAATAAGTTTAGTCGCTTGAGCCTTTCTCCATAATTTAGACCCCTAAGATCCTTTGAATCATCCTGGCCACTCTTCTTTAAACCCTTTCTATAATGCATCTATATCCTTTTTGAGATAGGGTGACCAAAACTGCATGCCCTACCTCGTAAAGATTTGTTTACAGTTGTATCTTTTTTTTTGCCAAACCATTTCTCTTCGTCTAGGCAATTTGTCAGCTATTCTGTGAACTTTAAGCTTCTTTTTTAGTCTCACATGAGGTACTTTGTCAAACGCCTCTTGAAAGTGCAAGTAAACGACACCCTATAAGTTTAATAGCTGCCTCAAGGAGATACATTTGTTTTGTAAGAAGCCATTACTTCTAAAACCATGCTCACCAACTCCCTATGATACCAGTGTTTTTTAAATACTCATTTGCAGCATCTTGCAGAATGCTATCAAACATTTTACCATTATAGATGTTAGATTAATTGGCTTCTAATTATCAGGTTTGTGCCTTGCTCCATTTTTGAATATTGGAACTACAGTTTTTGCCATCTGTGGATACTTTTTCCAGCATTTATGAAGCTTTGAAAAATATTAACTGAAGCATCACTGATTTCCTTCTTTAATTCATTAAGAATTCTAGATTGTATTCTATCTAGCCCAGGAACCCTGTAGTTATTTAATGCTTCTAGTTTTTGCATAATATATCTTTCCTAACATATGTGTGTACTATGGCTTGCATAGCTCCATTTTATTATGACTGAAATTTATCAAATGTTCTCCTTTGTGAAAGTTGATGTGAAGAATCTGTTCAATATATGTACCATGCCCTAGTCACTTGTAATAGTTCAATTCAAATTATCGTTTAACAGATCCAAATGTTTGTTGGCTTTCTTTCTACTATTAACATTGTTGCACAAGTTTTTTGGGTTCATCTTGCTGCTATGAGATTTTTTTTTCACCTTACTTTTCTCTTCCTTTTTCTAATACTTTAGCTACTTTCAGACTTTTCACATCGCTCGAAAATCTTCTTTCCTAAAGTCTTCTCCTATCACATTGTTGTTTTTGGCCTTTGCTTTGACAATTTCAAATGTAACCATATAATGATCATTAGGTCTCAGGTGCTCACTGACTTCAAGACTTCTGACCAGCTCTGATGGATTACTCAACAGCCTCTGCTTTATTAACCTGTCTTACATGTTGTGAAGAAACCATCCTTGACTGCCTCACTGCGTTTGTTTGTACTCTCACTTCCCTTCACTATGACCCTCCTTGCCTGTCCAGACATCTCCCCATCCGCCTGCTCCCTTTATTTTGATGGTCTCTCACAGTTACCAATTAATAATTTGTCACCTTTACCATTCAATTCTGTCTGCCTTTTTTCAATCTTATCCCCTTCTGCTACATCCACTCTGCATAGCTGCTGTATCATTTCCCTATCAATAAAGCAACTCCTGCGTTTCTCTTTGCAAAGCATTTCATATCCCCTTAGATTCAGCTCTTAGCCATTCTCTGCTGTCAGCCATATTTCTGAGATTTTTTAATATATACATATATTTTTTATACATATCCTTGTTAATTGCATAACCCCTAAATCCAGTACTTTATTCCTCATGGCTCCTTGCATTTGTATATGAACATTTAAGCTTATCCCTCAAAACATTTATTTTCTTATTTTCTCATTCTGCTATTATTAATTTCCTTTTTGTTCTGTTTCGTTAACCTGAGGAAAGCGTGAGAAACAGCACTTGTGGGGCAAGGAGGAGAGAGGGAAGCCTGAGAGTGGAGGGGGTACAGAGAGGAAAGAAAGCCATTGTTGGTGGGAGGGGGGGAGGGGAATGGAAAAGGAGAGAAGCCAGAAAGAGGCTTCTGGTGGGAATTGGAAGCGGGGGGAGGAGAGGAAAAGCTCGGAGCCCTCCTGGGGGAAGAAGGGAAAGAGACAGCCTATGTGAATTGTTTACATGTTGCCAGGGGAGAGGGAACATTAACTAGAATGCATCATTTTTAATGGAAAATTTTGAATTTTTATAGGGGAGCATGCCCTTGGTCCCCTAGAAATGAACCACCAGTGGGGGTAGAGCAGTGTTTACAAGGTGTCTATGCAGTTTTAAATTTGCTCCCTATAGCCCTATGTTCAATGGGTTCAAATCGTTATTTGCTGATAGGCAACTTTTTAAAAAAAAAATTAACAATTTTTTTCTGCCATTTAATAGATTATCTGGTGCTACCGGGGGACAAAGTTGGCAAAAGGAAATGTTCCCTTTATATTCAGATTTTAAAAATTGGTATATCCATATTCATTGTAGATTCTAAAATGCACCAAATAAGGGCCTTGATTTTTCACTGCTTCAAGGAATTGGGTTTTCTGTCACTGCCACTGTGAGGATAATCCACTCCAAAGTGTTAAAAGAATCAATCGTTTCCATTACATAATCCCTTAACGCCTTTGTGTAGAATTTTCTGTACTGCTTCTTGGTCATTACCACTCAAAGGAACGCTATGCAAATTTACTAGACAATTTGAGTCATCTATACCTAATTTGAGTTATTTTTGACAAGTGATCAAAAAAGAAAAACGTGCATTTATATAACGCCTTTCACAACCTCTGAACGTCCCAAACCACTTTGCAGCCAGTGAAGAATTTTTGGAGTGTAGTCACTGTTGTGATGTAGGAAACATGGCAGCCAATTTGCCTACAAGCAAGGCCTCAGAAACAGCAATGTGATAATGACCAGATAATCTGTTTCAGTGAAGTTGGTTGAGGGATAAAAATTGGCCAGGCTGGGGAGAACGCCCCTGTTTTTTTTTCGAATGGTGCCATGGGATCTTTTGTGTCCACCTGAGAGGGCAGATGGGGCCTCGGTTTAATGTCTCATCCGAAAGACAGCACCCCTGACGGTGCAGCACTCCCTCGGTACAGCGCTGGAGTGTCAGCCTAGATTTTGTGCTCAAATCTCGAGTGGGACTTGAACTCACAACCTTCTGACTCAGAGGCGAGAGCGCTACCACTGAGTCATGGCAACGCCCGACCAATGTTCCCTCTCATTTTTTTCGGCCATATACAGAATGAATTTGGATTTGTGCACCGATATAAAGGTTGTGTGCGCCACCGTAAAAAAAAATTACAACTTTGAACAGAACATCTTTTTAGAAAACGTTATTCAGGATATATAACAAATAGAACAAATGTACAAAATAATGGACAATTGTAACAATTTAATGTTATATTGGCTGATAATTTTATGAAATGGGTTTCTTAAGTTACGCTAGGATTGAGCAGACCAGTCTCGTTATATTTTATTAAAAATTATCTGATGGGTACAATTCCAATCAGCTTTTTGTTGAATCAGCTTAATGACTCTGATTCAAACAGAAATAAATCGAGAGCAATCAGAATTTTTAAATGGAGTCAAATACAAAACAGCTGTCAAATCGGTCAGTGAGAATTTGGGGAAAGGGAACCGTTTAATTAAAGCTCCCCGCCCACCATTGAATCCTCAGCAGGGTTTAAAAAATTATTGCGTTACAGTTGTACATCTTGCAGGTCTCATTAGTTTAGGCAGGGAGCAGTTTAGTCATGAAGAACCTGAGCTGAGGGACGCAACGGACAAAGATTAAAAAGAGACAATCCTTAGGGCAACTGAAGGCTTTTGGATAGCAGTTGTATAAAACAATTTAAATCAACTTCATTGTTTTGATTGCAATGTACCCATGTGATTGGAAAGTAGATTTTAGCACAATTGTAGAAGGATCTTTAATAACAGTATTACACATGATTTGTGTCAGAATTACTTAATTTGTAAATATGAAATATGGAAATTGATAAATGATTATTACAATATGCCAGGTAATTTGGGTTCATTTGTAGTTTACTTCAGAAGCTAACATCAAATAGGATGGTGATAAAAACTGTTAATTGCACTAATCGTAGACTCCTTCCAATGTTATTTGCTACCAATACCTTAAATATGTTTGTCTTTAGACTAAAGTAACAATTCTCCACAATTCGCACTAGAGGTGAAAAGCTTTCATTTAATTGAACGCATCTCCTCACTGAATTTTTACTGAATTCTCGTGTGCCGAAGTTTTTTGAACACACACACATACACGCACTCTTTGTCCAATGGATATATATATATATCCTAACTTTAGTCCAACCTAACTAACTCCCGCCCTTGCTGCAAAGTGATTGGTAGCTGACGTCACCTAAGCAGCATCTCCACCAGAGAGCATTGGTTTGGTGCGCGGATGGAATGATGAAGTGTGCGTTACATAACAAACTGCTGCGCAGCCGTGCACGGGTACAGCTTAGAGGGGACAGTGCTCCTGACCCGACTTCCACTATCTCGAGATTTGCATCAGACCATAGAGAACTGTTTAAAACAAACTATAAACAACTGGCTCTAAGCCAGATGTAAAAAAAAATTAAAGTTCAAATTTTTTAAACAATTTTTACAATTAGAATAATTACATTTTCTACCTCCTGCACTTGGGTTTCTAAAAAATGCAAATAATCTGTGCTGTTTTTCAGCTCCCCCTTGCTATAATTCTTAATTGACCTGTCAATTAAAGACCGCATTCTCCCCTAACCTAAACAAAGTCAGCGCTTTTGGCTGTAATCTAATCTTAAGTGAACCCATGGTTCAGTTCAAGATTGCAGAGCAATTAAACTTAGGCTTAAAGGGACACATAATTACATTGCATTTTAGATGGCATAATGTTCATGTCCTTATAAAATGGCTCATCCTCTGACAAATTGAGAGTAATCTTGCGATGTTTGTTTTTGGTGTGTTTGCCCCAGTTACTAATCAAAAATAAATTGAAAAAAATCTCTGTAAATATGGAAGTATTTTGCTGTATGATGAGAGCCATGACATCTTTGTGTAATTTATACATTTTTGTTAAAGTAATTCCTTTCTCCGATGCATCGTTGATGATTGACTGTTTAACACATCCCCTTTTTTCTTTACATTTTGCAGTTGGATGGGTACATTGCACGAAACTGGGCAAATCAGAAATCAGCTTTGGGGAGTGCCCTGGACCCACTGGCAGATAAAATTCTGATCAGTGTTCTATACATCAGTTTGACTTGTGTTGAGCTCATTCCAGGTACTGTTTATTTTCTTTCTGCTCTCCATTCTTGGATAGATGTTAGAAAAATATGCAGTGTAACAAAATTGTATTTCAGCTCTGAATAATAGCATGTATGCCAAAGGTCTTGGATTTCATCTGCTTCTACCATGTAATGGCACAGATGCCAGTGCCTGATGTACCTTTGCATTATTACTCTTGAGACTAGGACAATTTGGATCAGATGAGTTAGCTGAATCTAGCTGAAAGTAAAGAAAAAGAACTTTCATTCATAATAGCACCTTACCACTTCTTCAAAGAGCTTCTTCGCCAAAGGATTACTTATTGAAATATACTCACTGTTGTTACTTAGCCAAACACGGCACCTCAGTGGTGGGGAAACTTTTAGAAACGATAATCCGGGACAGAATTAACAGTCACTTGGATGAGTGTGGATTGATTAGGGAAAGCCAGCACGGATTTGTTAAAGGCAAATCGTGTTTAACTAACCTGACAGTTTTTTGATGAGATAACAGAGAGGGTAGATGACGGCAATGTAGTTGATGTAGTGTATATGGACTTTCAAAAGGCATTTGATGAAGTGCTGCACGGTAGGCTTATCGTCAAGATTGCGGCCCATGGAATAAAGGGGGCAGTAGCAACGTGGATACAGAATTGGCTAAGGGACAGGAAACAGAGTAGTGGTGAATGGTTGTTTTTCAGACTGGAGAGAGGTGTACAGTGGTGTTCCCCAGGGGTCAGTGCTGGGACCACTGCTTTTCTTGATATATATTAATGACCTGGACTTGGGTGCATAGGGCACAATTTCAAAATTTGCAGATGACATAAAACTTGGAAGGGTAGTAAACAGTGAGGAGGATGGTGATAGATTTCAAGAGGATATAGACAGGCTGGTGGCATGGGCGGACACGTGGCAGACGAAATTTAACACAGAAAAATGCTAAGTGATACATTTAGGAAGGAAGAATGAGGAGAGGCAATATAAACTAGAGGGCACAACTCTAAAAGGGGTACAGGAACAGAGAGATCTGGGGGTATATGTGCACAAATCGTTGAAGGTGGCAAGGCAGGTTCAGAAAGCAGTTAAAAAAGCATACTGGATCCTGGGCTTTGTAAATAGAGGCATAGAGTACAAAAGTATGGAAGTCATGATGAACTTTTATAAAACACTGGTTCGGCCACAACTAGAGTATTGTGTCCAGTTCTGGGCACCGCACTTTAGGAAGGACATGAAGGCCTTAGAGACGGTGCAGACGAGATTTACTAGAATGATTCCAGGGATGAGGGACTTTAGTTACATGGATAGACTGGAGAAGCTGGGGTTGATCTCCTTGGAACAGAGACAGTTGCGAGGAGATTTGATAGAGGTATTCAAAATCATGAAGGGTCTAGACAGTTTTTTTTTAATTCGTTCATGGGGTATTGGCTTCGCTGGCAAGGCCAGCATTTATTGCCCATCCCTAATTGCCCTTGAGAAGGTGGTGGTGAGCCTCCTTCTTGAACCGCTGCAGTCCGTGTGGTGAAGGTTCTCCCACAGTGCTGTTAGGAAGGGAGTTCCAGGATTTTGATGGAGAGAAACTGTTCCAATTGGCAGAAGGGTCAAGAACGAGAGGACATAGATTTAAGGTGATTGGCAAAGAACCAAAGGTGACATGAGGAAAAACTTTTTTACACAGCGAGTGGTTAGGATCTGGAATGCACTGCCTAAGGGGGTGGTGAATGCAGATTTAATCATGGCCTTCAAAAGGGAACCGGATAAGCACTTGAAAGGAAAAAAATTTCAGGGGTACGGGGAAAGGGCGGGGAGTGGGACTAGCTGGATTGCTCTTGCATAGAGCCGGCGCAGATTTGATGGGCCGAATGGCCTCTTTCCGTGCTGTAACCTTTCTATGATTTGTGTACAGCAAGGTCCTAAAAACGGCAAATTAATGAATGGCCATTTTAACTTTTTTTTTGTGGTGTTGCTCAAGGAAGGGATGTTGGCAGGACACTGCGAGAAACCCCCTGCACAGCTTCAAATAGTGTTGTGGAACCTCTTCCATACACCTGAGCAAGCAACTGTTTGAAGTCCCATCTGAAGGACAGCAACTACAACAATATAGCCCGATCTCAGTACGACACTGATATACCTAGAGATCTAGAAATAGATACCAGGCTTATCGGAAGAGGATGACCATGATCTTAGGAATACTCCTTCACGGAGAAGTTTCAGTGCGCACACCGAGTCCTCGTCACATTTAATTTAATTATAAATTCTTCTTCACCTCCCAGCTTCAGCTCGACATCTTTAAATCTACGTGTTCCTCTGCAAGAACAGTTTGTCAGAACTTGGGTCAATTTGTGTCAGCCCATTGAAACCAGACATCACCGTTAATAAAGAATCCGCCTCACCTTGGAAGAACATCTTTTTATTTTTTATATTATGGGATGGACTACCCTATTCCATGTTCAAGCTAATTATGGGAAATCTTCCATGCAGGGCAGAGACCTAGAAACTGAACAGCCAATGTAAATACCTATATTCACAAAGCACACTCCAAATGAGGCAGCTGTCATATTTGGGGCACAAGTCATTCAGAATCAAGCTGCTAAAATTCATAGCGTGCCAGAAATCTCTGTATCTTAAAACTAACGTGCTTAGTATTCAGGCAGCTGAATAGCTGCAGTAGTCCATCATTGACACCCTGGATGTACAAATTTTATGTGCTGCTTTGCAGTCGTGCTTGGCTTAGAACATTAGGTTTTCTTGTAATCAGACAGGTAAAGCTGTTGGGGGGGGGGGGGTGGTTTCTTTTAAATCAGTAGCTAGAAACCAATTGTGAATGCTTTTAAAAATGCCGATAGCTTTATAAGCTATTCCAGGCAACTCCATACTCAGTCTATTTCAAAGCAAGTGAAACTCCTTTCATGCTTTGACTGCATTCAGAAAGTCCAGGCAAAGACTCAGCAAGAAAATTGTCCTTGCTGTTACTGCTGCATATATCCAATATTAAGTCAATGCTGCTGTCTGTCCAGCACAGTTTTGTTTTAGTTGAGCAACAAAGGTGAAGGTGAAACCTATAGTGCAGGACCCCACCAAGAGGTGTATGGGATGCTGATGAGATTCCTGAAAACTCATTCTTCAGATGATCTCAGCTTCACATCATCAATATGAGTGATGAGTAATTGCTTGTTTTCAGCAGATGAGGCCATGTAGTGAAAGGATTTAATTGTAATTTTTTTGGTGGTAGCGCTGTTGGTATTCTGCTGCTTTAAACTCTACTATCCGTACTGCTGAAACTATCGTTGAATTTTCTTCTTTTCCATGATTTTTGACAGTTTATCTGAAATATAGTCTGACTTCAGTGTGTTCTCGGGGCTGAAGTGCTCAGCGTTAGATCGTCGTTTCAGTTAGCTTGTCTCATCTGTGATGCTGTTACTTTACTGTTCTATTACGTCAGTGTTATCTGTAGTGGAAACCCAGGCTGAGCCACTGAGCAGCACTATTGATGCTGGTTTCATTGCTTCCAGTTATACCCTGACCACTCTCTTGCAGAACTAATGATTTTCTTAATGTGATTTTCACTTTTTTTTTCATAGAACAAACTGCTTTTATTCAGTTATGATAGACTAAGATATTGATGTGTGTTCATTACAACAAATTATAATGCAATATCATGTAACTTCAGTAACTGTCTCTAATTGTAGAGGAGAGAAAAGGTCAGTCTGTAGCCCAGGTGCTTTGTCGTGGCTGTTGTTTTCAGGTTCTGCCCAAATGTGTAGCTGTGGTCTTTGCTGAATCATAAATTAATCCAGTTCCCTTTATGATCATTCAGAATTGCTATTTACTGTTCAAGGCAACAACTGTCCATTCCCTTAGTTTGAAGAAGTAATTTCTTGTGCTAAACCTCACTTGTGGCATCCTGTGAGGATTCTACCCTGATTTGCACAAAATGCTCATGTTCACCTTAACTATTTCTTTTAAAAACTTAATATTCTAACCCCTATCACCAATGGCGTACTTTCCATTTCTCAGTATTAAATGCCATTTATGGTTCTTCTGGTCAGTTATAAGTTTCTAAATTTCTTTGCTTTCCCCTGTGCATCCTGCTGTCCTGTGCAACTGAGTAGCATTTGCAAATTTAGACACTTCACACGGTACTTTGATCAGTTTACTTACTGGCAATACAGAAAATGTTGGAAATGAAAATGTCTGGATACTATTTACTGTAAATTTGCAACACCAAAGATGTTACTGGAACATGATTTTTGAATTTCTAGTAAATAGTAAGACTTGAATTATCCTATCTTAAGACCTTTCTGTATGACCAGTTGTTAATGTACAACTTTGTAACTTGTAATGCTTCAAAATTGTGCAGTAGTTTATGATCACATTTATTGGTGTGTTTTCCATTTCTGGACTGAACTACTTGAGTTTTTCCTCTCTTGCTTGTATATATAACTTGAAAAGTTTGTTTCAAAGCTATCTCTAGCTTTTTTTCTGTTTTTCATAACTTTGGGGGGGAGAGGGGAGATGAAATAAATGTGTAGTTTAAAGCTACCAGTTCAAATCTTGGAAAACTCTGAGGCCTTAACCATTCTGCTTGTCTTCCCTACAAGGGCAGAAGAAAGATTTGGGGATAATAATGAATTACACTTAGTTGCTCCATCCAGGATGTGTGCGCATGGGGCTTCTTTATGCTAATAAAGTATCTCCTCCTTATTCTCCCCTCTTTTTATTCACCCCCAACTCGACCTCAACATCATAACCCTTCTATTTTTCAGCTCCTCTCACTTTTATGGTCCTGTTGCGCGATGTCACTTTGATTGCAGCTGGTTTCTATATTAGATACCGAACGGTTCCACCACCAGTAAGTAACAAAACCATCCGTCTGCCTCTTTTTCTCCTTTTTCCCCCCCTCCCCCCACTTCTTCCAAGTTGTTATAGTGGCTTGCGTATCAGTGCTTTTATTTTGTATAAAGTCTGTTATATGTGTATAAAGGACTCTGTACTGTCATGTGTTGATGCTGAGTGAGCTACTTATTGTACATTGTGCTGTTTTCTTGTAACTTTTCCACCATTAAATCCTTTTCATATAAATTTATTACTGCCAATAAAGGCTCTTTAGGTTACAGCATCTGAACAAAGCTGATGTTTAGGATAATATCTTTCATGCCTCATTTATAAGGTAGTGGCAAAAGGAGGCAGGATTTATATGGAAATCTCACTTGTTTTTGCCACTGTAAATGACCTGAACTCCACCCTTCCAAACTAGGAACCAGGAAAACAAGAACCCTCTTGGGTGAGACCTGACTGGGAAAGAACTGACAGTCTGACGGTGGGAGCATTTCCAGGTTTTTTTTTCCTTCACTGGATGAAAATGGGGCAGCTCCACTGAATTGAAACCAACTTGTTGAATCCTGCGTCCTGAATTATATTACAGTAATTTAGCTTGGTATAAATATGAAATAACTGTTTGCTTTAATCTCCTGTACTGTTCTCTGACTTGTATGCAAACAAAAATGATTTCCACCTCATGCTTCCCTACCAATTTCTCCCTTTTCCTGTGATATTGTGCAACCTTTTACTGTTTGTGTTTTGTAAAATTGATTACATACAACTAAATAACTCCTTGTCTCTCTCACAGAGGACCCTCAGCAAATATTTCAATCCATGTTATGCTACGGCTCAATTAAAACCAACATTTATCAGCAAGGTAAGACTCATTTGCCCATTAATTGATCCTCTTCCCACCCAACCCCCGACCACTCACCTACTTCCTAGGCATGCAATGTAAGGAATCTTACAACACCAGGTTATAGTCCAACAGTTTTATTTGAAAATCACAAGCTTTCGGAGCTTACCTCCTTCGTCAGGTGAGTGAGGGGTTCTAAAAACGCATAGCATATATTAGGCTGGGAGACGATCACAGCAATCAAAGGTGTCGTTGGTGTTCAGACAGGTTAGCCACGGAAAACATTACATCCCAGTATACTGAATACACAATGGGTCAGATTACAAAGACAGAGAAAGAGAGAGAGAGAATGTCCAGTTGTATTAAAAACAGATAACTTTTTATTTTCTGCTGGTGGGGTTACGTGTAGTGTAACCATAGGCATGCAATGGCAGGACGTCCTTTAATTCATGTGAGAGATCCAGGACCGCTTACTGTTTACATTATTACCTCACTCGGCTACACATAGGCTTGTTGCATTATGCTCACTGTCTATTAACTTCTGATGCAAAAATCAAGAGTTAATTGTGACTTGTAACATTTATTTAAATAATTAAAATGTCTAATACTAATATTTTATTTTTCAAAAGGATAAGACACCATAGAATGTAAAAACAAAAATTAACATTTCCTGGAGGAGACAGGCCCCTTGGAAATAAATCTCGACACTTGAGTGCTCATATCCACTTTCAGAAATTGTTAAATCTGCTCCTGCAAAATCAGACTTTTGTGTACTTCAGATTCTTCCTGCAATGCAAGTGATGGTGTACCTGTAGCTTAAGTTACAACAAGCTTATGACCCATTTCAACCCTTGTTTCCACATGTCATTGGCAAGGCCTTTGGGTTTCTGTTTTCACAGACGGAATCCAGAATGTGATCCCTAAAACGCTGGCAAAAATCCTGGAATCCCGTGTAATGAAAATTACCTTAGTCACTGTAAAGCAGTGACCCTGGTCATAGACCTACATTCAGGGCTGTCTTTGAGTTGTTTGTTATCTTTTTTTTATTGAGTTGTCAACTTTTCTAGGGCTGTGTCAGCTTTTTTGAAGTTTGTCAGCTTATGTGAGTTTTCTAGGTTGGCATGTATGAACTTGTATTGCTAAAAATATTACAATATAACAGCCTTTTTTAAAATAGTACAGGAAAAGAGCTTTCTTTGAGTGTATGATACATATAACTCGGAGAGCAAGTCAGCCTTGTCAAAGATCACTTGTTTTCGCACTAAGGAACAGGAGTAGGCCATTCGGCCCCTCGAACCTGCTCCGCCATTCAATTAGATCATGGCTGATCTATATCTTAACTTCGTCTTCCCGCCTTGGTTCTGTAACCCTTAATACCCTTGCCGAACAAAAATCTTATCAATCTTAGTTTTGACATTTTCAATTGACCCCCAGCCTCAACAGCTTTTTGAGGGAGAGTTTCCAGATTTCCATTACCCTTTGTGTGAAGAAGTGCTTTCTGACATCACCCCTGAACTCTAGCTAGCTTAGCTCTAATTTTAAGGTTATGCCCCCTTGTTCTGGACTCTCCCACCAGAGGAAATAATTTCTCTCTACCTGCCCTATCAACTCCTTTAATCATTTTAGACACCTCAATTAGATCACCCCCTAATCTTCTATTCTTAAGTAAATGAACACAGGCTAATTTTCGATGGAAAAAAATCCTTCAAAACGTAGAAATGAAAAAGATACAAATCAATGGCCAAGAGAACAAAAGTATCTTGAAAACAATTCCAAACACGTTAAAAAATAATCAGAAATCAGAAATAAAAAGAAAATAAAAGGGCAGCAAAACCCAGCTGAGCAACTTAAGGTCAGGGAATTACTGAGACTTAGATGGAGGATTATGTAACCTACTTGTATAGTATCCCTGTGTTTTGGTGTGGAGCACTTTCTTTTAAGATTTAAACTGATTTAGATGTGTCTTATTCTTCAAGATATGTAGCTACATGATGGACATTAAAATGTGCACATACTTTGAAACCATGTCAAATAACTTCATAAATATTGCCATATTTAAATGATATTTGTGGATTCCTATCCAAACAAAATTTAAGTCCGTACTAACAATTGGCTATTAACTAATAAAGAGCAGTCTTGCTTTTGAGATTTAAATTTAATCATTTTTCAAATCCATATTTACCCTGCTGTTTAAATGCATAATATTTTCTGTGACCATATTGTTTGAATTTGTCAGTAATCATTAACTTCATCTATAATTTTTTTGCCGAATTTAATACTTGGCTTCCTCTGATCAGACCCTGGATTCCTTTCAAAAATGGAAATGCTGGGAACTGTTTGTGTCCCATTTGTGCATTTCTAATCGATATGCATGTGTCATTTCTCTATTCTATTACCATTAAGTAATAAAGATTTGGGAAATCGCTGGATGCAGCCACACAAGCAACCACATTGGTGACACTGAGAACGGCAATAAATGATGAGGCACAAATAAATTTTAAATAAGTCTGTAATAAATAGTCTTAAATTGCACTGGGTAAGATGGATTGAGATCGCCCTTCGAATGGATTCTTTTGAACAAAATTGAACTCTGCTGAAATGTTTTTTTTAAAAAAAACAAAATTTGAAGGACTCAAGCTTGTTACATTTATAATAAGTATTGTCTCAATGTCCCCATATAAATATACTTGATGAATCTCTGGTGCAGGGTTTTTTTTTGCTTTATTGCCCATGGCATGTTTGGATCCTGAAGTGTGACTTTTACTGAACTATTTCTGTGGATTTCCAATGCTGACCAACAAGCTTTGGTTGTACAACATAATTAGTAATATAATGAAACTGAAAAAGAGAACCGGACTGTTGATACATTATATTCAAAATTTTATTTGGTGAGGTTTTAATTCACTGACTTTTTTTTGTTGCAGGTTAACACAGCGGTTCAACTTGTACTAGTGGCTGCATCACTGGCAGCTCCAGTCTTTCAGTATGCGGACAGTGTGTTCCTTCACACTTTATGGTGAGCTTTGCTGGAAACATTCTGCCCCTTTCTGAAGAATGAAAATAAGAATGGCTTCTATTTCTATCACGCCTTTAATATAGCAAAACATCCCGTGGCACTTTATAAATGGGACAGATCGGACACGGTACAGGAATTGGGGAAGATTGGAGGGGAGTGACTGAAAATGTGGCCAGAGTAAGGTGTGAGGAGACTGTTGGGGGTGCGGAGAGATGCAACCAGCTGGAGAGGTTTAGGAAGAGAATTCCAGAATGCAGTGGTGTGATGGCTGAACACTACGCCACCAGTTCTAGAGTAGAGGGAAAGTTGTCCAGACTCGGGAGCAAAGGATGCAGAGTACAGCAGAGGCTGCAGGACCACAGTTAGGGTGGGGTTGATATCATGGATGGATCTGTATACAAGTATAAGCATTTTGAAATAATTGAGCTGAAAGACAGGAAATCAACGGAGGTCAACAAGGACTCTGGTGAGCTGGACTTAGTACAGGATAGGATCCATGGAGTGAATGCCTTCTATTACACTGCTGAAAACTGGTCTGTTCATAACAAATACTACCAACCATACACTTAATCAGACAAATTGTTTCTTTTTGTTTGAGATTACCTCTTTGAAGGATAGTACAGGAGGACATATTTCAGTATAAAATACTGCCTTATATCTAAATAGGGATTATCCACCTTTCAAGAGGTGAAATTTGTATTACTGAACTAGCCCCCCACCTCGCCTGAAAGTAGGCCTGGTATTTTCATTTTTTTAAATACTAGATTACCCTGTGGTGTTGTTCATCTGTCTGGTAATGGATCCAAACTCTACTGGAGGCTTCCAAGATTAAAAAGAATTAGTGTAGCTAAGTCCTCTTGTAAGCCGATACCAGCTATTCTTGGCTTGGTGACTCCAGTGCCAATTTCTGGATTACTCTATGTAGTCACTCCTGGATGTACCTGCAACCTACATTAAAACAACTCTGATATAAACGTTAGATGCAAAATGGTGGATATTAGTGGGAGGAAAATCCAGTACGTAATAAAAACCACTATTTCCTACAGTTATAAAGCTGATGAGAAGGATACAATAGTGTTCTCCTTCAATTTCCTTTAAGATATTTTCTTCATATCCCCTCTTCCCCCTCCTACTATAGACCATCTCTGGTTAAAAGGGCAGGCAACCTATTTCCCGGCCTCAAGTCAATTTGACTCTAAAACCAGCATCTAGGAAGTGTATGAAAAAGTCCACCAATTTTATTTCTTTTTTACCTCTTCATTTGTAAGTGCCTGACCTTTGCTTGGAGCTCTGTTGGAATGGCTTGGCTCAGACTGAAAATTTGCCAGGAATTGTGTACATAATGATTCTCAGTCTGATCCAAGTCAAGACAAGTCGGGGTGCTGTAATTGGCTCTGCATTTCTGATGCGGAGGAAAATCAGTCAGGACTCTTACTCCGAATTGCTATCGCTTTGGGACGTCCTGAGGTCGTGAAAGGTGCACTATAAGTCCAAGTCCATTCTTTTGTTATATCCAGTGACCGCCTACTGGAAGTGCGTGTGTGTGAATGTTGAGTGGGAACTAAATCAAGCTTAGAATTGATGCCAACTATAGTCATGTGTTGGGAGTCTGACTTCTGTGTCAGTACAGTTAATGGGTACTGGCCATCAAAATGTCCTTGGATGAAGATTGTTAAATAAAATGTCTTCAAAGAGTCTGGATTGCAATGTGGCTAGTAGGCAGAGCCTGTGATACTTTGTATATGTTTTTAGAAAGAACGGTATCACTGGGTCCATTGGAAGGTTTTAATTTTAGATAATTCCATGAGAAATCTGAATTAATATTCTCATTTTTATAAACTGTATCCTTATAACAGGCAGATGATTCCCCCTCTAGTTTTGTACCTTAAGTGTTGGATTTATTGCATGTCCATTATTTCCCATTACCAATAGCCATCTAGTCTATGCAGCTAATTGCTGTAATACCCAGTGTTGCGCTTGCTTCAAAAAAAAGATAGTGAACTGTATTAATGGATCTAGCTGTGCATTTAGGCCAGTTGATTGATATTGTGGCAGCATTTTGTGATGCGCATCCAGCGCTGCTTCATGGATGTTTCTGTTTTTTCCCTCACGTTGTCGAGTGAGATAGAGGTTGGCATGGAGAGTGAGAGGAAAAGCCTGGGGTTGGGTGAATGGTGGAGAGAATTTGTACCGCACAAGTGGAATGAGATGCACAAGATTATTCAGGATGTCTTGAACGATGGAAAGGGTCTAAAAGAGAACAAGCAGTTAAGGATCATTGGCTATAACTGAACAAAATAGAGGGGGCCTGTCAGGGAGTGGAGTAATGCAAGCTGTGGGTGGACAGAGACTGAATTAGGAAAATAGTAAGAGTGGGAGAGATTGATGGGAATGCAGCGCAGTGCTTAAATGTTACAGTTTCACGATTTAGTAGTTTCATTTTAATTACTTTTAAGGTTTGATATTTTGAAAGCTCTTTGCGTGGGGAGCGAAGAATATGTACAATGAAAGCTCTCTGACCCAGCACTTCCCAAACTCAAAAAAGAGAGTCAACTCTATTAGTGGATTTAGCTGTGCAGGGTTAGGCCAGTTGATGGATACACTGGCAGCATTTTATGTAGTTCAGACAGTTGTTGATGTTTATACTATGGGGAATATAAAAATCACTGTGCTCGTGGTATAAAATTCAAGATTTTGTATGTATCCTGTTATACTTCTTGTAATATTACAGCAAGTTTTATTTTCCTGTTCTTTTGAGGTTTCAGATTTTCATAATTAATATGTAATAATGAAAACCATGCCTATTCAAAAATCTCATGATTAGACTTTAAAGTCTGATACATGATCCAATAATGTTTATGTTCACATTTGTAAACAATTTTACAACACCAAGTTATAGTCCAGCAATTTTATTTTAAATTCACAAGCTTTCGGAGGCTACCTCCTTCCTCAGGTGAACGATGTGGAAAATCGTTCACCTGAGGAAGGAGGTAGCCTCCGAAAGCTTGTGAATTTAAAATAAAATTGCTGGACTATAACTTGGTGTTGTAAAATTGTTTACAATTGTCAACCCCAGTCCATCACCGGCATCTCCACATTATGTTCACATTGGTATTGGATCAGCATTTCATATTGTAACTATTGTATATTTGAATATGCATTACTATGTTAATTCATAGCTGGAAAATGAAGCTTCATGATGCTGTCCACTATCTAAGGTTTACAGGCTTGACGAAGTTGTAAGACCCAGTATTTGAGCCCCTGGACATCATCGTCCTGCAACCACAAAATCGGAGCAAGGGTCCTATGTTTTAACAGCCTTCTGTGTCCTGGTTATCTTACATCATGCCCAAGTGCAATATCTGGAGAATTTCTGTGAGCATGAAGCTGCAGTTTATGCCTGTTTACATGGCACTGAAATGGGACAGCAGTGCCACATATCTGCATACTTGAACCCACACATAAAGCTTCCAAACGCTGGTGAAATGTTTAAATTTAGAAAAGAGCTAATGGACCACTGCAGTTATCCTGGGATATTTGAATGCCATTATTGCTTTTGAATATCAGTCACCACATATTATGCTATCATTGAATTTTCTTTGCAATTTGTCTTACTTTGGTGAATTTTAAATGTCGGAACTCAACCTTGATAGTTTACGGTCAATCTTGGTAGTTTCTGTTCCTAATACATTTTCTGTCAGGAAATGGTGTTGCTGATTTTGTACTGTCACTGATGATGATTTACTATCCTATTTTAAAAGTTAGTAGTGCCATTTCCTGGTAGAAAGTCACTTAGGGTGGAAAACCGCCTGAATGACGGCCAGCAACTGATACAGATGGTTATTGCTGGTTGACATTTTATAGATTTTTTTAAAAAAACTTCCTAGATTTATGGTAACTATAGGTTTGGGGATGGGCACTTGATAATTATGATATTTGAAAACTGGACAGAAAAGTTTCCGATTTCCGAAGCTGGATTGTAAAACAGAATCTGTTCTTGCAGGAAATGGGGCTAGATTGTACATAGGAAAGTGTGGGACTGGAAAAGACTTTGCAGTCTATCTGGCCTGTCCCAAAAACTAAAGCTTCAATTATCTACTCACTCAAATGTCAATCGAATTATGCCATCAATGTTTCCATACGCTGTGTGTCCCTGGTTCTTTGTACTCACCTCCCTCTGAGTAAAGTAATTAAATCTAAACTTCCCTTCTCTAATGCATAACCTGAGCCCATTACCCCCTCCCTGCCCACCAGTGATAGTTCTTGAACGTATGATCAAGGCTCAATTTATCTATTCTTTTAAGGATATTAAATGATATCTCCCCTGAGGCTTCTCTTCTCCAGACTAAACACTCTCCGGCCCTTCAGCCTCTCTTTATAGCTCATATACCTTAAGACAGGGGTGTTGAAGCTCTTGGCTTTGTGACCTGCATGAGTGTATAATATGGAGCCTTAACAGACACACACGTGAAATTTAAATTCATGTTCACATTAATTTGCATATATCTCGAATTGCTGATACTGGCAGATCTTGATGTTCTGATTTAGGATTTATCCACTGATAAGGCAACAGCACTAGAAAGAGCCCTTTCCAAACCTCCTAGCCCACAAAATTCCAACAGTCTGCAATTAAAATGCAGTATACTTAAACAATTACAAACCGTTGTATGTTGTAGCACCAAATCCTCCTCTGACTGTTTTGCACAAGCTTGAAGATGCCACAGTGAATCCTGAAACATTGATGCATGTGAATTGTTTTCTTTCTCTCTCCTCCCCTGACGGCTTTGCACCATAGACTTTCTCTGAGCCTCTAAATATGCTCTATAGGTACTGGACATTGGGGAATCAGGCACAGGGAGGTGTTTGGCTTTGGTAGGTGCCTCAAAATGCTATAATAAGGATTAAGAACTTCCATGTATTGGTACTGCAGCACAGTATACTATTGCAATATTTTACAACAACCTGCAACTTATACCTTTTGAGTTAATTGCTGTAAGGTGTGTTTTTTTTCATCGCCTCCTATTCTTTTGACTTCACAGAGGCAGCTGAACAAAACAATGAAAGGTTATGTCAGCAAGACTTCTTTTAATAGTTTTTCCAGTAAGAGCTTTTAACCCAACCCAAAACTGCTTTTAAAGAAAGATTTGCATTTGTATTGTGCCTTTCATGTCCAAAGCACTTTACAGCCAATGTAGTCACTGTTGCAATGTATGAAACGTAACAACCAATTTATGCACAGCAAGCTCCTACAAACAGCAATGAGACAAATGTTGGTCAGGACACTGGGAGAATCCTCCCAAAGACGGCACCTCCGACAGTGCAGTTCTCCGTCATTACTGCAAAGAAGTGCCAGCCTCTTCAATATTCAATATAAACATTATTTAACTAGCCTTTGGTAACTTCTGCATGTATCCATATATGTGCAAACTTGCATATGCTTTCATATAAAAATGATGCTGTAATTAACCGATCATACCTTTTTTCCCCATACACCCATCACGCCTTTGCTTACTAACCTACATTAGCTCCTGGTCTAGCAACACCTCAATTTTTTAAAATGTTCATCCTCATGTTCAAATCCCTTCATAGTCTCCCTCCTTCCTATCTCCAGCCTTACAAACCTCCGCGATCTCTGTGTTCCTCCAACCCTGGTCTCTTGTGCATTTCCCACTTTTTTCACCTCACCATTGGTGGCTGTGCCTTCAGCCATCTAGGCCCTCAGCTCTGGACTTCACTTCCTAGTCCTCTCCATCTCTTCACCACTCTCACTACTCCTTTAAGAAGCTCCTTAAAACCTACCCCTTTGACCAAGCTTTTAGCCACCCGTCTTAATGTCCTACTATCTCCTTTGATTCGGTATCAATTTTTGTCTGATTACACTCCTATGTCTTGGGGCATTTTACTATTTTTTAAAAATTCGTTCATGGGATGTGGGCGTCGCTGGCAAGGCTGGCATTTATTGCCCATCCCTAATTGCCCTTGAGAAGGTGGCTTTCGGAGGCTTCCTCCTTCGTCAGGTGAATGTCATTCACCTGACGAAGGAGGAAGCCTCCGAAAGCTTGTGATTTTCAAATAAAATTGTTGGACTATAACTTGGTGTTGTAAGATTGTTTACAGATATATTTCCAAGTCTGGGTGGTGTGTGACTTGGAGGGGAACGTGCAGATAGTGTTGTTTCCATGTGCCTGCCGCTCTTGTCCTTCTAGGTGGTAGAGGTCGCAGGTTTGGGAGGTGCTGTCGAAGAAACCTTGGCGAGTTGCTGCAGTGAATCCTGTGGATGATACACACTGCAGCCACTGTGCGCCGGTGGTGAAGGGAGTGAATGTTTAGGGTGGTGGACGGGGTGCCAATCAAGCGGGCTGCTTTGTCCTGGATGGTGTTGAGCTTCTTGAGTGTTGTTGGAGCTGCACTCATCCAGGCAAGTGGAGGGTATTCCATCACTCTCCTAACCTGTGCCTTGTAGATGGTGGAAAGGCTTTGGGGAGTCAGGAGGTGAGTCACTCGCCGCAGAATACCCAGCCTCTGACCTGCTCTTTTAGCCACAGTATTTATTTGGCTGGTCCAGTTAAGTTTCTGGTCAATGATGACCCCCAGGATGTTGATGGTGGGGGATTCGGCGATGGTAATGCCGTTGAATGTCAAGGGGAGGTGATTAGACCCTCTCTTGTTGGAGATGGTCATTGCCTGGCACTTGTCTGGCGCGAATGTTACTTGCCACTTTTGAGCCCAAGCCTGGATGTTGTCCAGGTCTTGCTGCATGCAGGTTCGGAACTGCTTCATTATCTGAGGGCTTGTGAATGGAACTGAACACTGTGCAATCATCAGCGAACATCCCCATTTCTGACCTTATGATGGAGGGAAGGTCATTGATGAAGCAGCTGAAGATGGTTGGGCCTAGGATACTGCCCTGAGGAACTCCTGCAGCAATGCCCTGGGGCTGAGATGATTGGCCTCCAACAACCACTACCATCTTCCTTTGTGCTAGGTGCTATATAAATGCAACTTGTTGTTGAGTGCTTTTTACTATTAAAGGAGATCTTGTATGAGTTATAGATTAATTTTGCAACTACTGTATTGCTTAGTGACTAACGGTAATGATCTGATACTCCAATCTGATTATCATAGTCTTGTTGTTTCAGGTATGTTACAGCGTTGACAACAGCAGCATCGGCGTACAGCTATTACCTCCACGGCAAAAATACCGTGCAAGTTTTAAATCGGGTGAAATAAAGTAAAATAAGGTGGTTCAAAGTCGGCCAGTGGTGTCTGGAAACAGTACAACTAGCAAAGGAGGAACTGGACCTTGATTTTTCTGCTGAAAAGACATTGATTAAAATAATGTAGATATAATGTGGAATTTTCTATTCCTACAAGAAGGTGAATTTAATAATAAAAGTGAAAAATCTATAGATTTCTTGCATTTGTTTTTTTTTATTTGTGCTTCATGCAATAAATTTAATTTCAGATACGGAAACTATGCAATAATGATTTGCACGTCATCCAGAAGATGTATTATACTGATCTTAAAAACTTAGTTCCATTTTGTTTCTTTAAAAAATTGTATTAATGCAGTATACGTTTTCATAACATGGCAATTACATTTGATATAAAGGGTAGATCTTCTGTGATGTTTCTCACACGGTAAGTCAGAGAATGCAAAATTCTTGAAGAACAGGAGCTTTACAATGTGTCAAACACGAAGGTATTTTCGGCTGCTAATACGGCCTTTGCTTTTAAGGATGCAGGCCAGGGTTTTCTGTTTGTGTATTCACCAGCCTGTGTTTTTCCCTGTTTATTTTAATGGCCAGGAAAATCAAAGCCTGGCAAGCTGAGAACCCTGGCATAAAATCTAGTTGCTGTATAAACTGATCTCCAGTGTCATTGGGTGGGGTCGAATTTGTTTTTTTTTTCTGGTGTGCTTAAGATTTTTTGCCTGTTTTTCTCTAGTTCCTTTTTACAGAAGTACCTTCTACATTTTTTTTAATTATTCGTTCACGGGATGTGGGCGTCGCTGGCGAGGCCAGCATTTATTGCCCATCCCTAATTGCCCTCGAGAAGGTGGTGGTGAGCCGCCTTCTTGAACCGCTGCAGTCCGTGTGGTGACGGTTCTCCCACAGTGCTGTTAGGAAGGGAGTTCCAGGATTTTGACCCAGCGACAATGAAGGAATGGCGATATATTTCCAAGTTGGGATGGTGTGTGACTTGGAGGGGAACGTGCAGGTGGTGTTGTTCCCATGTGCCTGCTGCTCTTGTCCTTCTAGGTGGTAGAGGTCGCGGGTTTGGGAGGTGCTGTCGAAGAAGCCTTGGCGAGTTGCTGCAGTGCATCCTGTGGATGGTACGCACTGCAGCCACAGTGCGCCGGTGGTGAAGGGAGTGAATGTTTAGTGTGGTGGATGGGGTGCCAATCAAGCGGGCTGCTTTATCTTGGATGGTGTCGAGCTTCTTGAGTGTTGTTGGAGCTGCACTCATCCAGGCAAGTGGAGAGTATTCCATCACATTCCTGACTTGTGCCTTGTAGATGGTGGAAAGGCTTTGGGGAGTCAGGAGGTGAGCGACTCGCCGCAGAATACCCAGCCTCTGACCTGCTCTTGTAGCCACAGTATTTATGTGGCTGGTCCAGTTAAGTTTCTGGTCAATGGTGACCCCCAGGATGTTGATGGTGGGGGATTCGGCGATGGTAATGCCGTTGAATGTCAGGGGGAGGTGGTTAGACTCTTGTTGGAGATGATCATTGCCTGGCACTTATCTGGCGCGAATGTTACTTGCCATTTATGAGCCCAAGCCTGGATGTTGTCCAGGTCTTGCTGCATGCGGGCTCGGACTGCTTCATTATTTGAGGGATTGCGAATGGAACTGAACACTGCAATCATCAGCGAACATCCCCATTTCTGACCTTATGATGGAGGGAAGGTCATTGATGAAGCAGCTGAAGATGGTTGGGCCTAGGACACTGCCCATAGTTACCTTTTTTTTGTCCTTAACACTATTTCCTCTGTTTTAGATTTAATTTATGTCCTGTTTATCTTGCATGGGGAGGTTTTTTTTTGTGTTTTTTTCCCATTTTCAGATAGTAGGAGTAGTGTTGCATTGATTTGGGATGCTGCTGTATCTGTGGTGTTTTTGCTGTCGCTTCCAGCACGATCCTGTTCTGAGTTTTGGCAAGTTTTATGAGCGCATCATCAGACTTGTTGGTGTATTGATTTGGAAAATGTACTTATTTTAATTTTCGGGGTTTGGGGGCTTTTAAAGCAAAGGAGCCAGAGGTGAGATGAGAATTTTTTTTTAACGCAGCAAGTTGGAATGATCTGGAATGCACTGCCTGAAAGGGTGGTGGAAGCAGATGCAATAACTTTCAAAGGAAAATTGGATAAATACTTGAAGGGGAAAAATTTGCAGGGCTATGGGGAAAGGGACTAGTTGGATATCTTTTTCAAAGAGCCCTCAGGTACGATGGGCTGAATGGCCTCCTGTGCTGTATCATTCTATGCATCTATAGCTTGCTGTAGGAATGGATAGGTAGGAGTCAGTACATGGCCATAGGAATTGGGTGAGAGATCGGTGGTGCTCAGGGACAAAGAAAATGGCAAGTCTGTGATTCAGTCTAAGGTCCAGAGAAAATCAGGTGGGAGGTCGGCCGAGCAGGATGGCTGGGGTTAGGAGCAGCAACTTATTAGGTTTACTGAGTGCAGCCAAAGAGTAAATGAGACCAAAATCCAGGAGCTAGAAACTGAATTATTCAGTCACCTGTTACAGGAACTTGAAACTTTTTCATTACTAATTCTATTAATTGTTTTAAAAACTTTCCTAAAGTTTATACATAGTTTCTAACTCTTCATTTCTGTTCAGTTTCTGGAACTTGGGAAGTAAAATTTGCATAAAAGGTGAGGTGGAACAATCAGCATATGAGCCAATCAGCTGCATTAAATTTGCCTATAATTGTGACATACCTGCTAATGTACTGTTTTTAATATTAGCAGATCTCTTACATTGCACACAAGAATTCAGAATCACAGTGCAAGTGGGGGAGAAGTGAACGTTACAAGTGAATTAATTTGGAAAGAAGTTAGTAAGGGTTCTCAAAACAGTGAGGGATATGTTTTTCATTGGTTCCTTTACCCACTGCAGCTAGATAAATTGATAGATCCCACAGCTCTAAAGGTAAATTTCTGAACAATTGTTTCATATCCTTGAGCGCACAAGTCCATACACCAGAGAAATAAACAGCCAATTAATCTGATTCTTGTGGTTGAGTAAAGAATGTTGGACAGGGCATGGCGAGAACTTTGCTCTTCATTGAATTTCTAATGTTTCATATGAACCACTAGAACCTGAAAATGGGACTTCAAACATCTCATGCAAAGGACTTCTGACATTGCAGTGCCTCCTCGGTACTGTGCTGAAGTGACAGCCTAGATTATGTACTCCAGTGGAACTCAAATCCACAACCTTCTGACCCAGCGGTAAGAGTGCTACCAATTGAGCCAAGGCTGACACGCGGCTAAACTGGTAATGCTTCAATATCAAAGCAGCCATCATTTTAAAAAAAAAAGTACTTAAAATAAATGGCTACGTTTGCTAGGTACAGTTAACTTTTTTTAAAATTGCAGTTTTATTTTTCATATGGGAAATAAGCCTATTTTGGGAGTCCCAATGCTCAGTCCTGGCTTTACATTGGACCCAGCTGCAGTGCCTTTATCTACACCCAAGGGACCTTGAAATAATGAACCAAGGATACAGATTTGGTAAATATAAAGCTAAGATGTACTTGGTGAAACAGTATCATGAAATCTGGTACGTGGCACCTTGAGAGAGAACACTGGTGGCTACACTAGTAATACAATAGCTACTGGTAGTTATCCTTAAGCAAATTATTTGTATGAGGTGTAGCTAGCTCCTTGCTAAGAGTCAGTGGTGGTGTTTCTTTTCTGTTTCCCATTAAAGGAGTGGTGATTAATAACAAAAGTGACATGGTCCTCTTGCTACCCAACCAGTACTGTAATTCTTCACAAGGCATTCTGGTGCTGCGTCGCTGGCCACTTGATCCAGTTTCCCAGAATTTTGGCTGTCATATTTTTAGTTGCTACAATTATCATTTTGAAAATGTGGATTTTTCTCTGTCCTTTTGGAGGATTGTAAACAATTTTACAACACCAAGTTATAGTCCAACAATTTTTATTTGAAATCTACAAGCTTTCGGAGGCTTCCTCCTTCCTCAGGTAAATCTTTTGGAGGATGAAAAAGATCAAAAAATTGAAGACATCATTAGGTACTAATCAAATGGAGCATCTGGGCTGTCTATGATGCTTGCTGGCGGTGTAAGAAAACTTTTTATGCAGTGGCATTTAAAACTTGTACAGTTGAGAATATTGCTATACCTGAGTAAGCATTTGTGACTGCAGTGAAAGTATCGAGATTCAGATAGCAAATTAGTTTACCTTTGTTCTCAAAGGTTGATGTGCTTTGAACCTCACTTAGATATTTTCTTGCAATCACTGCCACCTAGTTTACATATAGTATGATACTCCCTGTAACAGGCAATGAAATAGAACAGATGTCATTGCTATTTGAAATATGGGATACAGTCAGTAATACTCAAATTATGCGAGTCAGGTCACAGAAACTGAACATTTGTTGCTGTCTGCCTGCTGTCTAAAGTAGTAGACGACGGAATGTCTATGGATGATGTTTATATGGACTTCCAGAAGGCTTTCGGTAAAGCCCCTCATAAGAGACTTTGCTAAAGTTGAAGCTCATGGAATTGAGGGCAATTTATTGACCTGGTTAGGAAATTGGCTGAGCGGCAGGAGACAGAATAGGGATAATGGGCAGATACTCAAATTAGCAGTATGTGACTAGTGGTGTCCCACTGGGATCTATATTGGGACCTCAACTGTATTTATCAATGACTTAGATGACGGGATTGAGAGAACATATCCAAGTTTGTCAATGACACAAAAATAGCCAGCATTGTAAGCAGTGTAGATGGAAGCATAAAATTAGAGTGATATTAACAGATTAAGTGAATGGGCAAAACTGTGGCAAATGGATTTCAATGTAGGCAAGTGTGAGGTCATCCACTTTGGACCTAAAAAGGATAGATCAGAGTACTTTGTAAATGGTGAAAAGCTCAAAACAGTGGAGGTCCAAAGAGACTTGGGATCCATGTACATAGATCATTAAAATGTCATGGACAGGTACAGAAAATAATCAAAAAGGCTAATGGAATGCTGGCCTTTATATCTAGAGGACTAGAATACAATGGGGTAGAAGTTACGCTACAGCTATACAAAGCCCTGGTTAGACCACACCTGGAGTACTGTGTTCAGTTCAGGGCATCGGATCTTAGGAAGGATATATTGGCCTTGGAGGGAGTGCAGCGTAGATTTACTAGAATGATACCTGGACTCCAAAGGTTAAATTACAAGAGATTACACAAACTAGGATTGTATTCCCTGGAATTTAGAAGATTATGGGGTGATTTGATCGAAGTTTTCAAGATACTGAGGGAAACTGATAGGGTAGATAGAAATAAGCTATTTCTGCTGGTTAGGGAGTCTAGGACTAGGGGACATAGCCTAAAAATTAGAGCCAAGACTTTCAGGAGCGAAGTTAGACAACACTTCTACACGCAAAGGGTGGTAGAAGTTTGGAACTCACTTCCGCAAACGGCAGTTGATGCCAGCTCAATTGTTAATTTTAAATCTGAGATTGATAGAACTTAGTTAACCAAAGGTATTAAGTGATTATGGGACTAAGGCGGGTATATGGAGTTGGGTCACAGATCAGCCATGATCTCATTGAATGGCGGAACAGGCTCGAGGGACTAAATGGCCTACTCCTGTTCCTATGAAGTGAATTTAAAATGGGTCAGTGGCAGGGTTGGAAAATTGGACTCAGGTTATTTTCTAACTTTTGACGAGCTGAATAACAAATTGCCAGACTACAAGCAACACCAGTGTGTTGTTCCATTCACCTTCTGTCGCTTCTTTATTTGGCTTCCTGCCAGTGTGATCCTTTGTGGGCTCTTGTAATTCTCAAAGGAAATGTCGGGCATACTTTTTTCCAGTGCTGGTCAGTAGTTGTTAAAAGAAAACTCATTATTTATTTTATCTTGTAACCTTAAAAAAAAAGGTCTAAACTTTCCACCAGTCTATTTTCACTCTTTTTTTGTGCAGTACGTTGTGGGTAATGTAACCTCAAGTGTGAACAACTTGTGCTTTGAATCAGTGCTACAGAACACCCCATAGAAAATTTGCTCAAAGTATTCAAGGTCGCATTTATGAGCCAAAATTGAGAAAAGCTATATAAACTATAGCTGCAGAGCACAAGCTGATCACAGAAGGAGGTATGGAGTTCTTCCCCCACCGAAGTCATGGGGAAAATAAGAGCTCCTCATCGAGTGCCTCCTGTTACAAATTTGCGTTTTTGGGGGGGAATTTGCAACTTCTAAAATGTGAAGATGTGATATGCGAATGTTCTTTTATAAATAACCAACTGAATTGGAATGATCCTGGAACCGGAAGGATGGGACTGACTGGTTTCTTTCCATTTGACTGCTGTTTGGGTCAGTCACCGCAAGCCCTCACCCACAGTATAGTCATGTCTATTTCAGTTTCCTCTAGCTGTGCCATTTCAAACTTTGCGAAGATTAGCCAGGGGGCCGTGCTCCGACTGCTGTCCAATGGCCCCAGTCTGATCCCTGCTGCTTAATGTTTTCTAGAATCTTTCTGCGCCTGGTCTCACTTCTTCAAGAACCTGCTTTCTTCCCACGCCATAGTGTCTTCCCTGAGAAACAAACATGATAAGGGAGTGAGGGAATCAGAAGAGGGAAATAAACCTGAATCATAAAATTGCAGAATGATACAGCACAGAAGGAGGCCATATGGCCCATCGTGCCTGTCCAATTGGTCCCACTCCCCTTCTCTTTCTCCATAGCCCTGTAAATGTTTTCCCTTCAAGTATTTAATCAATTCTCTTTTGAAAGTTACTATTGAATCTGCTTCCACCCTTTCAGGTAGTGCATTCCAGATCATAACAACTTGCTGCATAAAATCTTTCTTCCTCATGTTGCCTTTGGTTCTTTTGCTAATCACCTTAAATCTGTGTCCTCTGGTTACTGACCCTTCTGTCACTGAAAACGGTTTCTCCTGATTTACTCTATCAAAACCGTTCATGATTTTGAACCCTCTATCAAATCTCCTCTTAACCTTCTCTGTTCTAAGGAGAACAACCCCAGCTTCTCCGGTCTCTCCACATAACTGAAACCCCTCATCCCTGGCATCATTCTAATAAATCACTTCTGCACCCCAAGGCCTTGACATCCATTCTAAAGTGTGGTGCCCAGAATTGAACTGAAGAAGGAACAAGCCAGAAAAGGAAAGCAAAGTGGGAGACAAGCCAGAAAAGTGATGTGCGAGAATGAACCAAGAAAGGAAGAGAATGAACCATAAAAGGAGAGAAAGAATACAAACCGGAAAAGGGTTAGGAAGAGAGGGCAGAGCTATCAGAAAAGAGGAAACAAAAGCAGAGACTGGGAGGAGTGACATTGAGAGACAAAAGGAGACATAAGAGACAAAGGAAAAGGTTAGAGTAAAGGGGAAGGAGGTGGGTGTTGAAAGAGGGAGAGACAGCAGGGAAGAGAGAAACAATTTGTTTTAGACTTAATCAATATCCTTCATTAGAGGGATATAAGAAGTTGAATTTTTTTTGGTGGTGCTGGTTGTAAAACTTTTTTTGACAACTATCATTAGATTATTGTTCCCTTTTATTGTCAAGGATGATATGTTGGGGTTTATTCTGAATGGACAGAAAATCATGGTCAGGGTGCTGGCTATTTTATATGTGCAAACACACCTCAAACTTGGCAAATCATCCGTTGTATGATTGGGCCATGAGGAAACATGAAAATAAAACTGCTCCTGACAAACGTAGCTGTGCGCTCCCCTGCCTTGTCTATGGGACAACACAGCACTTGGCTGAGAATTGTGTGAGGTTTTGCCCCTTCCACTTTTTTCCAGTTCTAATGTATTGCTTGCCTGTCTTTCATAACTCAGTTCTGAAGCAAGGCCTTGCCTGAAATGTCGACTTCTCTTTTCTGTCCACAGATGCTAGTTGAAGTGGTGTACTTCCAGCATTTGCAACACTTTATTGTTAAAACAATGTTTAAATATAATAATGCTGAAGAATGCTTGGGTGAAATGTAGATTTATAAAGATTTCAACATCTGCCCAAAGATAGATAGTGAAACTTGTTTGCTGGTATTAATCGGCAATAGTAAAATGCAACATGAAAACAAATATTGAGCCCTGCAATTTTGGAGAACATGGGTTTTGCCCCATGTCTAGTAAATTGTTCTCTGGTCTCTGCTAATGCTGCTCAGGCTTTTAGATCCAGGAGCTTCCCTTGGGGTGACCTGTGCTTTTCTCATTCGGTTCAGCAAGGGGTAAAACCCTCCGTAATCTTTTTATGTTTATACAAAAAACATTTTTTCTTTCTCCCCATCCCATTATCACCAGCAGACTCCATCACTGCATCACATCACATTACGTTCTCTAACCCAAGATCATGGGCAGACAATCTGATCCTGTGCCCCTGCCATTCAAACACACATAATTTTGTGTGAAAATGGCACATATTGGCTGCCTCTCTAATATTTAAATTTTTTTCTCCCTCCTTGGCAAATTGGGGAATTCTGCTGCTAGCTCCAGATGACTTAACCGAGATTACGAACTTGCTGTGTTGGGAATTTTGGGGTACGGCCTCTACCATTGCTTGTGGGTCACCTAGATACTGGCCTAGGTTTTTTGCCTCCTCTCCTATTCTCCTACAGATTTTTTGGGAGATCTGGGGCAGGCAGAAGCAGAAAGCAATTCGGAGAAAGCAGTGCCTGCCTCTCCACTGTTCTCCAGGGGACAGACCCATTGGGGCCAACTATACCTGCCAAATGGTAAATGTTTGTCATTCGCACTCTTTGGACTCAGAGATTGGCAGAGGGGGTCCAGGACAAAAATTGAAAATTGTGCAAGCTCTGTTGGACCATGACCTTGCTCAGGTCCCATCAATGAAGTGAACAACTTTCCTGACTCCCTGGCCAGCTCTTTCGCTGTTGCAGACACCCGAGCAGGAAGTCTCTGCCCCTGAATGGGCATGATTCTCTGGTGGAAGCCGGGGAGCCCACCTTCTACATTTAAATGACCCCAGAAATATAGCCTGGTTCACATGGGTGGAAGTCCTATCCTGTCGTAGATGTGCCCTAATCGAGGATGGAGGAACAAAAAGCATATTTAACTCTGAAACTCAGACAGTATTTTAGTAGCTGATAGCATAGTTTATGTTTACTAAGGATAATCAAACAAAAGTGCAGTGGTTTTATGTTTGGCCATTTATTTATTTTTAATATCAGTAACACCTTTTTAGTAGATCGGTCCATGCAATGAGTACATTTTAAGGTTAACATACAATGGTTAAATAATGACTGTTACCCTGCTAAAGAGACAAAGACTGCATAGAGCACAATAAATTCTGTGACAATTACTTTAAAAGTTTAACTTACCCAGCCAACACTGAATTTGTAATATACTGCGTATATAATATTGCAGTTACTGGTTGGAAAGCTTTAAACAAACTGGAAAGTGTATATATAAAAATTACAATATAATGTATGTGTAGAATTTAGCCTTTCCTATGGGTAGCTGTTGTATCGTAACTATGTTACACTTGCATGCTGTAAATAATTTTTTTTTCATAACAATATTTTTGGAAATCTTTGGCCTTTTCGCTATAAGATTGTACCACAGTTCAGATTCTCTGTTTTTACATTAATCCTGACCACCAGTAAGTTTGTGGAACAGTTCTTCATCCAGTGTCTCATTTTGGTCCTTGGAACGTGTTGACAGAAATATATAACCGCCAATGTACTCGTGAACGATCTTGCAGTCTGCATTGAGACATGTGAGTGCTATTGCCACACTTTGATCAAATTCAATTTCAACCTGAAATTAAAAGGCAACAGATTATTAATGGTTTCAAGATCATGCAGCCATTTCCTTTACAATATTTTTTTTATATATAAATAGGTTCAGTAACTTTCCAGTAGATGGTGCTGTCTCTTCTAGAATTAATAATTTTGCAATAACTTTAATCACCTAGTAGTCATTTCAAAGTTCCTCGTGTGCAAGAAGCTCTAATCCTTCATAGCCTGGACTTCAAAATTTTATAGGCTCAAGTTTACTCAGAATTTCCACCTAGATGTTTTCCGTGCAATTTGTAGAATTCAAAACCTGTTTTATCATTCAGAGCTAATGGTACTTCAAAGTGATTATCCAGATTTTATAGACTGTAATACCTGTAGTGCTTAAAAGTTTCAAATTTTGTTCCTTATTAAATGTCTGGAAGAAGATTATTTGTAACTTAGAAGTGTAATTTAGCACTATCATTCTGTGGCAAGCATTACATTTGTAAAAGCTTTAAATCAAAATGATGGCATTCCTCCCCTTCGAGAACCATTTTACTGTCCAGAGTGTAGATGTGTGGAGATAATAGCTTGTCTGATGCTGTCACTTCTGATACGGTAATTCCTAAATTTCAAGCACCTCATTACTTGTTTCACAAAGACAAATAAATATTTTTAAATTGTAATTTTATGAAGTGGGAAGTGGTAAACTATAAGATTTATATGGAAAAATAAACTTTTTAAATAGATCTGTGTAAAAGATTGCTTAAGAAATACCGAGAAGAGGGACTATATACAAAAGGCTTTGTAATTTTTCAATCATTGCTTTCGATAATTTTTTTAAAATCACAAATTTAACTCTTAGTTTAATCAAAGATTTGTTTGATTTTTAAAAATCAACTGAGGAGCGGAACAGAGCAGAAGGAGCGTCCCATAAAAAGGCGGGATTTTGGAGCACTGAAAACAGCTGAGAGGAGCGGAACAGAGCAGAGGGAGCGGGGCCTTCAGGCGACAGCTGCGACGGAGTTCGAAGTGGCGTCAGGAGTCAGAAAGTGACGCGACACAGTGGAGGCACCTGATTGGTAAGTAGGTTCAGGTAAGTATTTCTACTATTCTACAGTAACTAAAGTAAAATGAAAGGTAAGGTCTGCAGCTCTTATAGCAAGTAGCGTTTTTTAGTGAATCCAGGTCCCTGGGGTAGTTAACATTCTCTAAATTAAGAGTAATTTAAAGGAATAAAGGGAGTAACTAACTAGCTTAATCTAAGGCAAGTCATGGCAGCCGAGCTCACACCCGTGATATGCTCCTCCTGCACTATGTGGGAAGTCATGGACACTACAGGTGTCCCTGGCGACCATGTGTGCAGGAAGTGTGTCCACCTGCAGCTACTGACTAATCGTATTTCGGAGCTGGAGCTGCGGGTGGATTTACTGTGGAGCATCCGCGATGCTGAGATTATCGTGGATAGTATGTTCAGTGAGGTGGTTAGACCGCAGGTAAAGATTACGCAGGAAGAAAAGAAATGGGTGACCGCCAGGAAGAGTCGAAGGACTAAGCAGGTAGAGCAGGAGTCCCCTGGGGCCATCTCCCTCTCAAACAGATATACCGCTTTGGATACTGTTGGGGGAGATGGCTTATCAGGAGAAAGCAGCAAGAGCCAAGTTTGTGGCACCACGGGTGACTCTGCTGCACAGGAGGGAAGGAATAAGAGTGGCAGGGCTATAGTGATAGGGGATTCAATTGTAAGGGGAATAGATAGGCGTTTCTGCGGCCGCAAACGTGACTCCAGGATGGTATGTTGCCTCCCTGGTGCTAGGGTCAAGGATGTCGTGGAGCGGCTGCAGGGCATTCTAGAGGGGGAGGGTGAACAGCCAGTAGTCGTGGTCCATATCCGGACATAGGTTTAAAAAAAAGGGATGAGGTCCTGCAAGGTGAATTTAAGGAGTTAGGAGATAAATTAAAAAGCGTGATCTCAGGATTACTACCAGTGCCACATGCTAGTGAGTATAGGAACAGGAGAATAGACCAGATGAATGCATGGCTGCAGGGATGGTGTAGGAGGGAGGGATTTAGATTCCTGGGACATTGGGACCGGTTCTGGGGAAGGTGGGACCTGTACAAGCGAGACGGGTTACCTCCGAGCAGGACCGGGACCAATGTCCTCACGGGGGTGTTTGCTAGTGCTGTTGGGGAAGGTTTAAACTAGAATGGCAGGGGGATGGGAACCTGAGCGAGGAAATAAGGATAGAAACAAAAGACAGAAAGGGAAGAAGCAATAGTGGAAGGCAGAGAAAACAAGGGCGAAAAACAAATAGGGCCATAGTGCAAAATAAAACTAAGATAACTAGCAATCTTAAAAAGACAAGTCGAAAGGCATTGTGTCTTAATGCGCAGAGCATTCACAATAAGGTAGATGAATTAACAGCGCAGATAGATATTAACGGTTATGATATAGTTGCGATTACAGAGACACGGCTGCAGGGTGACCAAGGATGGGAACTGAACATCTAGGGTTATTCAATATTTAGGAAGGACAGGCAAAAAGGGAAAGGAGGTGGGGTAACATAGAGGGATATGGGCCAAGTGCAGGCAATTGGGACTAGCTTAGTGGTATAAACTGGGCGACATGGACATGTTGGGCCGAAGGGCCTGTTTCCATGTTGTAAACTTCTATGATTCTAAAGGAGGAAATCAATGCAATAGTGAGGAAGGATACTGGCTCGGAAAATCACAATGTGGAATCTGTATGGGTGGAGCTAAGAAACACCAAGGGGCAGAAAACATTGGTTGGGGTTGTCTATAGGCCCACAAACAGTAGTGGAGATGTAGGGGAGGGCATTAAACAGGAGATTAGATACGCATGCAAGTTTTTTTTTTATTCGTTCACGGGATGTGGGCGTCGCTGGCAAGGCCGGCATTTATTGCCCATCCCTAATTGCCCTCGAGAAGGTGGTGGTGAGCCGCCTTCTTGAACCGCTGCAGTCCGTGTGGTGACGGTTCTCCCACAGTAGGGTACAACTATAATCATGGGTGACTTTAATCTACATATAGATTGGTCGAACCAAATTAGCAATAATACTGTGGGGGAGGAATTCCTGGAGTGTGTACGTGATGGTTTCCTAGACCAATACGTTGAGGAACCAACTAGAGAACAGGCGATCCTAGACTGGGTATTGTGCAATGAGAAAGGATTAATTAACAATCTTGTTGTGCGGGGTCCCTTAGGGAAGAGCGACCATAACATGATAGAATTCCTTATTAAGATGAATCCGAAACTAGGGTCCTGAATCTAAATAAAGGAAATTACAAAAGTATGAGGTGCGAGTTGGCTAGGATAGATTGGGGAACTTTACTAAAAGGGATGACGGTGGATAGGCAATGGCTAATATTTAAAGAACGTGTGCAGGAATTACAACAATTCTTCATTCCTATCTGGTGCAAAAATAAAACAGGAAAGGTGGCTCAACCATGGCTTACAAAAGAAATTAGGGATAGTATTAGATTCAAAGAGGAGACATATAAAATTGCCAGAAAAAGCGGCAAGCCTGAGGATTGGGAGCAGTTTAGAATTCAGCAAAAGAGTGGAAAAAGAGTATGAGAGTAAACTAGCAGGGAACATAAAAACTGACTGTAAAAGCTTCTATAAATATGTCAAGAGAAAAAGATTAGTGAAGACAAATGTAGGTCCCTTACAGTCAGAAATGGGGGAAATTATAATGGGGAACAAAGAAATGGCAGAACAATTAAACACATACTTTGGTTCTGTCTTCACAAAGGAGGGCACACATATCCTCCCAGAAATATTAGGGAACCAAGGGTCTAGTGAGAGGGAGGAACTGAAGGAAACCAGTATTAGTAAAAAAAAATAGTGCTAGGGAAATTAACGGGGCTAAAGGCTGACAAATCCCCAGGGCCTGATAATCCACATCCCAGAGTACTAAAGGAAGTGGCCCTGGAAATAGTGGAGGCATTGGTGATCATTTTCCAAAATTCTCTAGACTCTGGAACAGTTCCTACAGATTGGAGGGTGGCAAATGTAACCTCACTATTTAAAAAAGGAGAGAAAAAACAGGGAATTACAGACCAGTTAGCCTAACATCAGTAGTGGGGAAAATGCTGGAGTCTATTATAAAAGATGTGATTACAGAACACTTGGAGGGCATTAATGGGATTGGACAAAGTCAGCATGGGTTTATGAAAGGGAAATCATGCTTAACAAATCTACTGGAGTTTTTTGAGGATGTAACTAGTAGAATAGATAGGGGAAAAAACAGTGGATGTGGTGTATTTGGATTTTCAGAAGGCTTTTGATAAGGTCCCACACAAGAGGTTAGTGTGCAAAATTAAAGCACATGGGATTGGGGGGAATATACTGGCATGGATTGAGAATTGGTTGACAGACAGGAAACAGAGAGTAGGAATAAACGGGTCTTTTTCCGGGTGGCAGGCAGTGACTAGTGGGGTACCGCAGGGATCAGTGCTTGGGCCCCAGCTATTCACAATATATATCAATGATTTGGATGAGGGAACTAAATGTAACATTTCCAAGTTTGCAGACGACACAAAGCTGGGGTGGAATGTGAGCTGTGAAGAGGATGCAAAGAGGCTCCAATGTGATTTAGACTAGTTGGGTGAGTGGGCAAGAACATGGCAGATGCGGTATAACGTGGATAAATGTGAGGTTATCCACTTTGGTTGTAAAAACAGAAAGGCAGATTATTATCTGAATGGTGATAGATTGGGAAAAGGGGAGGTGCAACGAGACCTGGGTGTCCTTGTACACCAGTCGCTGAAAGCGAGCATTCAGGTGCAGCAAGCAGTTAGGAAGGCGAATGGTATGTTGGCCTTCATTGCAAGAGGATTTGAGTACAGGAGCAGGGATGTCTTACTGCAGTTATACAGGGCGTTGGTGAGACCACATCTGGAGTATTGTGTGCAGTTTTGGTCTCCTTATCTGAGGAAGGATGTCCTTGCCATGGAGGGAGTGCAACGAAGGTTTACCAGACTGATTCCTCGGATGGCAGGACTGACGTATGAGGAGAGATTGGGTCGACTAGGCCCATATTCACTAGAGTTTAGAAGAATGAGAGGTGATCTCATCGAAACATAAAATTCTAACAGGACTAGACAGACTAGATGCAGGGAGGATGTTCCCGATGGCTGGGGAGTCCAGAACCAGGGGTCACAGTCTCAGGATACAGGGTATGCCATTTGGGAGTGAGATGAGGAGAAATTTCTTCACTCAGAGGGTGATGAACCTGTGGAATTCTCTACCACAGAAGGCAGTGGAGGCCAAGTCATTAAATATAATCAAGAAGGAGATAGATATATTTCTTAATGCTAAAGGGATCAAGGGATATGGGGAAAAAGCGGGAACAGGGTACTGAGTTAGACGATCAGCCATGATCATTCTGAATGGCAGAGCAGGCCCGAAGGGCCGAATGGCCTACTCTTGCTCCTATTTTCTAAGTTTCTTGTGCACGTCCTAGTGCTTGGTTATAGAGTGACATTAGCAAAAAAAAACTGGTAGAAATTCTCTTGATTTGTGTTATGCCAAATAAGGTGCCTGCTGTTTTTGAGATTGTGAGATGATAGGGTTACTTGTAACTCACCTGTCGGATTTCCCAGTTGACATTCCACTGTTTTATGTTGCTGTATCTCCATGTTACGATAGGGTCTCCTGTTGCCATATCTATTTTTATTAATCGGTTGTAAGAAACTCCCAACAGTTCATCCTTCTTGGTTCCTCTGAATCTATAGAAATGGGCAATTGTGTGAAGTAGTTGGGTTTAAATAAGTATCAAACTTTCTTATGCATCTTTATTTTGAAAGCAGCAATCTCATAACATCCTTAACAACGATTAAGTAATACACACACAAAGATCCTACGTTATTTTTCCTTACAGGCAGTAGTCTCTGAATATTTTGTTATGAAGTATAACTTTTGTTATTTACGGACCAAGAAGCCTCCTTAACTGAGTACTAATTTCTAGATGCGAAATAGAATTTATGTATTACAATAGTAACCTGGAAGGTGGTAACATTTTATGAGGCTAAAATGCGCAGATTTAGATAGATTATTGGGTTTGTGTACAGAAACCAATGCATGGAATCTTAACATCAGTCTTGCATGAGCTGAAATTTCCTTTAGCTCAACATTGGCAAATCTGAAGCAACCCTTTTCGGTTCTGGCCAGCACCTACCTGCTGCTGGTTTGAACTTCACCAATTTGCCCAGCCACCCGCTCAGGCTGAAGTAAGCGAAGTTCATCCTCAACATTCTTTTCAACCCCAAGCTGTCCTTGCTGGTCCACATCTGGTCAGCAACCAAAAAGTGCACACTTCAACCTCTGGTCCATTGCCTACTTGCAACCCTACCTCTCATCCTCTGCCACTGAAGCTCGAATTCATGCATTTATCTCCTCTAAAATGATTTCTTGAATGCCCTTCTCACCTGCCTCCACTGTTCTACCCTTCACAAACTCAATTTAATCCAGACTCCACGGCCCAACTCCGCTCTCATGCAAAGTTCCCATATGCATCACCCTGTCTAAAACATGATGTGGAGATGCCGGTGATGGACTGGGGTGGACATCTGTCTAAAACAAGCCAGGCAAAATATGTAAATGAGAGGAACAGTGGCCAACAAACTTTAATATGGATAGAAGTGTAAAGTCCTGCATGTAAGCAGAAAGAATAGGTGCAGAGCAGGAAGAGAAGCCATTGCTGGTGATTCTCTGACTACGACTGGATTGGTAAGAATGGAACCAGGCGAGCGCAGTCCCACCCAGCTGGGCGACGGAGGAGAGGCGTTGGAGGAGGAGGATGGTATCATCAACCATGTCAAAGGCTGTGGACAGGTCGAGAAGGATGAGGAGAGAGTGTGCACCACGGTCACAGTCACATAGGATGTCATTTGTGACTTTGATAAGGGCTGTTTCAGTACTGTGGCAGGGGCGGAAACCTGATTGGAGGGATTGTTGCTGGAAAGATAGGCACGGATTTGGGAGGCGACAACACCTTCAAGGACTTTGGAGAGGAGAGGAAAGGGAGGTTGGAGTTGGGGCGGTAGTTTGCAAGGACAGAGGGGTCAAGGGTGTTTATTTTTGAGGAAGTGGGTGATGACAGCAAATTTAAAGGGGAGGGGGCCAGAACCTGAAGAGAGGGAGCTGTTAAAAATATCAAATGGGTAAAAGGTAAATCTAGGACTGATGTTGGGTAATTGCTTACACAAAGTGATCAACACAGGGACCTGTGGGCAGTATATTCGCAACCCCTCATAATGAAGCAGTCCGAGCCCGCATGCAGCAAGACCTGGACAACATCCAGGCTTGGACTGATAAGTGGCAAGTAACATTCACGCCAGACAAGTACCAGGCAATGACCATCTCCAACAAGAGAGAGTTGAACCACCTTCCCTTGACATTCAACGGCATTACCATCGCCGAATCCCCCACCATCAACATCCTGGGGGTCACCATTGACCAGAAACTAAACTGGACCAGCCATATAAATACTGTGGCTACAAGAGCAAGTTAGAGGTTGGGTATTCTGCGGCGAGTGACTTATCTCCTGACTCCCCAAAGCCTTTCCACCATCTACAAGGCACAAGTCAGGAATGTGATGGAATACTCTCCACTTGCCTGGATGAGTGCAGCTCCAACAACACTCAAGAGGCTCAACACCATCCAGGACAAAGCAGCCCGCTTGATTGGCACCCCATCCACCACCCCAAACATTCACTCCCTTCACCACCGGCGCACTGTGGCTGCAGTGTGTACCATCCACAGGATGCACTGCAGCAACTCGCCAAGGCTTCTTCGACAGCACCTCCTAAACCCGCGACCTCTACCACCTAGAAGGACAAGAGCTGCAGGCACATGGGAACAACACAACCAGCACGTTCCCCTCCAAGTCACACACCATCCCGACTTGGAAATATATCGCCGTTCCTTCATTGTCGCTGGGTCAAAATCCTGGAACTCCCTTCCTAACAGCACTGTGGGAGAACCTTCACCACACAGACTGCAAAAGGCTGTTTGGAGAAATATAAGTGCCTGCTTCAAATGCTTGTTTTCATATCTCACCAATGAAATGGGACTCCATTGGTAGGTGTGTGCCCACCGTGCAATCTTCAAAGACACTGGGGGTAAGTGACTTCAATGGAAAGGGAAACTGGGTGGCATGTATGGCGGCTAGTCGATCTACGACCGCAAGTTTTCCACTCGTGCCCATCGCAGAAAATGCCCCCGTTGCTAAAAGACTGTTAAAATAATAAAATCTCTAAAATGTTTTTGGAAACAAATTAAAGTGGGGTGTAAGTCAAGTACTGTATTCTGAATTATCTGCTGTATAATCGTGCAGCAAAATATCATGTAAATACATTTGGTTATTAGTTTTAGCCTGATGGTATGGTCTAATGGAATGGTGTTTTCCAACTTTTTGAAGAGGAAAGGGGTGCTTGGTGGGTAATCTAAGTAGCATTTGGTGCAAGGTATGATAGTAAAAAGGGTTAATCCTTTGGCACATTACTCCTGCTCTCTGCACGCACAATGGTGTAAATTTCTGATTGTTAGACCTAAATCTGGCTCTGGAAACTGCATTTGTTGTGATTACAAATAAAGAGTTGGGAGAGAGCCCAAAGTCTTAACAAGGTGACTATAGGGTCTTTCTGGACGGATGAGAAACGATGGGCTGTATGGCGATCCTCATCTGTCCCTATCTTGTGATCTTCTCAAAATCCACTGGCTCCAGCATATTAACACAAGGTCCTTGTCCTGATTTTCAAATCCCTACGTAGTTTCCTCCCACCTTATCTGAACAATCTTCTCCCATTTGCCCTCGGCCTCACCTTCAGCCCTGGCTTACTGCATGTCCCCACTACCACCACTTCACCATCCGAGGTTGTCCTCCGTCACGATGGCTCTGCCCTTTGGAATAATGCTCTTAAATCACTTTGCTTCGCTCCCTTCCTTCAATTACTTCTTAAAACAGCTTTCTCTGCAACTGAGTCTGGTTCCCCTTCATAATCTTTCCAACCTCCAGTGCAGCATCCTCCTTTTCCCATTTTGAAGTGCCCAGAGATGTTCTCCTAAGTGAGGGGTACCATTAAAATGCGAGTTGTTGTTGATCACTTTTGATGGCTGTTGCTTGTTATGAGTATACTGTAAAAGTAATACAGATAAATGTCTTCACTAAAACAGATGTAAGGAATCTTACAACACCAGGTTATAGTCCAAATTGTTGGACTATAACCTGGTGTTGTAAGATTCCTTACATTTGTCCACCTCAGTCCATCACCGGCATCTCCACATCATGTTCACTAAAACAGAGCATTAATACAGATGGTTTTGGAAAGATTAATATAACTATTAATGTACAGATTTTTTTTTTGAATCTTTAATGTTGGTACACCCATGAGACAATGCAGTAGAGCTCCAATGCCTTATATGGAGTGGTAGGACACAGGTTAGTGCCGACAATTCTCCCACCAGTGGGCTCCTGGTTTTGTGTGTTGCTGTTGGAAGGAGGCGAATAGAAGTCAGATGCTTTGCCACAGAGGGAGAATTACTCTTGCACTTTAGTGGGCCATTTACAGGTTAGTAATGACACAGGGCTGGCAGCATGTCATGTGTCTTTGTATTGACTGGAAGATAGTTTGCGGGCAGGAGGACAAGTGGAGCAGGAACAGGGGGATATAACTTATTCAATATTGGGAACATGTGGAAAAAATGCATTTGCGGTAAATTGTCTACTTCTCTATGCTACAGATATTAGCAAATGTGTTTAAATACACCTCAGTAACAGTAATTTTTTAAAATTCTGTTTAATTAGATAAAACATGGATAATCTTGTTTTTTAAAATCATTTATAACTTTTTAAACTTAAATCGAACAATTATTGTGAAGAAAGCAGGAAAACTATACTTGATTCAAGTTTTTTCCTTGCAAGATATCCTACATAAGTAATTTAATGTGAATATTTAAATTAAGCTTTATTTGTCTAGTTTTTCAATTACATGGACGAGGTCTCATAATTAACTGTGGTATTTACAGTTTATCAATGTGTTTTGTGCCTCAAAATTAGCAGCAATTAAGTACTTGTATTTTTGTACAAATATGTAAGCTTTTATAAAATTACAGCATAACAATTTGCCCATCCTCACTTAAGATATAAAATTCACTGAATCATTGGGAAGGGCCCAGCTAATTGGAATAGCACCAAATCTAGACTGATATGGTCAGCAGTTCTGTTTTATAGTGAAGTTTTGATGATAAAATGGGTGGTATTATTCCCAGAAATATAACTTCATATAACAATTTCATTAATTTTTGTCATTGTTCACATTTGTTCAGCATTCATTTCCATTGGATAAAGTGAGATGTGGGAGGTATGAGTACATATAAATGATAAAGCTGGCCATTCTTTATGTCTCATTTACCTTTACATGTTCTAACATAAATGTATTGGGTTTGCTTTGGCAGGGCATATTGACCATGTTCCTGCAGTCTGATATCACTTACCTGACTATAAAATAAGAAACACCAAACTCTGGCAGAGACTGCCATGCCTGGATAAACCGCATCTTGGTTTCGACCAGTGTCATCTGTGCGACATTTTGATGCGCTTCAAGGATGCGTGTTGTCAACTGAAAACCAAACATTCAAGAAAGGATTTATTGTAGTACTACTGCTGTCACACAAACACACTAACTCTAAGGTGGCTTTATGATCAATCGTATATGTGTGTGTTCGTACAACACACATACCCCAAGTACTTGTGTGTACAAGTCCAGAGTGGTTTGAGCATTTTCTCTGAGGAAGAAAGGACAGATTGAAAAGGAAGTCAACTTGTTCCCTTCACCAACCAGTGATTCATTAACGTATTGTCCTATGACAAGAATTTGATCTTAAATCATTAAGGACAGGTCTTAACATCCTTTATTGTAAAAGGGCTAAAACCCATATGTACAAAATGAAGCATTTTTAATCTCATAATAATACACCTTAAATTTGCTTCTATTGACATCTGCAGTCATACAAGATTGAGCATAATGACAGATGCAATATTGAGTGTACCCACTTTTGTATCTAACTCCTTCAATACCACATACTGTCAGAAATTAGTGTCTGACTACAGAGATGCTGATATGGATAGACTATAGCTTGTCTGTGCTGTTCCTCTGCGTTTTTTTTAAAAGATCCTTTTTAAAATTAAGAATTCATTCAGAGTGAGTTAACTACCATTTCACTCTCACATTTTCTAGTGGACTATAGATTGTAGCATTGGCAAACAAGCAGCCTGTCTATACTAAAGTAATGATGTGGAGATGCCGGTGATGGACTGGGGTGGACAAATGTAAGGAATCTTACAACACCAGGTTATAGTCCAACAGTTTTATTTGAAAATCACAAGCTTTCGGAGATTATCTTCTTCGTCAGGTGAGTGAGTGAGTGAAAGGTTCTCAAATCGCATATCTTATATTAGGCTGGGACACGATCACACCAATCAAAGGTGTCGTTGGTGTTCAGACAGGTTAGCCACGGAAAACAGTACATCCCAGTATACTGAATACACAATGGGTCAGATTACAAAGCCAGAGAGAGAAAGAGACCCGAAAGGCAGAGAGAGAGAGAGAGAGAGAGAGAGAATGTCCAGTTGTATTAAAAACAGATAACTTTTTTTTCCTGCTGGTGGGGTTACGTGTAGTGTGACATGAACCCAAGATCTTGGTTGAGGCCGTCCTCATGGGTGCGGAACTTGGCTATCAATTTTTGCTCGACAATTTTGCGTTGTCGTGTGTCCCGAAGGCCGCCTTGGAGTAAGTAAGTACAGAGCCAGGGAAATGTGGGGGAGGAGAGGAGGAAAGAACAAAAGGAAAGGTCTGTGATAGGGTGGAAGGCAGGATTAAATGACAAAAGGGATGATGGTGCAAGGGAAAGGGGGTGGTAATGGGACAAGTAAAGAAACAAAAGATGGGTTTAGAGAAGCTGTAGATCTTCCTGTCATTTCTCTCCCTGGAATTCCCACCTTGAAGAAGTTTTGCTCTTCTATCCGAGATTTCCCATTGCCTCTTTTACCATGTTCATTGCTTTCTGTTTCCCTTCTTGTGTTTGATCAGGTATCTACTAAAACTCACTTTCACAGCCATATCTCTTTCCTTAGCAACTGTCTCTGGCTCCGACTTATTCCACATGGATTTCAATTTAAATTCCTCCCATCATGTTTCGGATCTACCCGTGATTACAGATATTTCCATGATATTCAGCGTTCCCCGAACCACTGCTCTCACCGCTTCCTGAGATCCCCGCTCAACACCATACACTGCGACATGCACGCTCTCGACCTCTCTCTTCAGTAGCACCGACTCACTCTATTTGAGTTGCCCTGGTCCGCAGTTCCATTTCATCCTTCACCTCATCCGGTGCTTTAACAAAAAACTTCTTGTCTTCCTTTCAGGTGTCTAGGACCGCAAGCTTCAGCAACCCTTAGATACCACGTCCCTCCTGATCCTTCTTCACCCTCACTTTCCTCTGACCCCATCCCCCCTTCCAATCTCACCCTTTGTCATGTTTTCACTATCCTCTCTGACCTTCCCCTCTCTGACATCGTTTGGTCAGTCCTCAGCAAAGACCTCAGCTTCATCCCCTTACGCCCCCATCTCAATGAATTTCGAGCTCAACAAGTTGCTAAGCTCTTCTTCCGTTGTCTTCTCCCCACCCCCGCACAGCAGACCCTTTCTCCCGTCTTCAGAATTCTCATTCCACCTGGATCCCCCCCTCTGGCCTCTTACCCTCTCTTGATCTTTTCATTGGGAACTGCTGGCGTGACATTGGCTGACTCAATTGCTCTATTTCCCTCACTCACTCTAACCAACCTCCCTCTGGACTTGCAGCACTCCGTTCTCTCAGGTCCAACCCTGACATTGTCATTAAACCTGCTGACAAGGACAGCGCTGTTGTTGTTTGATGCACAGACCTCTACCTTGCGAAGACTGAACGCCAACTTCTCTGACACCTCCTCCTACCTCCCCCTGGATCATGACCTCACTGCCGAACATCAAGCCATAGTTTCCCAGACTGTCACTGACCTCATTTCCTCTGGAGATCTTCCCTCCCGCCCCACCCCATGGCCTCCAACATCATAGTCCCCCAACCCCGCACAGCCCGCTTCTACCTCCTTCCCAAGATCCGCAAGCAGGACTGCCCTGGTAGACCCATCATTTGAGCATGTTCTTGCCCCAAGGAAATGATTTCTTCCTATCCAGACTTTTTTTTTGTTTTCTCCCCTTGTCCAGTCTCTTCTGACCTACATCAGACGCTCTCTGCCATTTTAAGTTTCTAGTTCCCCGGCCCTAACCGTCTCCTTTTCACCACGGACGTCCAGTCCATCTGCACCACCATCCCCCACCAGGACGGCCTACGGGCCCTCCGCTTCTTCCTTGAACGGAAGCCCAACCAGTCCCCATCCACCACCACCCTCCTCCGCCTGGCTGAACTTGTTCTTACATTGGACAACTTTTCCTTTGACTCCACTCACTTCCTCCAAATAAGAGGTATCTCTATGGGAACCTGTATGGGTCCGAGCTATGCCTGCCTTTTCGTGGGATACGTTGAACATTCTTTGTTCTAGTCATACTCAGGACTCCCCCACCCCCCAACACCTCTTTTCCTTGTTACATTGATTACTGTACCGGTACTGCTTCCTGCTCTCGCCCCAGATTGGAATATATTTATCAACTTTGCTTCCAAATTCCACCCCTCCCTCGCCTTCATATGGTCCATCTCTGACTCTTCCCTTCCCTTCCTTGACTTCAGTATCTCCATTTCTAGGGATAGGCTCTCAACCAATATCTACTATAAGCCCATCGACTCCCACAGCTACCTTGATTACACTTCCTCCCACCCCGCTTTCTGTAAGGACTCTATTCCATTCTCCCAGTTTCTCCATCTCCGTTGCATCTGTTCCAACGATGCCACCTTCCACACCAGTGCTTCCGATATGTCTTCCTTTTTCCTCAACTGAAGATTCCCCCCCCGCCCCCCCACCACTGTGGTTGACCGGACCCTCGAGAGTGTCCGTCCCATTTCCCGCACTTCTGCCCTCACCCCTTTCCCTCCCTCTCAGAACCACGTTGGGGTTCCCCACCAGCCTCCATAGTCAATGGATCATCCTCCGCCATTTCCGCCACCTCCAGTGCAATGCCACCGCGAAACTCGTGTTCCCTTCCCCTTCTCTTTCAGCATTCCAAAGGGACTGTTCCCTCCGTGACACCCTGGTCCACCCTTCCATCACCCCCAACACCTGCTCCCCTTCTTCAAGCACAGGAGATACTACAACTGCCCTTTCACCATCTCCCTTCCCACTGTCTAGGGCCCCAAACACTCCTTCCAGGTGAAGCAGCGATTTACTTGTACTTTCAATTTAGTATACTGTAGTCACTGCTTACAATGCGGTCTCCTCTACACTGGGGAGACCATGCACAGATTGGGTGATCACTTTGCTGCAAATCTCCATTCAGTTCCTACGTGTGACCCTGAGTTTCCAGTCGCTTGCCATTTTAATTCTCCGTCCCACTCTCGCTCTGACCTCTCTGTCCTTGGCCTCCTACACTGTTCCAATGAAGCTCGATGAGGCACTTTATAACCTTCTGGACTCAATATTAATATTAATACCTGAAATGTGAACTCTATTTCTTTCACCACCAATGCTGCCTGACCTGAGTATTTCCAGCATTTTCCGCCTGTCTATACTGTTGATCAGGAAATGGTAGTTGGTACAGAAGAACCTCAAAAGGTGGAAGAATTATCTAATATATATTATACTAGTGAATCTCCCATGGCATTACACATGCAAAGTCACAGGATACGGTCTCTATTCTTCTTTGTCTCTAGCCTCTTTTTTGTTTTTTTTCTAGGTCCTGATTTTCTTTCTCTCTCCTTACTATTTTGCCATCTGTCTCTCCTTTTGTCCATGGGGGGAGGCGCTGATTACGGTTGGTAGGAGATACAGATGGTGGTCAAACTGGCGGGATGTGACAAGTAGTGTTCCCCGGGGTCTGGTCTGGGGCCTCAACTTTTCACCATATTTATCAATGACTTGGATGAAGAAATAGAGTGTTATATATCCAAGTTTGCAGATAACACTAAGTTAGGAGGGACAGTATGTAGTGCAGATGAGAGAAGGAAGTTGCAAAGGGACATGGACAGATTAAGTGAGTTGGCAAAACTATGGCAAATGGAGTCCAATGTGGGCAAGTGTGAGGTCATCCACTTTGGACCCGAAAAAGATAGATCAGAGTATTTTCTAAATGGTGAGAAACTAGGAACTGTAGCGAAGCAAAGAGATTTGTGAGTCCAAGTACACAAATCATTAAAAGCTAGTAGATTGGTACAAAAATCAAACAGGCTAATGGAATGTTGGCCTTTATCTCAAGGGGGCTGGAATAGAGAGGGGAGGAAGTTATACTTCAGTTGTCTAGAGCCTTGGTCAGACCCCATCTAAAGTACTGCATTGAGTTTTGGGCACTGCACCTTAGAAAGGATATAATGGCCTCGGAGCCGGTGCAGCATAGATTCACCGGAATGATGCTGGGGCTTAGAGGGTTAAATTATAAGGACAGGTTGCATAAACTTAGCTTGTATTCCCTTGAGTGTAGAAGATTGAGGGGTGATCTGTTCAAGGTGTTTAGAATGTTAAAAGGATTTTATAGGGTAGGTACGGAGAAACTATTTCATCTGGTGCGGCATTCAAGAACAAGGGGACATAATAAAATTAGAGCGAGGCCGTTCAGGAGTGAAATCAGGAAGCACTTTTTCACACAAAGGGTAGTAGATATCTGGAACTCTTTCCCTACCCACGCGCGTCCCCTTCCCCCCCCCCCCCACCGACCGGCCCAAAAGACTGTGCATCCTACGACAATTGGAGCTTTTAAGACTGATATAGATTTTTGTTAAGTAAACGGTATCAAGGGATATGGAGCAAAGGCAGGTAAATGGATTTGAGGTGCAGATCAGCCAAGGTCTAACTGAATGGCAGAGCAGGCTCGAGGGGCTAAATGGCCTACTCCTGTTCCTAATGTTCCTCGGAAGCATTGACAATTTTTTGACATTTTTTAAATCGAAAACATCTATATTATACACGGGCTGATGTCTTGCAAATACAGTCAGTAAGTACAGTACAAAAACTAAACACAGTTATAGTTAAGGAGAAAACTATTGAGTGAGGAATGACTTATATTTTGTAACGTATGCTATATAGTTACTACAGCTGCATTTTCAACGCAAGTTTATATTGAACGGTGACTCTCTGATTCTCAGTATAACCAGCAATTCCAGAAGGACTGTAACATTATTCGAGTTTGGAGGGTGATTCTGAAATTAAATGTTTAGTTCATTTTAATCTGGTAACACTAAAGGGAGCAGGAATACACCAAATGCTATGTCATTTAAAGAAAATCTTCTACGTGTGTATTATTAATATTGACTCTAATAGTTTGGCCTAGCAGCAATGCATCGAGTGCTGGCAGCACTGAAAAACCTTAGAGCAGCAAGCTTTATAAATATTAGTTCACATCAACTACAGTTAGACAATATAAATGTGATTTTAAAAACTGTCTTCAGCCAGTTGCATCTCTGGATGAACCCCACTGTTTCTGTGGCAGTGATGACCAATAGGCATAATTGTCTACACAATCAGAACATGTGAGTTATCAAGCCATACAAGTAATACGTTTAAAGAAAGATATATTTTAATTCTTGTGGACTGATTCTATTTTGATTGTTTAAATTATTGTACTTTAAGCACCTTGTTTGTGTATTACTGCTTCAGTATATTCAGCCTGTAAATAAATGTGATTATTAGTATTAGCTTGGCAGTATGGCATTTTCCATTTTTCGAAGGAACAGCAGAATGTTGGTGGATATTCCACATATGGTTGATGACATGATCAAAGGGTAATTGTTAATCTTGTGCACTCTACCTCATTTACAGCATGTATAAAGGTGAAGGTTTCAGTTCACAGGAGCCCGCTTATGGAAACCAGCTTTTTACTGTGAACACAAGGCAAAAATGTTACGAGAAAGCCCAAACCATAACAAGTTGGGTATTTTTCTTACAAAGGGTGCTATGTCATAAGGAAGTTTTGAGGTAAAATTAGTATTAGAAGCAGCCTGTTCTAAACTCTATGCTAGTCACTAGAATAAGTCTGCACTGCAGCACATCCTTAACCTGTTGCAGTGTGAACCTTTGCATACTTCCTAGCATACAGTTTCAGAATGGCATTAGCTGAGGCCTGGATAACCCAACTGCACTTTTGTTGAAGGACAGGTGCTTGGCACATGGCTCATAAAACTAAAATAGAGGGGAGCAAATAAAATTAAAATTTGGAGGGGGAGGAATATGCTTTGCAGAAATAATAAATCAAATAAAAATAAATGGAATTTTTCATAGAGGGTGTTTAGATCTGCATGTTATATATTAAAGAAAAATTACATTAGCACTCTTTAGTTTCATGTGGCATTTTATACAATAGAGTCAAAAGTACTTTAATTTTATCCTAGCAATTCAGACTGCCAGGATAAATTTACAGACAGCATAATATATAATTGTATCAATAAGAGACTGACTATATTTCAGTACCTGTTTAGTTTTGAACTTTTTCAAGTATCTTGGTGACACCAATGATTCCGGGTTCATGTCCATGGCATTTGGGTCACGCGTCACCTGCGGCACAGAATTTACATTCTTCATCTTTAAGAAAGACTGAATGTTGTAAATCTCTGTGGGGTATGAACTATCGGCCATCGTCTTGCCCTTTGAAGCCAGTCTGCAGGCAGCCATCCATTTAGCATACTGTATTTCCTGCAGTTAACCACAAACCCCCGGTGTTAATATAAATCATTCAGAATGCCAAAAGGTAGAAAGCACAGTTAATCTGGGGAATTTAAAATATAGTTATCAAATCTAAAACTGAGCAGGCAATAACTCGAAAAAAAAAACTGTCAGCTCATCTGTCTGACATTTGGGTCCAGGTTTACCAGGCACTCAGACCATTTTTATCTCTCTTCTGACTAAATGCTAAGCTTGTATATCTCTGCCCCCTGATGAATCAAGAACCCGGTCCATTGGCTTTTGCAATGCTTCCCACCAAGTCTTCAATTCGATTCATGGCAGTAATCTATTCCATACTTAGATTGTAGCATGAAGTGAAACCACAACGAAATGTCAATGATATTATTGACTTTAAGGAGTTTTTTTTAAATAAAAATAGCTAACTGACAGCCAATTAGTAGGCAGTGCTTAATTTATGGATGATACAATAACAATTGTTTCCAATGCTCCCTAAATTAGTGGATGTGTTAATTGAGCCCCTGGTTTATATATTTAATAGCTCATTAGAGACCGGGATTGGTCCTATGGATTGGAGGGAGGCTAATGTAGTACCAATATTTAAAAAGGGCAGCAATTCAGAAACAGGAAATTATAGGTCCATTAGCTTAACTTCAGTTATTGGACAGTTGTTGGAAAAAACCATTTGAAATATGACCACCCTGACAGAGTAGGTGTTATTCAACATTCCCAACATGGTTTCTGGAAAAGAAAGTTATGTCTCACCAACTTAGATGAATTTTTTGAGGAAGTAGCTAAGTTGGTGGATGAAGTAGCCTTATTCGTTTGGACTTTCAGAAAGCTTTTGACAAGGTGTTGCACAATGGGTTAGTTTATAAGATCCTGGATTGGATAGGGAATTTGTTGCGTTCTTGCAGGCAGAGGGTTATTAGAAGTTGTTCTGCGTGGAGACCGGTTACTAGTAGAGTCCTACAGGGATCTGTGATGGGAAGGAAAAAATGGTATCTTCCTCCCCACCTCATCAATATTTTAATATAAATGCAAAATATAAAGAAGCAAGTATTTACTTTGCTTCAAAAGCCATGTTGGAGTTGACCTCCATGCAAAAAGTATATCTATAAGTGTCCAGGATTTTTAAAAAGAGAGGAATAGAGTCATCTCAGACTCCTGTCATGCTTGTTAAAACAAATAGTTATACGTTCAATGAGTGATCAGTCTTTTAATCATTCCATTAGGGGAAAGTTGGGGGATGCTGAGCAACAAGGACCAGCTAGTCCCTAACCCCTAGATACTTGTTATTGTTGTTAAGTAAAAATACCATCTTGGCCTGTCTAGTGCTGAGAAATGTATTCTCAGATTCACCAAAGAAAAATTTCACTAGTGTTAACTCCTGTGAATTCATAAAACCTATAATAGAACACTTACATGTTGACATTTTACATACACTTCATTCATGCCATCAGACACAGGAATCAGCAACTTGATCCCAAATTTCTGTCCTGCTACGTTCACATCTGGTACAACTTCACATCCTGTATTAGGCAAAGTTTCAAAGCAAATAATTAAGTGAGAGATGAAATGTGACACAGAAATTGAATAAAGGGTTCTCGTGTGCTTGTGTTTGTTTTTGGAGTACGAGTGTTCAAGGCTATGGTGTTTCTTGGATTAATTCTAACCCCAGACTAATCCTTTTCATTCTGAGATACTGTGGCATTGTAGCTTTATAAATTACTCTACTTATTAAAGACAACTGGCACTAATATAACAAAGCAGCTTTGTCATTAGGGATAATTTTATGAAACTGCACTACCACAGATTGAAAAATGTGGGGACTGTGTACCCCAATTACTGATAAGCACTCCCAGTGGCGAGGCTGTGTGCCTGGAGCAGGATTTCAGAAAGTTACCCTTATTGTCTCAAGGAAAGTAATTACTTTGAGCCAACATACTTAGCTATTTGAAGATTTCAGATGGCAACCATGGTGACAAGTTTTCGAAAAGCTAGCTGTAAAAGGTTGGAACGTAGGAGAGAAACTTTGATGAAAATTGAATGGCAGACTGGGAGAGAAGTAGCCAGCAGTGTAATTGGAGAGAAAATTTCAACTTCTCTCTCTTTACTCCGTCCTCAATTTTCTCTTGCCATTCCATCGCCCCCCCGCCCCAGTGTTTCTCTCCCTCTCTCCATTTTAGAAACCTTGGCCTCCTTAAGGAAAATATAGAATAAGCTAAATTCCGATACTTAAGAGTTAAAAAGCTGATGTTTTTTCCTTCTTAGCAGTTCAAATTCATCAAAATGTTATTTACTAAAGAGTAGCAGAAGAGGAAGTGTGTACATTACAGGTGTCACAGGCTACGGTCACTCTTTTCCGCGACAGCTTTTCAACAGAATCCTATTCACGCCTTCCAAATTAGAACTATTTGCATCCAATTTTTTAATTTCTTAGTGACTTTAATAGCTTTAATGGATTGAATTTTAGGTGGTATGCTGGTGCCTGCTGTATTGTTCATATAATTTCTGCAACAGTCTTTTCTCTGTTGCAATGCACATTTTAATGAAATTAAAATGGTTGATGCTGAACAATAAAAAACCTACCATTTGAGAATTCTCAGAATAGGTTTGAACAGAAATAATGTTCTGTTTTTATTTCAAGTCAACATTCTAGGCACCTATCAACTGAAGAAATTATAATAATGTTGTACAACCCATGACATACTGTGAAGAGGGCAACACTGTGGACTCTGTTGTACCCAAGGTCCCAATTATTCATGTTCACAGCGATTTAGTAAAAATAGCTCCAGGATGAAGTGACTGCGTAGGTGAGGCCTGACAGCAAAAATGGATGGGCTTGTGTTGCTGTGCCAAAGCATTCTGATGTCTGAGCTGCAAGCTCACAGAAAAATAATTTGGGAGAGATACTGTTTTGAAAAAATTAATTGAGGTAAAGCACCTTATGTATTATATATTATTTTTCTGCAATGCTGTAGAAAATAATGCAATTCAGTTCAAATTCAGCTAAGACCTGATGGAATTAAGGGCGTCCAGAATAGGACCTGATGGTACAGTGAACGATGTAATGTACTACACTATGTTGTGATGGGGTATAGGTTTGTGTTCATGATTTTCCACACTGCGAGTTCCTTCTCTTGGCTTGTTCACTGGGTAAAATGTAGAGCTGAGTAACTGATATATTGCTCAGATTTCCCCTTGCCAACTGGTTACAAAGTGGTATTTGGCAGAAGAGGAGGTTGTTTACATGCCTGACCTGTAAACTGGGGTCTGTTACGTAGTTATGGGAGGGAGAGGGGTAAACAGGATTTAATGGATGGAAAGTGGAAATGTTTCCAAATAATTGCACAACCTGTAATTGTTTCATATAAGTCTTGGATATAGTCCAGTTCTGATTCATCATAGTTAGCATTATTGGAAAATGAATATAAAGTGCCCTGCCAATTTGATTTGAAACTTAAGCAACTGTTACAATATTTCGGATTATAATTTGGTAGTATTTAGAACAAGTTACTTGGCTTTTTAAGTGATGTTAAGTCCATATAAACTTTTAAAAGGGATTTCTCACCTTTCAGGTTTAATTGTTCAATTGGTTCTCCTTGAGAAGCTTCTTTATTCTTGAAGTATGATAAACAAGTATCTTTAAAAATAAAGTAGTACTGCTTGTAGGCTTTCAGTGTCAGTTTTTTGGGCCTAAAATATGAAACAAATTCTCAAAAATACATTTTTTAAAAAACTCAATGCAATTTCAACTGTTATTTCAGTTTGAGAACCCAGTTCCTTGCATTTAATTTCCTTTAATATAATAATCTATTTCTATATTTGATTATAGCCTGATTCAGGATTAACTTAGAACATTACAGAGTGGACCATCACCATCCAACTTTACCGAAACAAAATGCAACAAATACCTCTGATTAAATATTATAGTGTATCCATCCAAATAGTAATCCAAAATTTGCTTTATGCATGTAGAACTTTAGACATTACGGATGTGCATAACTTGCATTCCCTATGGGTAATCAAAACATAATTCTGTAGGCATTATCTATCATTATATAATGGTGACTACAAATAGCTGTGGTTCTTCAGGAAAGGGACATTGCCAAGAAAGCCTACAGAATGAGTTCACCAGAAATGAAGTCCACTGTTAGAGATTACATTGTATGCAAGACTAGCCATACTACCTGAAGGCTCACATAAAAGCGGTGGGTAATTGACTAGACAGGACCAGCTTCTGAAAATAAAAGGGGGAAGACTATATTGCCATGAGAACAGGCGAAGGAACTCCCAGCCCTTTTCTGATGTCCTCACTTTCAGCAGCCTCCAAAAAGACATCTCAATTTCAGTTTCCTTCTCTTCTGTATGGTAATGCTGCAATCTTAACCTTCTGCCTCGCATTTTAGTATGGCACATATCAAGAACTAGGAGGATTGAACCTGTGTGCACTCATTCCTTTGCCGTGAGTGCTGGAATATAAATACTGAGAACCACTGCATTTGCTTTGTGACAAGGGGTTCGTGGCAAGACAGTTTTGGAGGAAATTTGCTTGATTGAGGGAGATGCAGTCAGGGAGGAGAACCTTCTCAAAGGAAATTTTCTGTCATATGGTCCCACACAACTAAATCATTATTCCCTTCAAACTTGCAACATGCACATTCATGTAGGGTCAGCTTGGCTCATTTGGTAGCAACTTTGCCTTAGGTCAAATGGATGTGGGCTATAGCCCCAGACCAGGGCGTAGACTCGTAATCTAGGCTGATTAAGTAGAGTACTGAAAGAGTAATGTCAGAGGTGCTATCCTTCAGATGAGATGGAAAGCTAAGGCCGAGTCTGCCTGTTCCGGTGGTTGTGGTAAGTATTAAAGGTCCAAAGCACTATTTGAAGGAGAGCAGAGAGTTTTGGTATTTGAGACAATTCTTCCCTCAACCAACACCATAAACCCCTCTGTGTCTCCCTCCGTCCCTCCCACCTTTAAAAGCCTTTTCAAAACACATCTCTTTAACCAAGCTTCTGGTCGCCTCTCCTGATACTCCTAAAGTCTCAGCACCTGCTCCTTTTCCACCTTGGAATGTTTTTTGACGTTTAAGGTACTTTATAAATCCAAGTTGTTGTTATTTGACTACATAACAATCAATTCACTTCAAAGTTGTTCAAAAAGTTATTCATTGTGAGAATTATTTTGAGATGTTTTGAAGTGATAAGGTCCTATATAAATCCAAGTATCAAATGGGACTCAGAAAGCCATTACATTCGGGTACAATTTGAAGCTGCAGAATTCAAGCAATTGTGGAGAGAAATTGTGTGAAAAGTTCTTTTTAAAAATGTCCCCGGTATCTCTCATTGAAAATTATAGGCCATAATATAAACACTAACATTGTGGATAAATCTGAAAGCTCACAAGTGATGCTCCAAATCAGTAACCACTATTGGTAAGACATTGTGTTAAGATGGCTGGATAAATTAAAGATGTTTAAAGTGTTCTTTCAATATTTAAAATGAAAGCTATATGTTTTATAAGTGAGTGAGCGAAAAGATGGAGTATAATGTGGGGAAATGTGAAATTATCCACTTTGGTAGGAAGAATAGAAAAGCAGAATATTTTTTGAAAGATGAGACACTAAGAAATGTTGGTATTCAGAGGGATTTGGGTGTCCTTGTACACTAATCACAGGAAAATTAACATGCAGGTACAGCAAGCAATTAAGAAGGCAAATGGCATGTTAGCCTTTATTGCAAGGGGGTTGGAATACAATAGTAAGGAGGTCTTGCTGCAATTATATAGATGTCTGGTGAGACCACACCTGGAGTACTGTGTACAGTTTTGGTTTCCTTACCTAGGGAAGGATATACTTGCCTTAGAGGGGGTGCAATACAGGTTCACTAGATTGATTCCTGGGATGAGAGGGTTAACCTATGAGGAGAGATTGAGTAAAGTGGGCCTATATTCTCTGCCATTTAGAAGAATGAGAGGTGAACTCATCGAAACGTATAAAATTCTTAGAGGTCTTGACAGGGTAGATGCTGAGAGGCTGCTTCCCCTGGCTGGAGAGTCTAGTACTAGGGGTCATAGTCTCAAGATAAGAGGTCGGCCATTTAGGACTGAGATGAGGAAAAATTTCTTCACTCAGATGGTTGTGAATCTTTGGAATTCTCTACCCCAGACGATTGTGGATGCTCAGTCATTGAGATTGATGGATATTTGAATATTTGGACAATAAGGGAATCAAGGATATTGGAATAGGACGGGAAAGTTGAGTTGAGGTAGAAGATCAGCCATGATCTTATTGAATAGCGGAGCAGGCTCGAGGGGCCGTATGGCCTACTCCTGTTCCTATTTATGTTCTTTTCAATAAAATGGTCATAATAAAATTCAATCAAATATTTACATCCCCAATATAACCCTTTTAAAGTATCTCAACCTATTCCCTAAAACCTATTTGCAATTCATACACAAAACTGACTCTAATTTTTTGAATTAAATACAGATGAATTAACATTCTTGATTTATTTTAAGTGAAAAAATAAAGGTGATATAATTAAAGCATTTCTTTACTTACCTAAAAATTTTAAGATAATCTGCTAACTTTGGGATGTCTGTGATGTCCTCCTACAGTAAAAGCAAGTACTGTAATTTGTTACAATGTTCATATCATTAACTTTACATTCTTGGAGAAAGAAAACAGCTAAACAGGGTAAATGTTAGACAATGTCAAAAAAACACTCATTCTGTCTTAGTCGAACATGAATAAGTTCATTTCTATAATTCTTGTTCTGTAAAATAGCAGCTGCACTTTTCCAGGGAGCTGCATTGAGATTGTAATTATTTTGTTCTTTACAAAAGGAACATTTTTCATGGTAGATAAGAATAACGTATTTCTTTTACTGTAACTCTGTCTTCTACTCTAATTATTTCTGCCTCCCTTTCTTTGTTTTATTGTTTCCACCTACATCTCTCTCTCTCTCTGCCTCTCAGACAATTTCTTTTGTTGTCTGTTTTTCATTTTCCCTCTTTCCCTCTTTCACAAAGTCTTTTTATTAAAGCTGAGGCACACAACAAAATGGCAGGCAAGGAGTATGCGCTGGATACTGGGTTGACCAAGGCCAGGCCATCTGACATCTGACAAGTGGATGAGCAAACAAATGTTGGCCAGGTCCTGGTATGGGAGGAAGAAAGGATTGATGATAGGAGTGAATGGGGGACAGGGCTCAAGCTGGAAGGAATTGGTAGGTACAACCTTTGAGGCAGTGGGAACCCAGGATACAGGGATGGGAGATCAAGGCTTCAGCAAATGCCTACGCATTATATTCCCAATAAAGTTATTAAGATTAAATGTTAGGGTTAGCGTCGCATGGAGTGCCCAGGAAGGCAGTGGAAGCAGATAGTGTGGAAATTTAAGGGCGAATTGGATAGACATTTGATGGAGTGGATGGATTGCAGGCTCTTTCAGTCCTGTATTTTCCTACATTCCTATGTCATGATCCCTTTGTTAATTTATTCTCCTTGTATTCTACAGAAAATGTAATTCTGTAGTTGCTACATTTGAGTTTTTCCACTGCTTTAAACATTATCAAGTGATATGTATATACCTAACTGGGACAAAGATGCTAAAATATTGATACGCTTAGGGGTAATCTTTCCATATTTCTGATTTTCCCCATCAGCAACTCTTTATGTGACCGTCAAGCTGAGGCTATCTCACATCCAGTCAGATGGTGCTGCAGAAAAGATTGGGGGGGCCTCGGGGGGGGGGGGGGGGGGGAGGAGCGGCGGGCCCTGGCTGCAGCACTATGTTAAGAAGGTGCGAGAAGTTCACTGGCCTGGGGAAAAGCCATAATAGCAGGTAGAGTAAGGGTAGGGGAATGGGAAGAACACGCCAATCAAAGACCACTGCAGCATGCTGCACAACAGCTGAGGCCTGGGAGTGGTAGAAACTCAGCTCTGCAGCAGAGAGCGACAGAAGACTGGTGCTGAGGTCCAGGAGTAGCAGAAACCTGGACAGAGCCAGGGAAGATGCACTTGAGCTACAAGTGAGTGAGAAATCTTAGAAAGAGTGATCTGGTGCCCATAGTCTAACCTAGCCAATATTACCATATAAACTGAAATCCATTGAATCCTTGCATCTGTCTTTACTGACAATGATCTTGAACCCTGTCACTCAGATCACTGGGAAGCAGCATTCACTGAATGTCTGTGATTACTATTGAACAATGATATTACTAGAAAACCATTCAACAGTCAAAAGAATACTACTGGTCAATAAACTGTCTGAAAAGCAACATCAATTTTGAGAGAGAGCTCAACTCATATTGGGAATTGGATAAGTACTTGAGGGAAAAATAATTGCAGGGCTACGGGAAAGGGTGGAGGAGTGGGACTAGCTGGATTGCTCTTGCAGAGAGCCGGCACGGGCTCGACGGACCGAATGGCCTCCTTCTGTGCTGTAACCATTCTATGATTCTATATTTGAAATTGCTTAAATAGCCCAATAATTGCTTTCACAGAGAGCTGAAGCTGGGCCCTGCTAGCCCCTCTGCTGGGGAAAGATGTGTGGTGTGGAGAATCAAAAAGAGGTGAAAAAACAACTTTAAAGTACAGGCATATGAAAGTTTTTTTTTGAAATAAAAAGCTTGTGTTAATTATATGTTTCTCATCCATCTTTTTCGCAGTGGAGAACAGAAAATCTGCAGTGGTATTTTGGTGCTCATCGCACTGCACAAGTAGTGATCATAACTGCTGTATGTTCAGTTTCAGATCTTTGTCTTGTTATTGGGGTGAGGGTGGGGATAGGCTGTGAAGCCGCCACTTGGAGAAAGCAAAATTGATTGGGTTAAGTCACCCCTTCTGTCCCTCCCAGCAGCTAGACCAGTGGCAGCAGCCATCATAGAGAGCTGCAGCAGTTGGAGATTGATGGGGTGGGGAAATCAAAGGAGGATAAAAATAACTTTAAAATAGAGGCGTGGAAGTATTTTTAAAGAACACAAAGCTTATGTTAATTATATGTTTCTTTCACTCCCCTTTGCAGTGGTAAACTGAAAAACTACAGTTTTTGACCATGAATTGAGGCAGGAGTCTGATCACTCATTGTTTTTTTTACGAGGCGAGCCAGCCAAGGACTGTTTTTACTTGCACATTCACAACAATGACAGCATTTAATTACTAAAGCATTTACTGTGATTTATCTTTTATAGAATGCAGTTTATAATATTGAAAAGACTCTCAAAATGCATTAGCTATAATTCCTAAAAAGAATGTGGTTTCTAAAGAAAACATATTTTCAAACACATCATTTAAAAAAAAATTCAGAAGATACTTGCAGTCACAAAAGACAAAACAGAATTATTTGCCAAGGTACAGTTTTTAGGTGTGTATGTTTCAGTAATACATTTTTAAACTGGTATTCATACAAACTGCGCCTTCTGTAGAAATAGCTGAAGTCTTTTTTTCTTCTATTGAGTCAAATACATGGGTCCAAATTGTGTTGTTTGTTCGACAACTCATGGAAACTGATAAACAACTCAGCCCAATCTACAAAACCTGCTGCTATAATACAGGATTTCTATCAAATATACAATATGATTATATAAAGGAAGTGTTTTTGCTTAGAGTGTTAACATAATACAAAACGTTGTAAAGGGAAATATCCATATACTCACCAGTGACCCCTAATCACCCCTAGCTTTTCTAGATCATGTTTTAAAATTGCTGAATGAAGGCAGTATGGGGGCAGGCACTTTGTGTGGAATTCCCCTGATGGTAATATTTCCAGTAACATCATTAATAAGGATAGAAGTTGTTGGTAGGATTACCCCATTCATGACATTGCGCACAGTCGTGATGAAATTCCTCAAGTTGGAAATATCTCCGTCATTAGAATGGCACCTGGAAATCACTGGAATGGGTTGCTTGAACTTTCAGAAAGACATCAATCAAACTCATTAATTGGGGATGGGGTGATCGTATTAAATGGGGCAATTTCCACACACGTAAGGGGTCTGTGAGTATTGAACAGTCACCACGTAGGGCTCCCTGCCTTTCAACAGGGCACCAGGGCTGCATGGCATCAGAGAAAGGTTGCTGGCATGAGTGACCATGTCTTCCCTACTGGTGATGAACACCTTCATGTCTGTCTGAGGACATAATAATGGGCATCTATAAGATAATCAGAACCCTCATGTTCGTTCTTCAGGACTATCCAGCTCTAATCACAGGACTTCTTGTAAAGTAGGCTCTCCATGTCAGACAAAAAAGATTATGAAACAATACTCCTATGTTGCTCAGACCCTGGGGCAATGACCTTTCCACTTCAGCCAACCTGTGGCCCAGTAAATGGATATCAGATATGGGGGTACTCATCTCTGACATGCAGGTTTTATCTTTGACTTGGGGGTTTCTTAGAAGGATGTCTCCATTTTTCTCAGCCACTTTTCCACCATAGTGTGGCCATAACATTGTACACATGGTGCTGGTATTCTACTATTCCGTGTGTTTATGTCTCCTGGAATTGAGGATTGATCTCCCAGGCACTGCTGCTAGCAACCCAGTAGAAAAGTTAAATACTTCACATTAAATGGTCGATCATCTCATCGCTATTTGTGGGATCTTGTTCGTCACTGCTGTGTTTTCCTACATAGCAACGGTCACTGCATTTCAAAGTAATTTAATGTACGTGAAGTGCTTGGAAACCTTTGAGAGATGTGATAAGGCACTCTGCAAATACAATGCTTTCTTTTTTTCTCTGCGCTGATCGGTTCAAATCTGTTTGCTAAACGTGACAAATAGTGAGCGGTATGGGATTACAGAGAGGAATTGAAAGTGATCCAAACAGTTTGTAAACTCTTCATTCATTCATTCATTCGACACTCAAGAAGTGCACTTTTATCCCAAATTATCAATTTGTGTCTGCCCATTTTAAAGCATAAAATATAGTAATAAGTGGTGACTAAGCAGCACTGGTGAGTATCTATCCCTTTCAAGCATTTGGGATTATGTGATTGATCAATAGAATGCACTTTCCTTTTCAGAAAACAGTCGGATACGTTATTACATTTTTTAAATAAAATATTTTCTTACCAAAATCTTGTCTATTTTTCCACCTTCAAGTGTCACCTCTAGACTGGCAAGGGCAGCCTCAACTTCATCTACATCTTGCTCATTAGCGTAGTCTTGTGGTTCAGATAATAGCGATAACTTGCTAATGTGATACTGAAACAATATTTTAACATTTAATGTTTGCTGAAGTGACTGTAGTCAAGAGCATATTTTTGCCAGGACTTGCCTAGGTATGACATTCTATTACAGTTATGGATACATGATTTTATTAGACTGAAGGTCAAACTTACTGAACCAACCTGTATGTACCATCCCAATATATTTTATTAATATATTATTATTAACAGTCTATGCGGAATCCTGTGTAACTGAAAATGTAAATGCTTCAAATTGCTCAGTGTTAACTTACTGGTTCCTTAATATCAGATTAACATTGGTGTGTTCCCCTATGGCACGGCATACAGATAGCAAACTTGAATTAAATCATAAATATGAAAGTTGTTTCTCTTTAAATGAAGCACAGTCTTCCAACGTTAATGAGAATTTTTTGTTAGCACTCCTATGCCCCAGGTAATGGTTGCACATAATTTCTTCACAAAGTATGGCTTTCTTTGAGTGCTGATACTAAACATGCCCATTCCACATACACTTAATATATTTTTGTATTGCTATGCAATGGCACAAAAAAATTACAAAAATATTATAGATCTAATGTAACATCATTGCTTTCCTACATGTCTTTGTCAGCTATTTTAACAAAGGCGTTAATCCTAACATTAAAATAGCAGGCAAAGGAACTTTGTCCAAATACATTAACACGTGCATTATCAATAGCACATCTTGTGAATTTAAGGGAATCCCCATTAATTGAAAACAACATAAAATCTTGGGATAAGAAGAGATTTGAGTAGGGTACTTTTTTATAATAACATCCTATTTGTCAAAGAAAAACTAAAGCAGCTGCAATATATTCTATGTTTTTTTTTCTGGAAAGCTTGCCTTAAATACCTAATTGCAACATCTTTTAAATCATATATTTATTAATTGATGACATTTACTGTTCCTATGGTTGTAAATTAGGGTGATAGGCTGTGCTGGGGAGATTAAGCTGTAATTAGAGTTTTATAATGTACTTCTTAAAGTTTATGAATGAGGACTGTTATTTTGGATTCAAAATACATATGGTTGAATATTTTTTTCTGGAACTGGACTAGCACAATTGCTAGTGCAAATATGATGCAAAGTATTTCCATTTACACTTGGCACCAATCTGGTATTTTTGTCAAGAACCAGTTAGTATGTTTAATTTTTTCCCAATTACATGGCTACATAGCTGCAAAGCTTCTATGTTGTAGCCAGCAGAAGAAGAGAAACATCACAAAATGCTAGAACACTTAATTTTGCTTTGCTCCTATTTTTCTTCCCTTTTCCTTGGAAGCCTGTGACTCATGCTGGGATGTGGATTGAAACTGCCCAAATTAATTTCACATAGGACCCTTACAACCGGCAGGCAGAACAGGGACTAAACCTGTGGCCTTCATGCTCTGCATGGTTTGCATCACACCAAATGGTTCATTCATCCAAAAAAACCCATCAAAACAAACTTTTTAAACAGATAAAAAAAAATTACTAAGTTCCTGCTGTTGAGAGGAGTCCAGATGTATTTTTTTTAATTGGACACAACTGGAGTTTTGATCATTTACACCACTTTGAGAGGCGAATATTGGGGTACCCATTACAAAGAAGGCTGACCTACCGTTCTTGGAGCCACCTTTGTGTGCACTTCCTACACTGCAAAGGTACTATTTAGTTCAGGTGTTGTGAAAGCTTGCTCTTTGCTTCAGTATTGTTACACACAGCATTTTGCCAGGTGGAAAATTTCACCATTCAATTTTTAACCTGGCTTATTTCCAGTCAGTGTGTTACTGATTGTATTTTAATTACATTTTCCAGAAGGCTGCTTGATACAATAGCACCAAAATTAAACATGCCACAAAAAAGATGCTGATGGGCCCTACTGCTGCTTTCAACTCTTTAAAAATGAGTTCCATCATTTTGATGGCTGTTCAGACTAAAAAGCTCCATAAACATTTCATTTAATAATAACGTAAGAAATAGGAGCAGAAGTAGGCCATATGGCCCCTCGAGCCTGCTCCGCCATTCAATCAGATCATGACTGATCTTTAACCTCAACTCCACTTTCCCGCCCGATCCCCATATCCCTTGATTCCCCTAGAGTCCAAAAATCTATCTATCTCAGCCTTGAATATACTTAACGACTCAGCATCTGCATTCCTCTGGGATAGAAAATTCCTAAGATTCACAAGCCTCTGAGTGAAGAAATTCCTCCTCATCTCAGTCTTAAATGGCCAACCCCTTATCCTGTGACTATGCCCCCTAGTTCTAGATTCTCCAGCCAGGGGAAACAACCTCACAGCATCTTATATGTTTCAAAGAGATCATCTCTCATTCTTCTAAACACCAGAGAGTATAGGCCTATTCTACTCAACCTCTCCTCATAGGACAACCCTCTCATCCCAGGAATTAATCTAGTGAACCTTTGTTGCACCGTCTCCAAGGCAAATAGATCCTTCCTTAGATAAGGAGACCAAAACTGTACGCTGTACTCCAGATGAGGTCTCACCAAAGCCCTGTATGATTGTAGTAAGACTTCCGTACTCTTGTACTCCAACTCCCTTGCAATAAAGGCCAACATGCTATTTGCTTTCTTAATTGCCTGCTGTACCTGCATGCTAACTTTTTGTGTTTCTTGTACCAGGACACCCAAGTCTCTCTGGACACCAACATTTAATAGTTTACATAGGAAATTTCACATGGACTAATACAATGTCAAATAAAGTAAAACCAAAACATAAATCTCTATTCCCCTGCCGCTCGTGATTATTAAGAAGTTGGACTGTTAACAGTCACTATGCCAGTTCTCAGTACTTTCTCTTTTTTGTATTACAAGGAGTTTTAATTCCAAGAAAATAAATGTTGGAGAAGGGCTGTTAAGTGCTTTAATGAACTATGTAATAAATCCCAGTTGTCTTGTATTAATCTATTTTATATTGTATTTTATAATTCTACCTGATTTTGTAAATAAACTCAATTAATTGTTTTAGCCCGTTCAATCTCTGGTCTCTGTGCAACATTTCCATTTATCTGAATAGACTGAGGACTTTGTGGGAATCCCCAGTATGCATTTTATCACATTTGGACAAATTATTAATAAACAGCTCACACATTCCACTGGAATCAAAAGAGAAAAATGCAGATTTCAGATCAGAAGGATCTTGGCCCACTTAACTTTTTATCACATTATTGATAATGGTACAAAAGAACCCCAAACCGTAACATGTGAAAGGCTTTAATGGCAGTATCTGTCTACTGAAAGGTGAAGCATTCAATTATTCTGAAACGCATTCCAATTAAAATTTCTTGCAAATCTCTCAAATAGTGTGATGATGCTTTTTTGTGCAAAGATTTCATTCTCCATCGTTATTTCTATTCTGACTGGCTCTTGGAAATCCAGCTACAACAGCAGAAGATCCAAGCAAGTTACCCTTTCCTCTCAGCATTTTCTGATTTATAGTGCTACTTTTGTTTAATGAATCACATCAAAAATAGCTATGTAGGAAATGAAAATACAGGACAATTCTAGCTATTTTTCGAAACTAGAAATATGAGCCTTGATCCGAGCTGTGATAAAAGTCTGCTGCGTTGGAGCACTGTCTGTTCTCTATACACCTGTTGGGGCATGTCCTTCTCCTTGTTGAAACAGGTATAACAGCAAGAGTAAGCTTTTAACAATTGCACATACCTGTAATGCTGCAAACATCAACATTTCTTCTTCAGTGCAATCAATTTCTTCTAGCAGAATTGCCCACCGAGCTTGTTCATACAGTTGGTTGATTCGGACTGCATCATACTGCATGCCATATAGAAAAATGTCACTAAGGATATAATACAGCTCAAACTATTTACTGTATGAATATAGAATCATAGAATGATACCGCTCAGATGGAGGCCATTGGGCCAATCGTGCCTGTACTGGCTCTTTGAAAGAGCTATCCAATTAGTCCCACTCCCCTGCTCTTTCCCCATAGCCCTGCATATTTTATGGACAAAAAGAAAAGCATGGGGTGTCAGAGTACGAGAACATGCATTCCGTATGGTGAGTTCCCAACCTCATTCGGGTTACTGTGCGGAATTGCTGAGTGGATGCTCAGGTGTGTCACCACAGGAAACAAAGGAAAATTGGAAGGGAAAAGTCACCATGGCCACTCTGGCACATTCTTTAGTACCAGATGTAGAGGGATAGGTGACACTCCTCAAGCTATTCCCTTTAGCCAGGAAAGGCATGCAGCACGGTATGGGATGGAGAACAAAGGAGAAAAATAAGATACATTACAACTACTTATCCTTCCAAAAACCAAAGTATAGGCTCTGAAATTAGGCCGTGGGTTACTATCATACAAATACTTAGCACATTCGTCTGAAATTCCTCTCTCCGCTATTGCAAACAATTTTACAACACCAAGTTATAGTCCAGCAATTTTATTTTAAATTCACAAGCCTCCGAAAGCTTGTGAATTTAAAATAAAATTGCTGGACTATAACTTGGTGTTGTAAAATTGTTTACAATTGTCAACCCCAGTCCATCACCAGCATCTCCACATCATGACTACCGTCCGCTATTGCAGCAGAGCCATTAACTCATTTAAAATAAGTGGGTTAACGTCTAAAATAGTAGAGAGGGGAATTTCAGATGAATGCATTAAATGTTTGCACGATAGTATCCCACGGCATAATTTCAAAGCCATGGTAATATAATCTTTAGATTATTTACTGAAGGTTACAAACCTTTTCACCAATTTGTGTTTGTACTCTTACACCAAGATTAATGTACTTCATAATGCCTCATCTTAGAGAATCACCTAAATATATAATTTTTTCCCCCACATTACAAAATAATAATATGCCTCCATACTTGTGTGTTAATTTAGTTTCTCTGTCCAATTCCAGGACAGGGATGGGTAAGCTCAGAAGAACATTATGGCAGTGCCCCTTACTTTTGGGTTCAGATCAAAGAAGCTGTAGTACTTGTAACGCAACAGCAGCTTATCTTCCTCCTGGATACCTTGTTCCATTAGCGAACGTGATGAATCTAGCCATCTGCAGAAATCGAGTAATAAAGGAAAGCATAAATAAGCGATTACAGATCTGATGTAGAATCTTTGCTGTTTGATTTTGCATTATTGTACATTGTCTGGGTTGCTATTAGCACTCAACCTCTACCTCGTTTGGCACTTTTACATAGAAACTGCTTCTCTTCCACATGTCAACCTTTGCACTTAACAATAAACAAATCATAAGTTATTAAGCTACATTAGAACAGAAAAACTGCAACAAGACATATTATAACAAAAGTACATTAATCTCAATATTTAATACAAAGCCAATTCATATTTTTCCTGTTATATTATTGTTGTCATATATTCTCCTCAATACTACTTATGGGTATTTTGGGTTAATAATAAGTGTTGTCTTTCACATCTGCATTTCTATAGCTGATTTTTAATTTTGTAATAGTGATAAAGCTCTATTTTGATCATTTAAAAAAATATATTGTCTAAGCATCATTAGCTTTACTCTGGAGGGCTGCTTCCACAACTGGACCAAAAATGTCCCACACTCCTGGCACTCGCCTTTACGCCCAAACCGTTTGCATGGTATCCCGACCCCGATGGATTCAACACACTTTGTGCATTTCTAATGTGCGTAGGGAGCACTGAGGCACTTGGAGGCATTGGGAATCTTAAGATTAAGATGCTGCTGTACCTAAAGAGGTGATGATTAGTTTTGGGTCAAGGCTACTTGCTGGGTTTAAGAATATGGCTGGAGAGGCACAGAGAATTGCCCCCTTCACTGAAGAGAATCTGGAGAAGCCGCTGGGGGAAGCGGCACTCTGGAAAGTGGCCATATTTGAAGCAACCCCCCACTCCTCCTAATAAAGCTACTGTGCAGCTGGCATGGCAGGAGGTGGTAAACAGAGTCAATGCCGTCTCCCACATAGCATGGGTGCAAACGTGTAAAAGGTTCTCAGGACTCAGGCAGAGTACCAAGGTAGACTTCAATAAATGCTGCCCTCTGAAAGTAATCTTGTTTACCTGAAGTAGGGAGGGAGGAGGCTCGTGTGGAGCATAAACGCCGGCATAGACCAGTTGGGCTGAATGGCCTATTTCTGTGCTGTAGTTTCAATGTGACTCGATGCAAAGGAATGCCTGTTTATGTTTGCATCAAGCCATATCTACTAATGCTGTCTGCAAAGCATTGGCCACAATCCTTACTGCTAATACATCTTCACTACCATCTCAGTGAAGGTGCATCTCCAACTTGGTGGCAGACAAAGGGTGGGGCTTTACTTTCGCTCACTCAACTGTTGCATGGTTGTTCATTTACTCGCTATGGCTCCTCAAATTATTTGCATGCTCTCTACTCCTTTCACACCAGGTGTAATGTAGGCTGGGCAGAGGAGTGACTCTGGTCTGCAAGGCTAAAGCAGAAATCCCGTGTTCATCTCTTTTGGTAGATTCAGGCTGCACACCATCTTTGACAAGATACTCACCACGGATGGACTACCTAACCTGAACCACCTTAACCAATATTAAGGAGAAGTCCCACCGAATAATTGGCATGGAGGCCACTGAGGAAGTGAGTGTGGGAGAGCTTGGTGGTTTTGTGTCAGCCCAGCAAGGTAAGGCATCACTTCAAATTTCTCTCATTGTTAGTATTTTATAGTAACAAAGAGGCTCTCGCAGCCACCCCTCTGCTGCAAGGAACCAAGCAGGCCTGCTACTGTGGGCACAGCCATTGGCTGCATACCTTTGCTAAAATGTTCTGTTTTCTATGTGTAAGGTTCTCCCAAGATGAGGATGCTGGCACCAGGAAGGAAGAGGACAAAGTAGCCCCATTACATCAACACCTGTCAAACACTCCAGACCCCCACAAGCACCAGTACACAAACATCCACTGCGAATAAATCAAATAGGGGGAGTCAAGAGGGAGCACTGAGTGAAGCACTGAGCACTCGAAAAGAAAAGCAAATGGATCAGGAGCAACAGAAGGAAGGGAGGGTTAGGGACAGACGGGCCGTTGCGGGACTCACAGATTTGTATCTTACAGGGGCTGCAAACGGAGCTGAACTGATTAAATCAGAAGAAGCTCTTCAATCAGTCATTTGAGGAGCATCAGAGCTCCTTGCGTGGAATGGTGAATCATATGTAGCAGTGCTATTCTAAGGCATGCACAAAAATTTCAGGACTCTTTAGAACATCATGGAGAGAGTGGCAACTCCAGGGGATTTTGCAGGAGAGCCCCAACAAAGACAAAAGGTCCAAACACTGATGCAGTTTTGCTGACTAACACTGTGTTTGCTACTACTGAGACCTTGAACCCCAATTTACCGGAGACTCTCGCTTGAGAACACTTTGATGGTATGCTTCACACTCCTTAACAGTGACCATGGGTCTGTCCTCCCGCAGATTCCTGTTCCTCCACGAGGGGCGGCCAATAGCTGGGGGATGGCAGAAGAAGAAATGGAGGAGTTCACCTCTCGGGGTGCCAGCCTGTTCCCTCAGGAGGACTGCCGAAGAAGTAAGAAAGGGGACAGCAGCAGCCAATCAGCACAAATACCAACGTACCAAACAGTGGTAGAGGCCATCTCATGGCCCAGTGGAAACAGGAAATTCATGGTAGAGCAGCAGTATGACACTAGACTTACTCCTCCACATAGGTGGCACTTAAAAGGTGTATAAGATTAGAGAGGGGGTGATACACACCCTACAAAATCATCAAGCACAAGCACCGAGGAAGCAAACTCTGATCTGTACAAGTAAAATGCTTGCACCTTCTTTGGAATGTTTGAGAATGATTTTTTGCATAGAAGGATCATATAAATGTTGGTGGTGGGGGCTAATATGTAGGGATGGTAATGAAGCCAGGTGGTGGGGGTGGGGGCTTGTTCAGGGCACCATGTTGTTATAAGACCAATAAAATACAAAGAGGACCATAAGACTGTTCCTGGAAGAATCAAGGGCTGGCTAGAAAGACCTGCACCTGTCCACTAGCTATTTGTGATTTCTGTACTTGGACCTGTAAATCTCTCTGCTCCTCCACAGTTCCTAGCTTCTCACCATTTAGAAAATACACTGATTTATCTTTCTTAGGTCAAAAGTGGATGACTTCACACTTCCCCACAATGAACTCCATCTGCCACTGTTTTACCCACTCACTTAATCTATCAATGTCCCTTTGCAACTTTCTGTTCCCATCTACACTATTTACTGTGTCACCTAACTTGGTGTCGTCAGCAAACTTGGATATATGGCTTACTATTCCTTCATCCAAGTCATTTATAAATATAGTGAAAAAAAAGGCCCCAGTACAGATCCCTGGGGACACCACTAGTCACATCCTGCCAATTGGAGTACATCCCCATTGTCCCTACTCACTGTCTCCTACCTCCTAACCAATTCCCTACCCATGTCAATAGGTTGCCTCCAATTCCATGTGTTCTCTCTTTTGTTAACAGTCTCTCATGTGGAACCTTATCGAATGCCTTCTGGAAGTCCATATAAATAACATCCATAGACATTCCCTTATCTACCACGTTAGTCACCTCCTCAAAAAATTCAACTAGGTTAGTTAGTCATAACTTACCCTTTACCCATGCTACTTTAGGCTAGTAGTGGGAAAGGCAAGATGAGAGATTATGTAAAAAAGGAATCTTTTCTCATACAGATTGACATTCATGTGTGATGTCTGACTCTCATTTTTTCATAGGAAAATAAAGCAGAGTTGCAAGCTGTCTCCATGGACAGACCACTGGACAAATTACTGCTGTATTTGTCTGTCGAGTTACTGCTGTAAACACTGAAAATAAAACTAAGCTAAATAAAAACATACTAAAATAAAATAAGATGCATCATAAAGTATTATTGACTGAAATTATGTTTCAGGACCTCCAATAAACTTATGTTACGTACATGACCGACCCTCCGTCACATGACAACAGCTCAGCCAATATTCTGTTTATATGAATGAATATGTAACAATACGTAAAAGCAGATTCTAATCAAGATAACATGAAATCATTAAAAAGCTTCAGAAACAATTGTTTCTCTTAAACATAAAAAGCCACTGCCACAATGTTTATAAGGAGCATACAATAAAGAGCATGTCCTGAGGCTGTGAAAGATGTTATATAAATGCAAACACTTAACTTCACTTCACTTCAATTATAAATTCCAGTTAATAAGTGAACAAATTATTTCACGCAGTCTTACCCAGCATTAAGTTTTGCTTTGTCAACTTGATTCTGCGGCCGGTACATTTTGGCCAGTTTCTCCGGTGTAAGATTTGGCTGGCTGACGGCCAGGATATTGCAGTTCTGTTCAGCTAGAGGACTGTCACTGAACCACGTAATTGTGGAAGAGACAGGTGTTCCATTGATGGGATCGTATATGGGAGTCATAGTCTTGCTGTACAGACCAGGACTTGCTGCACAATGAGAGGCAAACAACACTTTTTCAAAAAAATATATTTGTATTTCATCTGCACATCATTTTTAAATTACAGATATAGTGATGAAATATTTATATCATTGACTCTAAATCATGGGCAATTGATAGAAGTAAGCAAATAATTAAATACAATGTAATATGGCCATAACCTTTGTACTGATTTTTGGTGTCTAATCTGAGGATGAAGGTTTAAATCTGATTCATTATTCTAATTTGGACTGATGACAGGTGTTCATTGTAGGCACGTAGTCTACATGGGAGATCATTAGGACAGGCTTCACTATAATTAACAGTAGGGGTGCCATAATGGGGCAATATTTCCTTTGGTCGCTATGTGTTAGTGACATTATAAACACATTGGGAAGATTGCCTCTGATTGTCATTTCTTGTAAAGTTGTAAAACATTTATTTTTTAAACTTGTGTACAATTTCACTAGAAATAGTGTTCATCCTGCAGTATTTACAATGTTGCTCATAGTGATTGGGAGAAATCTTTCACTCGGCATTTATATATATATAAAGCATATGAAAATCAGCCGTATTGTTTAGCCATGTGGTAATAACACACAATGAGGCATATAAAAAATAAGAATAAAAAAGCTTAAGAATACGACAATTGACAGCCAAACATAGGAAAATTACAGTATTAATACTGTTCCACATTACCAATTGTTCTGATTATTAAATGAAAATAATGCCAAGACAAACTTATTATAATTAGTCACTAACCATGGGAGATGATCAATAACCAATTACATCATCAATCTATGTAAAAATTATTTTTACAGTCAGTGTGGTGCAACACTTCGTTGATGTTCCAGCAGATTGTGCCACCGAGTACCATGGGTTCAAACCCGCAATTCCCCATCAGGAGATTCTTGATCTCGATTGTTAAGGGGTGATTTCATTGAGGTTTTTAGGGATTTTGAAAGGAATTGATAGAGTAAATGGAGAGAAACTTTTTCCGCTGGTGGGGGAGTCTAGGACAAGGGGACATAACCTTAAAATCAGAGCCAGGCCATTCAGGAGAGAAACTTCTTCACACAAAAGGGTGGAACTCTCTCCCACAAAAAGTAGTAGATGCGAGCTCAATTAATAATTTTAAATCTGGGATCGATAGATTTTTGCTAGCCAAGGGTATTAAGGGATGTGGAGCCAAGGCGGGAAGATGGAGTTAGGGTACAGATCAGCCATGATCTGACTGAATGGCAGAACAGGCTCGAGGGGCTGAATGGCCTACTCCTGTTCCGATGATATCCTGTAGGTTTAGATGAAGTATGGTGGGAGGAGGCTAGTGTGGAGCATAAACGCCAGCATAGACCAGTTGGGCCGAATGGTCTGTTTCTGTGCTGTAGATGCGATGTAATTCTGTAGACTCGATGGCATTCAATGAAGACAAAGTACTTATAATTAGAGGTCAAGTTGCTCCACGCTGTACTTGTGTACCTCCCAGGGGCTGATGAAGAGTGAAATCAATAAAGGCCTGAGAGCAGGTCATTTGCTTTAACAGCAGGAGAAAATTCTTCCCCAGATAAGGAGACTAAAAATGCACACAATACTCCAGATGTAGTCTCAGCAAAGCCCTGTATAACTGCAGTAAGACATCCCTGCTCCTGTACTCAAATCCTCTTGCAATGAAGGCCAACATACCATTCGCCTTCCTAACTGCTTACTGTGCCAGAATGCTCGCTTTCAGTGATTGGTGTACAAGGACTCCCAGGTCTCGTTGCACCTCCCCTTTTCCCAATCTATCACCATTCAGATAATAATCTGCCTTTCTGTTTTTACAACCAAAGTGGATAACCTCACATTTATCCACATTACACTGCATCTGCCATGTTCTTGCCCACTCACCCAACTTGTCTAAATCACATTGGAGCGTCTTTGCATCCTCTTCACAGCTCACATTCCACCCCAGCTTTGTGTCGTCTGCAAACTTGGAAATGTTACATTTAGTTCCCTCATCCAAATCATTGATATATATTGTGAATAGCTGGGGGCCAAGCACTGATCCCTGCGGTACCCCACTAGTCACTGCCTGCCACCCGGAAAAAGACCCGTTTATTCCTACTCTCTGGTTCCTGTCTGTCAACAATTCTCAATCCATGCCGGTATATTCCCCCCAATCCCATGTGCTTTAATTTTGCACACTAACCTCTTGTATGGGACCTTATCAAAACACACTTCTCACAGCGAGAAGGAAACCGGAGACTCAGTCGTACAGTCTACCTCTTTCCAGACTGGTACTGTCAGAGGCATCTCCAACCCTTAAATTTCAGACCAGGGAACATCTCCAGTCCAGGGAGACTTCAAAAAGTGAGTGAAAATAATGAAATTTACCTTACAAAAAACATATTTATTTCTCGGTCTTTTTCCAAAACGAGTTAAACTTGCTCACTCATCCCCCAACCCAGCTGGTCCCACCTCCCTCAATAAGCTAGAATAAGCAGACAAAATGAGATGGTGTCCATCACTGTGTTGGCTGAGGGATGGTATCAGATCACAGACAGATCATGCAGAAGTGCTATTTTGCTGAAAATTAATTTGAAGTAAAGCCTTTTATTTATTTGACAAGTTATTAACGATTTTACTGTTATCAATATTAGTTACAGCATACTGCACAATTAAGAAATTAAATGTTATTTGTGGTAACATTTTACATGTTTCTAATTCAGTTCTTAAAGTCCACTTTGATCTGAAGCAGGTTGTGCAACAGACAGAATAAAAATAACAATTACAACGAAGGTTTTGGGAGGTGCATTGTGGACAGAAGATAAAATGAGACAAACTTTTGTGGGAGCACAGTTGCACTACCGACGAAATCGTCCCGTGTGTACACACCTCGTGAAAATAAACCAATTGTTTTTACACAATGTCTTAGTTGGTTAGCTTTCCTGACAAAAATATTACCTACTGATCCTGGGGATACTGGCATCTGGTCCAAGTCTAAAATATCTTCATTAATTGGATGTTTATTGTTCTTTTCTTTTCTCTTCTTTTTTAAGATGTTATCTTGCGGTCTCAACAGGGAAAGTTCCTCTGGCCTACGAATATCTAAAAATATTTGAAAATACGACTGAATCTAGTGTGCACAAATAAAACTAGCTGCTATAAAACGTCGACAAAATATGTTTGTTCTAAAGTTTAAACACAATGGCCTAGAAATTCGTTGACGCCACACCCTTTTTATAGGCGTATGCAAATAAGGGGCCTACCGCCTGTTTGAGGCCCCCCCCTTTCCAAAATTCGTTAGTGACTGACCTCAGTATGCGGCATGCATGCTGCGATCTGTATTCTCAGGCGCTTGGGGCCATTGGAGTCTTTTTTAGTTTTTCTGGAGTCGGGAGGAGCAATAGTACTCCTCCTGGCTCCACCTTAAATTCGCGGATTGCTAGCCGCCGCCACTCCCAATTGCTTCCCCCTCCCTTCCCGGACTCTGCTCACCGCCTCGACTGGCGTCCGAACGAGCCGATCTTCCTTCTTCCCGGGACTGGTAAGCTGCACGATTGGCGCTCGCAGCTGACATGTAGTAAATTTCTGGGCCAATGGGCACACATGCATTTGAACACAGCATTGGTAATTTATGTCAAAAGAAAATATTAATTTTGAATCATTAAACATCTAAATCCCCTCCTACAATGTAATTTTTTTTAGAAAATGTACAGTGCACAGAGCGCAGATATACACCATTGATAATACCCACTTAAAAACAGAATATTAAACCAGTAGCAATATTTACTCTGCGATGTTGAAATAACCATATAGTTGTGCATAATGTGTTGCTTCTGCAAACTTATCAATGCCTTTAGGGGCAATTTCCTTCTAATAATTCGGAGCAAAGGATTAACGATCAAGCAGGTGAAATAATTTCAGTTGGGAGAAGTACAAAGCAAGAGTTTCTGTTTTGTACACATAATCAACTTTTTTGTAAAGTTATCACCAGGAGGAATTCCATCCCCCAAGCCTGCAGACTTAGAATCCTAGTGCCAGAAATTTCCTCAGGGATTCACCCGAGCTGCCACCATAACTTTGGCAGAAACCCCATTTACACGTCTATCTGGGGTTTCCAGCAATCTTCCTCCAAAGTTACAGTGGCCGATTGAGAAAATCCCCGAGGAAATTGCAGTATACATGTTTTCAGTTTCAATGAATCAAAATGTGACCAGGTTACTCACAACTTCATAAATTACTCAGCTGAGGTTCAAATATTCATTTAATACTTATGCAGCGTACGTTGGTTAATTTACCAAGAATGTGCAGTTGATATCCAGTGCACAAGAAATGTACTGAAGGTGTGCTATTCCTTAAATGGCATAGTTGACATTGGGAGTGAATGTGTGGTATGTGGGAGAGAGTTTGATTTTAATCTGATGTGTGTGTTGGAGAGTGGACGTGAACAGCATGGGAGGTTCAAATTCCACCACAAGAAAAACAAATAAATCACCACCAGAACATCACAGGAAACATACTCAAAATCCACTGCAAGAGCATTAGAGAAATAAGACGCATAATCCACATTAGCATAAGGAAAACAGCCACATATGCTCAGGAGGTTAAACTGGGCGATGTAGCCCCTGTTTTTCACGTACCAGGCGGACTCCTAAGACCCCAAAATGGCTAGCAGCGGTCTGAAGTTACAGCACTTACTTACACGGCCTCCTCCTGCAGCACCATCTTCAGTCTGATGAAGTCCGAGGCCCAATATCTGGGGCTCCTCGGACCTTACCACTGTGCGGAGGGTAATTACCCTGTGTGGGGTGGGGCACCCAAAATGGGCGCTCCCAACTTTCTCCCCCTCAATCTTTATAGCAGCAGGGGAAAAACATTTCACCACTGGCTAACCAAAAATCAGAGGGACGAGTTTCTTCTGACCTGCTCCCAAAAAGTGCCCAAAAAAGGGTGCAATGCAGAGTAAAAATGGGTGCTAATCCTTTGCTCCCATTTTGCTCCTGAATTGCATGTGAACTGCCTCTATGGCTTTTCTGCTGTCTGCACTTGACTGCAGCTGAAGAGTGCAGCAATGTAAATTACACGCAAGTGAATGTCAGAAGTCTTGGCACACATATTTCCTCTGATAGTATCAGATATAGACTGACCCCATAAAAACCTGGCATCACTGTTTCCTGTGCTGGCACTTAGGTGCTAGTTGTGATAAAGGGACAGGCTTCTAGTGTTGAGCAAACTGCTTTCCATTTCATTTTGTTGGATCTGATACAGTCTGGAGACACTGTAGCAGTGCCCCGAGTAATAAGGGAGACTGTTTAATTTATTCTGGAAATCCACATTAGAAAGAAAAATGATTTGGAATTCCCTTTTTTGAGCATACTTAGGAAGATGTGGCAGAAGCTGAGATGGGTGACAGGGAAAGAAGGCACCACAGAAGGAGGGGGGGGGCTCCAATTCATCCCAAACACCAGATGACGGTATAGGCAGCAGAGAAAGTTTTCACGAGAAATGCCTACGTTGCCGGAGATTCCCCAAAGATATCGTATGGAAACTTTGTGACAAGCTAGATGAAGACCTTTAGCCATGTTCCCAGATAGAAAACTGCTCCATCTGTGGAAATCAAGGACACAATTTCCCTGGTTTTCTCTGTAGTTGGCTCCTTTCAGGGTGCAGCAGACAATCTGAGCGGCATTAGCCAGTATGGCGTAAAACCCCATCACAAATGCCATTTTTAAGATGGTGAAGTAGTACATCAGCTCACCCTTGTCCCATTAACAGAGCCCTTGGAGTTTTTGGCATAGCAAATTTCCTAAGAGTGCAGGGAGTAGTGAATGGAACCCATGTGGCCCTCAGAGTTCCTCCAGGAAGATGTATTTAGTACATGAATCGCAGGGGTTTTATTCCATCAATGCCCAGATAGTTTGTAGCCAACACCATTGAATCATGTTGGTCATTGGAGACATCTCGGATCAGCACGTGATTTCTTCACCATGAGGCATTCCACACTTCCTGGTGTCTTTCAGAATCTCTCTGCTATGACGGGCCGGCTCTAGAAGGATCAGGAGTACCCCACTGTGGAATACCAATACGCAGCTGAACATCGCGGCAATGAGGCTCATTCTACAACTAGGCCCGTCGTTGAGCATATAATCAGAATCGTAAAGCAACATTTCCATTGCCCTGATCGTTCTGGGGGTGTACTGCTCTATTCTCCAGCCAAAGACTCACATATCATCGCTGCCTGATGCTGTCTCCATAATTTGACCATGGAGAGAGAAGTCCAGCTGGAGGAAGAAGCCAGAAGAAACTCGTATGAAGGAGCTGAGAGAGGAGGACCATGAATCAGGAACCACGAGGAGCCTTGGGGAGCTGCAAGGGACATCCACCTGGCTCTGATTCTCCTGAGATTCAATCCCTTTTTTAACCACTCGCTCGGAATTCTCCTTCCTCCTGATCAATTCACTATCTTATCCCTCCCCGAATAAAAATCCTATCAATTAAAATCCTGCCTTCAATAAAAAATATCCTTACAGTCAAAACCATCACCCTCCTCCTATCCCCAGCACCATCATTTTTTGTTATCCCTGATATACACCATCACTAAGCAGTGAATTCACTCGCATTGAGATAAAGAAAATTTTTAAAAATAAACAGAAACCAGCGCACACACACAAACCAGGAGCAAAGTCCAAAAATGACTGGAGACACAGGCAGGCCCCAGCAGAAGTGAATTACAATTAATTGCCAGCATTGTTTCTGGCTCCTGCAGCATAGTTAGGAGAAAATGGCACTTTGTTCTCTGGTGGTAGTCAGACATGTTAGTTCCAGACTTATCACTAGAATTTGGTGTCATGCCAGGATAGATTAAAAAAAAATGAATGAGTCTAATCTATTCACAATGACCCATAATTTAGTTAGTTCTGTTAAAGTACTCTTACTAGCTTTCCGTAAATACTATAAGAAATAATGATAAACTTTGTTACAAATGGTTTAAATCATATTTGAATGGACAGCTGAAGGACACATGATGGGAACTATATTGTTGTCATTCTTTCTTTTCTGCCAACAAAGCAGTCTGATTAGGTGCAGGTTATCACTTGTCTTTTTTCTTGTGAGGATTGTAAACAGGAATGTGATTGCAGTTTTAAGTAAACTCAAAACTCATAAAAATTTATAAAATTACTAGTTACTATACATGAAAGGTATGTGATCAGGAAGTAACTTTAAGACTGACCGAGAATCTATGAAACAGCAGTAGAATAAAAGCCACTAGTTTACATGTTTATGATCAGTTCCCAAATTACAACTTGTAAGCCAAAAAAAAACAGTTCAACGTGTGTACAATTGGATGTAGCGCTCATGCTCGCAAGTTCCCCACATGGAGAGTGTCCTATCTCAGTCATATGATCAGGGAATATGTCAAATGAAAGCTAGGTGCTTTCTGACCTGGAAGAAGGGACAGTCAACAAAAGAACCAACCAGGGCCGATACTCTTGCACACTTCTCAGAAATTAGCTTAACAATGACAATCAGAAAAGTTTCAGGAGCAGCACATTTGCTATACCCTTTCGGCGACGGCATATAGCATGGGGAGAAAATGGTTCAGAAAATAAAATACATTAAACAGGGAAATAAATAAAATAAAATAAATTCAATGTGATTTTCAGGGCTTCCCTTTTGTTACCTTAACTTTAAGTATCCTTGAGTATAGAAGATTAAGGAAGGGGTGATCTGATTCAGGTGTTTAAGATGATTAAAGGAGTTGATAGGGTAGAGAGAAACTATTTCCTCAGGTGGGAGAGTCCAGAACAAAGGGGGTATAACCTTAAAATTAGAGCTAGGCCGTTCAGGAGTGATGTCAGGAAGGACTTCTTCATTCAAAGGGTAGTGGAAATCTGGAACTCTCTCCCCCAAAACAGTTGTTCAGGCTGGGGGTCAATTGAAAAATTTCAAAACTGAGATTGATAGATTTTTGTTAGGCAAGGGTATTAAGGGTTATGGAATCAAGGCGGGTAGATGGAGTTAAGATACACATCAGCTATGATCGAATTGAATGGTGGAACAGGCTCGAGGGGCTGAATGGCCTTCTCCTGTTCCTGTGTTCCTTCCCTGACCACAGATGGCAATAACAAAGTAATGCCATCCATTTCTATCTTGGGCTCTTTGGTATTATTTAAAATATTCTTATTATTTATTAAAGAATGATGATAGACTCCTATTCCTATGTTGTTCTTCCTTTTCAACCTCCAAAACAAGTAAATAGAGAGGTAAAACCAGCAGGAGACCCATCTTCAAAATTGTGGCTGTGCAGCTTGAATTGCAGCTGGTAACAAGACATAGATGGAAAACAGAGGCTGCAAAAACTAGACTGCAATCAAAACCAAAGGCAAATGCAATGAAAACAATGCCAAAAAAAAAGAATGAATGACTCATGCAACAGGAAAAAGTGCTAACTCCAAAATGGCTGACGGCACCGTCAAATGCAGTCCCCATTTTAAATGGCCACTCAATGACTTCAGTGCATTCCTGGAACCGAACATGGGAAATGGCGCCACTAGATAATTATCAGAATTTTAGTACTAATGAGAGTATCACGAGAAAGGTACGATTGTTTTTTTCTGCTGAAAATATGACCTGGCTGCAGAATGACACTTACTGTGCATAAGGCAATCCTTTATGGAACACAAAGCACATGCCATTAGGAACAAACAGCATGCTCTATTTATTAAGCTTTTGCTGAGCCATTAAACTGTTATTCCACAAGCTTTGAACACATTTTCGGTAGAAGAAACCACTTGTGGAGCATTTACACTTGCAGGATACTCACAAAGTGTGTTTTTTTGGAACTGGTCTTCTGCTGACTATGGAGAGTAAAGCAGTCAACACTGATAGAACTGGAGATTGCTATCCACGGATTATTCATTAAATTGAAACTTTTTAGAGAAGCGTCATCTCTTATTGCTAGGTAAACAAAGTACTACACTGCTATTCTTTGCATTTATTATTGGCCTGTTGTATCTATTTTTTTTTTACACAATATGTAGAATAAAATTATTTGCTGTCGACATAATTCCACAACCAAGGGGTTCATATTTCACTATGTGCCATTTATAGCACAATGGATCACAAATTTGTGTAAAATTGCTATGCACATTTAAAAATTTTACATAAACAATTTGGTAAAAATAGCACTCAGCAAAATTTCAAACAGTTTAAAAGGGCCTACTGAGACCATTGTTAACAACTAATGGCCCAGAAATTGCTGGAAAAATAATGGCGAGTTCCTGGCGCCCACTATTATTAGCAGGTATGAAAACCCAGCAATTTGTGGCAAGGAAGAGCTACACCGTGATTTCTCGATGATTTTGCGCTGCTCCGCTGTTAGCATCGCATAAATGGGTGCTCGTCATCACCCTCACTGAGTGTCAAGAAATTGGTAGATTTGCACCGTAAATACGAACGAATCTCACTGCAGATATTTAGGACTGGTATTTCATGGTGTAAGGACTCTCTTAATGGCGTGATTTCTGTACCTGGCATGGCACTCAACCTAGGAGACCCAGAAAGGGAACAATTGAAAGTGTGGCGTCTCACTCCCGCAATTGTTCCTAGAGGTTCTTTTAATTTTTACATTTTTTTTCATACTTTTCCTTTCTTTTTTCTTTTTCTCTTAATCCAATCTTTCTTCCCCTCTCTTTATTTCTCTCTCTGTATCTAATTTGACTCTAATTCACCAAATTTCCTTTTCTGTCGTTCACTCTATTTCTCTGTCTATCTTTAAATTTAATTGGTTAAGGAGACAGACCATGGACCCAACATTCAGAAAGTCCCAGATGCCCTGTTGCCCTCGCCGTTATCAATTTGCATTTTCAGCAATTTGAGGCCCAAAAATAATACGACCAGAAGGAATGAGGAAAAAAATCTAACTCACATTGCTCACTCAACTCAGATGCCCTGCTCCAGCAAATTCTGGCCCAATGTTTTTTCTTTATCGATGGAATTTAAGATATAAAATAAAATACTCTACTTACTCAGAGTCCTGCAGATATCGATGACTGCCCTGAAGACCACAGAAGAGAAACTAACTTTTAACCTTACTGTCTTCATATTAGGCAGCTGTAATTTTAATGACTTGTGTTGTGACGTGTAAAACAATTTAGCGTCGGCTTGGATTCCGTATTTGTCCAGAGTCCAGTGAGTTTTCAGAAGCCAGCACTTTTTCTGTTCCCACCAAAGAGCATGGTCTGACCAGTCTTGGGGTACTTCTATAAGAGAAAAATAAATATTTAGTCAATGTATGTGTGGATATCAAAATCAATCCTGCTCAGAATTTAAATAAACAGCTCCCTTGGAAGTTCAATATTTTCAAGATCTCAATTTTTGGGTACGATTTCCATCCTAGGTTTTAACACACATGGGGTAGATCTTGACTTTGTGCGATAGAGTAAAACAGATGATAGCAAGTCGGCAACCCGGTTTACATCTCTCCCCATTTTTATTTCCATTGACTTTATTTCTTAGAATGTGCATTTTTTATGTAGCGCCTTTCACAACCTCAGGACGTCTCAAAACGCTTTTTGATAACGATAACGCAATTTTAACTCAGGACGGAGCGAGGAAGTTGCTGTGGCTTTCCCGCCAGGCTGAAGGGAGTCGGGACCTGCTGAAAAGGTGAAGCAGACCGAACATGTAAGTTTTTTTTAAACTTCTCTTTGTGATGCCAGGAGGAACAAGAACAAGGAGTGCTCTTCTGGGCCCCATAAGAAAAGTTTAGGCCTCCCCTGCCCCGGACTACCCCCTTCTCTTCCTCTCGAATCCCCATTCCCCACATTTACCCGAGCGCTGGTAGCTGGTCATGGGAAGGCAGCTGCTTCCGGGAAGTGGACTGACAGCATGTCACTGAGGCTCAGGGGTTAAAATATTCGGGGCCTGATTTCTGCATCAATTATCTGAAGTTAAGGTAAGAGTGAGGCAAGTTTATACATTATTTTGATGCCTCTAAATAAAGATATGCTGCAACTATTTGTGCTTTATTTCAATTGTAAACAATTTTACAACACCAAGTTATAGTCCAGCAATTTTATTTAAATAAAATTGCTGGACTATAACTTGGTGTTGTAAAATTGTTTACAATTGTCAACCCCAGTCCATCACCGGCATCTCCACATCATGCTTTATTTCAAGCATTGTCAAATAGAATATTGCTGTTCTATTTCCTGTGTTAGTGTCAGCATAGGGTTTCGCACACTGCCAATTGGAGGGGAAAAGAACAGGGCAATGTATATGTCTGTGGTGCATTATGCATTGTTATCTTTTAAAACTGATGATGCATTGGCTTGGAACTGAAAATACTGTGAAGACCGTGTATTTGATAAGGTCATCCCATCATGTGCAGCGTGATTATAGTAAAAAAAGAGGATTGATCATCGAGCAACTCTTGGCTCAGGATTCTGCTGACAATCTTTTTTTAAACTGAGAATTTTGGTGGGGTTTGGAAATGCCTTGACATATTGGCATTCATCAACAGCATCTCCTGCTTGGTGTATCACAAAAGAGCCGCAGCTTATGCTGACAATAATGCCCAGTCTATGCCGAGTTGTCTTTCAGCTGGGTTGGCCTCAGTGCCTTTGAACTATAGAGGGGGGGAGAAACAAAGTGAACCAGGATTCCCAGTGCTGAAATCTATCCAATGGGCAATGATTGGAACTGTGCAATTTTAGACATCGAAAGATGACATGATTAGCCTTGACTGTACAACTCTCTACAATGAACTAGCCTTCTGAAACTATCTAGCTCCAAACACAGGATGGCCACTCAGGCAAGGCACTAGCGGTCTGCTGATGCTTATGGAACTGTGCAGTAACATGAGTTACCACCTTCAAGAGACAAGGAGAGAAAAGGGAAGAAAATTTGGTGTTGGGGAGGAGGTTGCGGGGAGCAGAGTGCAACATCTGTAAATAGTCACTTACAGATGCAAATGATGACAAATGAAATCACACTGAAGAGAATTATTACTGCAGAAGGATCTAATGAGGTGGCATCCCCTCAAGATGGCCACACCCCTCAAAGGATTCAGCAAGTGGTCTCAGATGTCCAGGCAAGCCGCTGATAGCCACCGTATTATTGCACGTGCCTCCAGCTGTTGCATGGACATCTGAGGCCCCTGCACCTAAAGAAAGGTTCGCAGCCATAAACATCTAGAAAACTCACAAAACTCCACCTCTACCTGTCACCATTGTTGCTTGTTCCTACTCGGGGAGAATTCCAGCACTGTTTAAGATGTAGATTGAGCACACTGACAGGAATTAAATATTTTCTCCAGTTTTAGGTTGGTGACAGTTCCTTTAAATCCAGTGACAGTACATAAACAGATTTTTTTTAAAAAAATGACTGCAGCTCAGATTCCTTCACCAAGCAACGGACAATAAATGCTGGCCTTGCCAGCGACGCCCACATCCCATGAACAAATAACATAAAAAAAGCTTATTTTGATACAAGTTTTGTCACTTACAGGCTATTTCAATGCTGCTTGGGAGGGAGGGAAGGCTTTAAGTATGGTGGGCAACAGCATAAGTGCAGAGAATGCGCTAACTGTGGAGCCTCCACCGTGTGGGATATCAGAGGATGATGAAACATGGTTGGTGGGAGCAGGTGTTGCTTATGCAAGTTTCAGGCCACTCTCCCTGCCTGAATATGACCCTTCATCTCTTCCTTCCTCTTCTTCCTCTCACTCTTCATGTGGACCTGCTACCCCATTTGCCTCCATATCTTCCAGCTGCTACATGCCCATCCTTCTCTGAAGTGCGATGCAGCAGACGACAATGATTTTTCACACGTTATGTGGACTGTACGAGAACACCCTCCCCAAGCAGTCTAAGGAATTATTGGCCTAGAAATTCAGCTGCCCAGCACCCGTTATGAGCTGGAAGTCACCCACAATATTGGTTGTAGGCTAAACAAAAAAATCAGTGTCCAGGACTCAAGCCTGAAACAGGTGTTAGACCCCAAGCAATTTTCAAATAAGGTGCATAATGCCTATTTGAAGCCCCCTCTGCAATAAGGGGCACAACGGCAGGCCGGCTGCGTTCAGGAAAACCAGGTCTAAAGGGACCACTGCAGGCCGCAAACAATACTTACCTGAATGTGGAATCGGGAGAATTCAAACCACTCGGGCCGCTGCTGACTACCGCTTCCCTGCCCCCAAAACGACCTCGACCCCGCACCCCGATCACTTCAGCTACCCCTCCCCGGATCGCTGCCGCTGCCCTCATCCCCCGAGCCCGGCCTCTGCCCACTACCCACCCTTTCCAATCGCCACAACCCATCCCCTCCCGGCCACCACCAGCCTCCAGAAATGGTCGCCTGCCCTCTCTTCCCGGTCCACTTTAGAGAGACTTAACTGAGGGCCGCTGCTAGCATTCCAACACCCCAATCTTTGATTCCTGTTCTCCGCCAAGCAACCTGGGGATGCCTATTCGGTAGATCACTGATCTGAATTCCTTATTACTAATAACAGTTAGCACACAGGGGTAGATTTTAAGCTTCATGTGGCGGGCCAGTGAAGCACGCTGGTCACCTGCCGGCAGGAGGCCCGAGCTGTTTCGAGGGCCAGGCCTCATTAACATGCCACCGGCGAGCTGAAAACCCCAAATGGGCATCGCACTGCAGCCCGTTGGCTTCGCGCTGGCACAATATCGTGCTGCATTGGCTGGCAAAAAGGTCGGTCCGGGAGTGGGGGCGATCGACAGGGGGAGCCCGGGGCGGCAGACGCCCGCATTACTCTTATGGGACCCAAAAGAGCATCCCTGCTCCTCCTAGCCCCACAAAAATTATTTTAAAAGGTACCTTTTTGGGGGTCTTCCTCTTGACTACCAGGTTTTACTGAATGCACACTCTGTCCATTAGGCCTCTAAACTGTATTGGGGTCCTTGGTGCTTCATTGGACCCCAATTTGCATAGATTAAAGAGGTATCTGCTTGAATCGGGCAGGTCTGTGCGAGACCCAGCGAAAGGCTTGTGCTAAAGTGGTGGTGGACCAGGAAAGGGATAAGTCGATCCCCTCGATTTTAACCGCACTACAGCCCCATAACTGCTGTGCGGAGGGAGTTAGAATCGCCCCTACAGAGTTACAGTATGGACATGCATAGTTTTGGAGATCCCTGGTATACATGGTCTGATTGTTGCCTGAATGGATTTCGATGGACAGCATTTATGTATTAGCCAAGCAGCAACTTGCTTTCATATAGCGCTTTTAATGTAGAAAAACATCCCAAGGCGCTTCACAGGAGCGTAATCATACAAAAATTAACACCAAGCTGAAGAGGGAGATATTTAAAGGGTTAACTAAAAAACTTGGTCAAAGAGGTGGGTTTTAAGGAGAGTCTTAAAGGACGAAAGGGAGGTGGAGAGGCAGAGTGGTGCAGGGAGGGAATTCCAGAGTTTAGGGCCTAGGTTGCTGAAGGCATGGCTGCAATGTCTGTGGCTGATTCATGTTGAAACAAAAGATGGTTTTAATATGCCAATTGCAATTAAATGTGGAGCCAATGGGTTGTGCCTTTAATAGCTGGACAGTGAGTCAATTATCAGCCTTTGTGTGTAAATTCAAAGTATTTAGCACAGATCAGGGAAGCAAGCTAACCCATTCAACTCAACTATCCTAGGTGATTGACATCCTAGGCTTGGTGGCTTTGATTGACACCTGTGTCTGGGGTGGAGGTGTGGGCAAAACCAATGCCTCTTTATAGTTATAAACAATTTTACAACACCAAGTTATAGTCCAACAATTTTATTTTAAAATCCACAAGCTTTCGGAGGCTTCCTCCTTCCTCAGGTGAATTTCCACATTCACCTGAGGAAGGAGGAAGCCTCCGAAAGCTTGTGGATTTTAAAATAAAATTGTTGGACTATAACTTGGTGTTGTAAAATTGTTTACAATTGTCAACCCCAGTCCATCACCGGCATCTCCACATCTTTGTAGTTACATTGATAAACAGCCTGGGGCTAGAAGCTTCCAACTGTGAATTTATTTGGGGCTTCCAGACGCCCAGTGAGTCTGACTACAGCCAGCTGAGGTGAGCTAATTTCACTCTGTGGTTGCATTGCACCACATAGAACTAAAGCAACTGTTTTCAAGGATCTAGTTATGTTGAAAGCTGGTTCAGGTGAAACTATACACCTGACGAAGGAGCAAAGCTCCGAAAGCTTGTGATTTCAAATCCACAAGCTTTTGGAGGACTGTTGGACTATAACGTGGTGTTGTACGACTCCGTACATTTGTCCACCCCAGTCCATCACCGCATCTCCACATCGTATCTAAAACTATGTATCATGAAGGATAACAAAGTTTAGAAATACATTGTTTTGCACTAAGTACTATTAATCTACCTGTTTTAAGCGAAATAAATTGTCAGTCGGTTGATTGCCTGAGTCTCAGTCTGAAAGAGTGTATATTCAATTCGGCCATTGAAGACAAGGACAATCAGATGGCGTTACCCGATACAATCCAGTAGGCCAGCGTACTGTGGTAATGGTTCTTTACTCAATCCTTGGATTTTGCTATAATTTACCTATGTATTGGACAGGTGAAAATATACTACAGTCTACAGGACACTTAAGGAGTGCTTACTGGAATGGTCAGTGATACTTAAAACCCAAAAACATATATCAACTTATTACTTTTCCCATTTTTAATTGCATTATGAATATTCTCCAATTAATTGCAAAAAGAAAAGTAGCGCCTTATGTGCTTTGAAATTAGATCATGCACCAGTACATAAATGATTATTGCAATGTTCATAAACCATATGCTTTATAGTTAAATTGGTACTCCACTCCAAAATTTAAGTGGACTGAATTTTTAATGCAATTGTATGTTAAAGGATGGAAGAAGTTGCATGGTGCATACAGTTAGTACTTGAGTAATAAACTTCCTGGAAGAGATACTAGCCTACATAGGAGCAAGGATGTCTTTCTGCAGTTATACAGGATGTGGAGATGCCGGTGATGGACTGGGGTGGACAAATGTAAGGAGTCTTACAACACCAGGTTATAGACTATAACCTGGTGTTGTAAGACTCCTTGCAGTTATACAGGGCCTTGGTGACACCACAACTGGAGTGTTGTGTGCAGTTTTGGTCTCCTTACCTAAGAAAGGATATACTTGCCATAGAGGGAGTGCAGCGAAGGTTCACCAGACTGATTCCTGGAACGGCAGGACTGTCATATGAGGAGAGATTGGGTCGACTCGGCCTGTATTCACTTGAGTTTATGAGAATGAGAGGGGTCCTCATTGAAACATATAAAATTCTGACAGGGCTAGACAGACTGGATGCAGGGAGGATGTTTCCCCTGGCTGATGGGTCCAGAACGAGGGGTCATAGTCTCAGGATACGGGGTAGGACATTTAGGACTGAGATGAAGAGAAATGTCTTCACTCAGAGGGTGGTGAACCTGTGGAATTCTCTACCACAGAAGGCTGTGGAGGCCAAGTCACTGAATATATTTAAGAAGGAGCTAGATAGATTTCTAGATACAAAAGGCATCAAGGGGTATGGGGAGAGCGCGGGAATATGGTATTGAGATAGAGGATCAGCCATGATCATACTGAATGGCGGAGCAGGCTCGAAGGGCCGAATGGCCTACTCCTGCTCCTATTTTCTATGTTTCTACATTTTCTACTAGAAGTATGCTAGAAAGGCACATAATCAGTGAAGTGCAGCAAAAAATTGTTAGTCAGCTGCTCTGTCAGCATTCTGCATATCCCTGCCACATGTAGCATTTCCCATCAGAAGTGACGTATTCCCTGCCGTTATCACCATAGCAACACCTGATTCAAGGGCTGCCTGTTCATTCCTGATGCCCAGTGTAACTATGGGCAATGAAGGGCTCTTTAAGATTTAAATGGCCAAAAAGACAAAGCAATCGATCACAAATGCAATTTTAAAAATGGTAGAAAATAGCTGCTTTCTGCAGCCAATCTCTGACCCCCCACTCCCCCCAAAGGCAAATTGCCCAGCAGAAGCCAAAGAACCCACAATGAAAAGCCAAATGACCCTCCGAGTGGAAAATCAGCTGGGGTCAGTAATGCATCTTTGTGGCAGTGACACCCACTACATACAGAATTCATAAGGATATTCAAATTAAAATTATTTTCTATCATACAGCTTGTTAGCTGTACCAGTATAATACTGAACGCTCAATCAGAGGGGCAGTCTTGTTTGGTATTTGAATGCCCCACCCAATCGCCTGACAAGTTTAGCCAGATTTTAGCCTGGCTGCTTTGTGGACCTGTTTGCGGAGAGGTGAGAAATGAAAAGCAACATGTTAATTTTTACCATCCAGAACAATGTATCCTTTCAGCCAGTAATCAACAGCCTACATTTCTCATCCTCCATGATGATTCTAATCTTCCTGGCTGAAGGAGGACTGTGCAAAATGATGTGTGCAGGAATAAAAGTGTAAAATAATAGATCGATAAGATTTTTTCACAAAGATTAAATAGTCCCATTTTTGTACGAAAGCTTATTCTGCATTGCATCCCCAACCACCTATTTCTGAGTGTAATATTAACAGGCAAGGACTTACAGCTTTCTACCTCTTAACATTTCATGTTTATTCTAACATAGGTTTGTTTTTTAAAGCAAACAACAACTTGCACTTACTTAGCCCCTTTAAAGTTTGGGCAGTGGGAAGGGAAGAGGCACAGTAAACCAGACTCGGAAGGGAGGAGGGCATAAATTGATTAACCCCTTGCAAACAGTGCGCGATTAACCCGTGCCCGTTGGTTGCGATGCAGGCAGTGCGTAACATTTGTGCCGCCTGCTGATTTCAATGATTGCTGCGTGCAGCCAGCCCTACCTGCGCTGTTGATTGGCTGCATGCACCAGCAAGGAGCCCTGATAGCAGGACCACTTAAAGGCAGCCTGCACCTCTTAAAGGGGAGGTGCACTGTGGCTCCAGGAAGTGGTGGGAGTCAATTGTGAAGCATGGTGGTGATGGGAACTCTGGAATTTTTAATGAACAACGACTTAGCAGCTCAAAGTTTATGGACTCATATTTTCAAAAATCTAAGATATGGGTCTGAACGGAGATAGAAATTGCACAAGTAAAACACGGATGCAGGTCTCGTCCTTATGTTTAAAAACTGTTGTTGCATTTTAAAATATTGAATAAAGGTTTCTCAAAACTACATCCCACATCCTCCAATCTGCATGCCAGACCCCACCAATCTGCCAATCTGAGTTTGTACCAGGCCTGCAAGAGAGCGTGCGCCAAGGTTCTCTGATGATGCACTAGAGGCCTTGGTGCAAGAGGTGGACAGAATGAGGGGAACCTATATCCACGGGGGAGGCCCTCCAGACATATGTTCCTGAGGCAGTGGGAGGCAGTATCGGACAAGATCAATGCCAGGCGCATAGCACAATGCACTTGAATGGCACTACACCCCCCATCACCCACATACCAACAAACTCTTTCTATCAGTACACACCTCTTCCAATCAGATGCTTCCTCTCGCCCTCACACATTACCGCTGTTGCAAGCCGCACACCCACAACTCACAGGTCACACACACTGGCAGCTATTCAACCATGACAGCCACATCACCCAAACATCTTGCACGACACTCACCGACACACTTGCCACTTTCTTGCAAGAGAAGTTGGCGCATAACAGGAGACAGCAAGCGGCAGTGGCTCCATGGAACATGAACCTGCTGTCCTCTCTCAGGATGACAGCATTCCTGTCCCACCTTTACCATTCCGCCAGTGCCCTTGCTGTTGCCCGTCAGCTAGCCAGCCCACTCCCTGTAGAGTATTGCAACTTTATTCAAGTATAGGAAACCTCCAAAAACAGGAATAAATGCATCAGCAGCCAGAACAAATAATCTAGCAACTAACCAGTAACTCCTGCGTGATCCCTTTAAATAGCGCTGGTGGTGGGTTAGGGGGGGTCCTCCATGCTGATTAAGACCAGTTGAGCTGTGCAAGGTTAAGACAGCGCGTTGGCTGGAATGTGGAGTTCCAAAACAGCAGCGGTCCCTTTAAATCAGCACTGCACACTGATTAACGTCATAATCAGCCTACTTTACATGCTGCTGGTGTTTGTGCGCAAACACCTTCACCAAGATGGCGTCCTGCACACGTCGCGCCGAAAGTGTGCACACGCATCTCAGATGCCATTTTCTGGGCTGAGGTGTCTGCATAGCGCCTACAAAAAGGCTGCTACATGGCCCAATTCTGCCCCCATAGAATGCAGGAAACACTCAGCAGGTCAGGCAGCATCTGTGGAGAGAACAGGCAAGTTGATATCTTGGGTTCGGACCTTTTGCCACACAAGGATTTTGAATACAGGCAGCTCTCAAGCATCAGACTTGCATGTGAACGCAAAGCTGTACCTCTTGTACATATTCTTGTAAAAGCAAATTAGAGATGCACATACCATAATGAACTCCTGAACATCAGTCAATCTATGTCTAGACTTCAGAATACTGTTTTGCAAGCTTGCTACCTACAATATTAGCAATAATGAATGGTGATCACTGACATTATTGTGGCATTATAGAATCACAGAAATTACAGCATAGAAGGAGCCCATTCAGCTCATTGCGCCAGTACTGATACTAGCTTTTCAACTGGACCTACTCTAATTACATGTTGTTCAGTTTGCTCAAAGCTATGTTATTCTAAATATAATTTTAGAATAAGCATGTTGTCTTTAACAATCATCATTCTCATTAAAAAAATTTGCTGAATAACCTGTTGTCCTAAATGTACCATGAGGACCCATCAGAAAGTTATTGCAAATTTGTTGGGGTAGATCATATATGACACCATTTTTCACAATCAACACAGACTGTCGGGTTTAAATCTTTTCCAAAGTACAATACAAATTCTCCACAAGACCCATGTAAACTAATACTGAAGAGCTGCTTGGTTTCAAACTGCACTGAGTGCCACCTATACCTTCCCTCCCTCCTTACATATTGCAGCATATGGTGGGATAGCCAACAAACACTAGAATCATTCATTTTACATAGGTTCAAATGTTTGGAGAAAAAATGTTTATCCAGTGGATGTTTGGTTAAAAAAATAATAGGGCACATTTTGCTCTGGGGAAACACTTAGTTCCCAGGCACAGCGAAGACGAAGAAGGAATAGAGATTTGTCTCTTTCCCCACTGTGCTGCCCCAATATCTCCTGGGCCTCCCCTAAATTACATCACTGGACCCGCATTTGAAGTAGGTGATAGAGCAGCAACCAAAGCCCCCAATGCTGGTGGCCAGGAGCCCAGATGTCGACCTCTCAGGCCTGCAGCTATCCTCCTGTTTCTTGTGATGCATTCTGGCACATGGCCCAGTCAGGGAGCTGGCTGCACCTGGAATACATCGGGGCCATTCAAATGGCCCAGGGCAGTAAATGTTGCTGCATCAGACAGCCACAGCACAAGCACATGCTACAAACTATCCAATTTTCTGATGTTCGCTGCGTCCAGGCAATTCAGTACATCTGGGCGCAGAACCAGGAAAATCCGCCCTAACATTCACATCTACCGAAAGCTTGAGGCTGAAGAGATAATCACACTATTTACCCATCTCCACTGAATAATACTGTGTTATATTATATGGCACTTTATGACATTGAAACATCTCAGAATGCTTTTGGAATTGCAAGTGACTATAGATCTATAAGCAACCAAGACAACCATTCTGTGCCAGCCACTTCCTACATACAACCATGAGATGGATGACCACGTAATCTGTTTTTTTTTCACTAAGTGGTACTGGTGGAAGGAGGAATGTTGACCAGGGCACTGGAATAACTCTTTGCCTGGCACTTCTGACAAAGTAGTAGCCCCTCGGTACTGTACTGGAGTGGACTTTTGAGCTCAAATCCTACTATGGAGTTTCTGACCAAGGTAAACGTGCTACCAAGCTGATATGACAGGGTTAAAGTTGATGGGCTATAAATTCAGCCGTGTAGCGACTGTTTTTTTTAGGCGCGACGCGGCCTCCTGACGTCCTAAAATGGCGTCCGGAATGCATGTGCGCGCTTCTAGCGTGACATGCGCCGGACACCATCTTGGTAAAGGCGTTTGTGCACGTGCAGATAACGAACGCCGGTACCACATAAAGTAAGGAGAATAAATGTTAGATCAGTGTGCAACGCTGATTTAAAGGGGCAGATACGATTTTGGAACTCAACGCTCCAGCTAATGCACTGTCGTAACCAAGCACAGCTGAACAGGTCGTAGACGGCCTGGAGGACCCCCCTACCAGCGCTATTTAAAGGGACCATGCAGGATTTACAGTTTAGTTGCTGGATTATTGTTTCTGGCTGCTGAAGCATTTGTACCTGTTTTTGGAGGCCTCCATACTTGAATACTAGAACTAGGGGACATAGCCTAAAAATTAGAGCCAGGACATGCAGGAGCGAAGTTAGGAAACACTTCTACACGCAAAGGGTGGGAGAAGTTTAGAACGCACTTCTGCAAATGACAGTTGATGCTAGCTCAATTGTTAATTTTAAATCTGAGATTGATAGATTTTTGTTAGCCCCATATCCCTTAATACCTTTGGTTAAGGCGGGTATATGGAGATAGGTCACGGATCAACCATGATCTCACTGAATGGCGGAACAGGCTCAAGGGGCTAGATGTCACTGCCACTTGCTGCCTCCTGTTATGCGCCACCTTCTCCTTCAAGAAAGTGAGAGGTTTGTCCTGCAGTATGTTTGGATGATATGACTATCATGGTGCAATAGCTGCCGGTGTGTGTGACCTGTGAGGTGTGGGTGTGCGGCTTGCAACAGTGGTTATGTGTGAAGATGAGAGGAAGCATCTGATTGGAAGAGTTGAGTACTGATTGAAAGAGTTTGTTGGTATGTGGGTGACGGGGCGTGTAGTGCATGCGGCTAGTGATGTAGTTGGAGGAGACACCACTTGACAGTTGACCTCACTCACCTTGACCATTCGTGTCAAAGCACTGAACTTCTTCCTGCACTGCATCCATGATCGTGGTGCTATGCGCCTGGAATTGACTTCATCTGCTACTGCCTCCCACTGCCTCTTCAGCATATGTCTGGAGGGCTTCTTGCCCCACTGCGGATATAGGATGCCCCTTCTTCTGTCCACCTCTTGCACCAAGGCCTCTAGTGCATCAGCAGAGAACCTTGGCGCACACTCTCTCGCAGGCCTGGTACAAACTCAGATCGGCAGATTGGTGAGGTCTGGTGTGCAGATTGGAGGATGTGGGATTTAGTAGTGCGCAACCTTTATTCAATGTTTTACCATAACTCAACAGTTTGTAAACATAGGGACGGGACCTGCATCTGTGTTTTACGTGTGCAATGTCTGATCTCTGTTCAGACTCCGCGCGGACCCGTATCTTACATTTTGCAAGGAAGAGGCGCAGGCTGCCTTTAAAAAGTGCAGGCTGTCTTTAAGAAGTGCGAGCAACTCACGTGGTATTGGGGCCCCCCTGCTGGTGAGAAGCCATCCAACAGTGCAGCCAAGCCTGGCTGCTCACCAGAATCAGGTAAATGATCAGGCAGCATGAATCTCACGCTTAGAGCCAGGACTTTCAGGAGTGAAGTTAGGAAACGGTTCTCCACGCAAAGGGTGGGAGAAGTTTGGACCGCTGATCCGCAATTTTAAATCTGAGATTGGTCGATTTTTGTTAACCAAAGGTATTAAGAGATATGGGGCTAAGGCGGGTATATGGAGATAGGTCACAGATCAACCATGATAGAAAGGATATTATTAAACTAGAAAGAGTGCAGAAAAGATTTACTAGGATGCTGCCGGGACTTGATGGTTTGACTTATAGGGAGAGGTTAGACAGACTGGGACTTTTTTCCCTGGAGAGTAGGAGGTTGAGGGGTGATCTTATACAAGTCTATAAAATAATGAGGGGCATAGATAAGGTAGATAGTCAAAATCTTTTCCCAAAGGTAGGGGAATCTATAACGAGGGGACATAGATTTAAGGTGAGAGGGGAGAGATACAAAAGGGTCCAGAGGGGCAATTTTTTCACTCAAAGGGTGGTGAGTGTCTGGAACAAGCTGCCAGAGGCAGTAGTAGAGGCGGGTACAATTTTGTCTTTTAAAAAGCATTTGGACAGTTACATGGGTAAGATGGGTATAGAGGGATATGGGCCAAGTGCAGGCAATTGGGACTAGCTTAGTGGTATAAACTGGGCGACATGGACATGTTGGGCCGAAGGGCCTGTTTCCATGTTGTAAACTTCTATGATTCTATGATTCTATGATCTCACTGAATGGCGGAACAGGCTCGAGAGGCTAGATGTCACTGCCACTCACTGCCTCCTGTTATGCGTCACCTTCTCCTGCAAGAAAGCAGGAGGTGTGTCGGTGAGTGTCCTGCAGGGTGTCCTTGCATCTCAACGGCCAGGCGCGGGTTAATTGCGCACCGCGATTCAATTCGGGGGTTATCGAATTTAACCCCCGATAACTCTTTGTATTAGTTTGATTTTAAAAATAATAAAACCTAGTGTAACACATTGGCTTTAAAAAGGGAGATTCTCCTGGATCTGTGCCCAGGTGCATTGAATCCAACTTGCCCAATTTTCTGATACTCACTGCATCCAGGTGATCTAATACACCTGAGCACAAACCCAGGAAAATCTCCCCCATCACGTCGACAAGAAAAGGTGTCACAGTGAAGCAATCTGACAATTACTCAGGAATCATAATAAGGAGTCCTTCGAAAATAATTGTTGATGATTACTTGTCAAAGTAAACATGTCTCTCAGTTTTAGACTATAGTCATGGCTCTTTAAGGAAACATTCCTCATTATTCAGCCTTCTAATATAATCTGAACCCTGTGATTACAGCTGCCTTTGAAGACAAGTTAAATTGTTCTGTTATTGCTGGTCTTCAAGATCATTGCTGTACATTTTGATGTTTCACCGAAAAACCAGCAATCATGTCTACATAAACAGAATGAGAACAAAGATGATTTTGTGTCAGAAAATAGTTTTAAACCAATACTATATTAAGCAGCAATACCTTTTATTTCCAAGGAATTAAGAGTAATTGCTAACCAAGCTTTCAAAAGATACTTCAGTAATCATTATGAATAATGCTTAACTCTTTTAGATCAACAATTTTCCTTTGTGACCCTACAATCTTCCTGCAGTGATGGATGATGCCATTGGCTTAATACATTTGTTTCACAATCCTAGGCATGAATCTTGACTGAGTGTATTTTATGTTTTATTGTTGATTTATTGCTTTGTTGTGCTAATCAATGCAATTAATAAGATTGTGTGCAAAAGCGGTTTGAACAGATTTATTGTCAATACGCAACAACAAATTCCCAATAGAATTTAAAGCCACTGAGGTCTACAAATCCAACTGTTACTTGTCACCTTGATCTCAAATATTCAAATTGCTTCTTTGGATGCACAGCTACAAATCATTTTAGAATATCATAGTGTCATATCATAGTAGGTACAGCACAGGAGAAGGCCATTCAGCCCATTGTGCCTGTGCCAGCTCTTTAAAAGAACTATCCAATTAGACCCTAGTCTTTCCCCATTGCCCTGCAATTTTTTCCTTTTCAAGTATTTATCTAATTCCCTTTTGAAAGTTATTATTGAATCTGCTTCCACCACTCTTTCAGGCAATGCATTCCAGATCATTAGAACTCGCTGCGTAAAAAATGTTTCTTCATGTCGCCACTGGCTCTTTTGCTGATCAACTTAAATCTGTGTCCTCTGGTTATTGACACTTCTGCCACTGGAAACAGTTTCTCTTTATTTATTCTATCAAAACTATTCATGATTTTGAACACCTCTATCAAATCTCCCCTTAACCTTCTCTGTTCTAAGGAGAACAACCCCAGGTTCTCCAGTCTCTCCACATAACTAAAGTCCCTCATCCCTGGTACCATTCTAGTAAATCTCTTCTGCACCCTCTCTAAGGCCTTAGGACCCTCCATACCCAAGTCCAGGTCATTAATATATATCAAAGAGCAGTGGTCCTAATACTGACCCCTGGGGAACACTGCTGTATACTTCCCTCCAGTCTGAAAAGCAACCATTCACCACTACTCTCTGCTTTCTGTCCCTTCACCAATTTTGTATTCAAGCTCCCACTGTCCCTTTAATCGCATGGTCTTTAATTTTTGCTAACAAGTCTATTATGTGGTACTTTACCAAATGCCTTTCGAAAGTCCATATACACATCAACCACACTAACCTCATCAACCATCTCCATTACTTCATCAAAGAACTCAATCAAATTAGTCAAACATGATTTTCCTTTAACAAATTTGTGCTGACTTTCACTTATTTGCCCGTACTTATCAAGGACCAATTAATTTCTTCCTGGATTATTGTCTCTAAAAGTTTCCCCACCACTGACTGGCCTGTAATTTATCCCTCTCCCCGTTTTTGAACAGGGTTGTATCATTTGCAATTCTCCAGTCCTCAAGCACCATCCCCATATCTAAGGAGGATTGGAAGATTGTGGCCAGAGCCTCTGGAATTTCTATCCTTACTTCCCTTAGTAACCTAGGACGCAACCTATCTGGACCGGGTGACTTTTCTACTTTGAGTACTGCCAATCTTTTAAATACCTCCTCTTTATCTATTTTTATCCTATCCACTATCGCTACCACCTCCTCCTTTACTACTACAATGGCAGCATCCTCTTCTCTAGTGACATTTGTCATAAGCCTCCTTTTTCTGTTTCATTTTAATCTCCATATACTTAGTCATCCAGGCATCTCTAGCTTTGGATGCCTTTCCTTTCCTCCTCTTGGGAATGTGTCTACTCTGTTCCTGAACCAGCTCCTTCTTGGAGGCCTCCCTTTGTTCAATTTCTGTTTTGCCTGCCAATTTTTGATTCCAATCCACCTGGACAAGATCCCTTTTTAACTCACTGAAATTAACCCTCCTCCAGTTAAGCATTTACACATTTGATTGTTCCTTGTCCTTTTCCATAACCATGCTAAACCTAATGATATTATGATCACTGTTCCCCCAAATGCTCTCCCGCCTGTCCCACTTCATTCCCCAGAACTAGGTTCAGCATTGTTTCCTTTGTGGTTGGGCTCAAAACACACTGTTCCAGAAAGTTCTCTTGTTCACATTTCAGGAATTCCCCCCCTCTTTGCCCTTTACACTTTTACTATCCCAGTCTATATTGGGATAATTGAAGTCCTCCATTATCACTACTCTATAATTCTTGCATCTTTCTGTAAATTGCCTGCAATTTGCTCCTCTATCTCCGTTCCACTATTTGGCCTATAGTATACACTCAGTAGCATAACAGCTCCTCTATTTTTCCTTAATTCTTACCAAATAGATTCTGTCTTTGACCCCTCAACTACATCATCCCTTCCCAGTGCTACAATAGTTTCTTTGATCAAAACTGCCACCACCCCCCACCCACCTCCTTTCTTGCCTTCCCTATCTTTCCTGAATACCTGGTAGCCAAGATTATTAAGTACCCAATCCTCCCCTTCTTTGAGCCAGGTCTCTGTTATTGCCACTATATCATAGTCCCAGTAGGTGACCTCAGCCTGCAGCTAATAGTTTAGTACGTTAGCACTTAACTGTTATTAATGCATGTATAGTTGAGGCAAATAGCATAGATGCATTTAAGGGGAAGCTTGATAAGCAGACGAAGGAGATAGGAATAGAAGGATGTGCTGATAAGGGTAGATGAAGTAGAGAGGCAGGAGGTTCGTGTGGAACATAAATACCGGCATAGACCAGTTGGGCCGAATGGCCTGTTTCTGTGCTGTAGACTCAATGTAACTCAATGTATAATACAGTCCCTACAATGCAAAGTGAGTAGTGATCTGCCTTAATGCTGTCATGGAATTTTGCTTTTTGTACTTGCACTGAAGTAAGAAAATCAATTGCCAGAGTCCTCCCAGGATCTATCCTTGGCCTCCTCTTCCTCAACTACATGCTGCTCTTTGGAGACATCACGTAGACATGGGGTCAGCTTCCAAATGCACGCTGACGACACCCAGTTCTATCTCTTTATCACATGTCACAACCCTTCCACTGCCTGAGTTGTCAGACTGCTTGCCCGATATCCAGTCATGGCTGAGCCGCAATCTCCTGCAGTTAAACGTTGGGACGACAAAAGCTATCGTCTTCGGTCCCTGCCACAAACTCCATTACCTCGTCACCAATTCCAACCCCTCCCTGGCCAATGCCTTAGGTTGAATCAGACTGTTCGCAAACTCGGTGTCCTATTTGACCCCAAGCTGAGCATCTGACTCCATATACTCTCTATCACAAAGACCGCCTACTTCTACCTCCATAACATCGCCCACCTCTGTCCCTACTTCAGCCTATATGCCACGGATAAAATCTTTATCCATGCCTTTGTCACCTCCAGACTTGACTATTCCAATTCTCTCTTGGTTGGCCTCCCATCCTTCGCCCTGTGTAAACTTCAGCTCTGCTGCCCGTATACTCTCCCACATCAGGTCCCGTTTACCTATAACCCCTGCATTTACTGACCTACATTAGCACTTCATGTTTAAATCCCTTCATGGCTTTGCTGCTTCATATCTCCTCCAGCCCTACAACCTCCTCTGAACTCTCCGTTCCTCTGACTCTGGCCTTTACTCCATTCCTTCACCCCTCCATTGGTGGCTATGTCTTCAGCTGTCTAGGCCCCATGCTTTGGAAGAGAAAAACTGAAAACTGATATAAGCTAATAGTGTTCTTTAGATACCTATTACAACCTAAATATAGGTTTATGTCAGTAAAGGGGAGAAAAATATATGTGGTTTGTTGCATTTTTAGAATTTTATTTATTTCATGTTTTTTAGGGTTGACTATTATACTCATCAAGATGAGGAATATCAATGCTGAAAATGGACCACTTAAGCATTCTCTTTTTAAATTTGTTCTTGGGATGTGGGTGATGCTGCCAAGGCCTCATTTATTGCCAATCCCTAGTTTCCTTGAGCAGGTGGTGATGGGCCTTCCCTTGAACTGCTGCCATCCTTGCAGTGATGGTGCTTCTGCAAGGTGTTTAGTAGGGAATTGCAGGATATTGACCCATTAACAATGGAACAGCAATTTTAGATATGAGGGGTAAGTTTACATCCCTTCTGCAGAACCCTGCCCATATCAAGGATTCGGCCATCAAAATGAATGCAAAATTGTGGGGAGTACGTGGTTGAATTCTTGACTTCGTCTCTTGGCAGGCAAGAACTAGAGAATAATTTCATAAATTATCCCTGTAGAATATAGCACTAAAGTTTACGTGCACACACGAGGCTTCCATCGAAGTTTGTTCAGAGTTACGGCAGCAGAGCAGGACAAACCCTGAGGAAATTGAGCTCTCCTCCCATGTCTTAACATCAGCTTCAGAAGAATAACATCTACTGCACCAGCCCGACATTTCTATTTCTCACGCTATCTATCCTCATGGCCTCGTGAGTGAGATTTCCAGCATAGGGCCAATTTGTTTCAAATGCTGGAGTGTTCTGTGATACAAGCCACACCTCACCAGGAACTGGGTTGAGACTTTCCAAGCTATTTTGGATCAAGACACTTACAGGGGCTGCTGGTCGGGGGGCCGATGGGGTTTGAGATGCTTAGTTGCACCATAGCAATATGGATTAGCTGGTCTTTACCTGTCTGCCATTTTCGTATGTCCGTATGTTTGTAAAACAGACTTTTATCCCATTGCTCTGAGTTGATCTTAACTCAGGTCTCAAAGTGGATAAGACTTTTCCCTAGATCTATCCCCCTTCATCATCTAGTCCTTCAAGTTCTATGGTAAAATAATGTTCACTAGTAGAAAAAAATGCAGATTTTAAGAGGTGCAAAAGACAGTCAGGACACAAGAATTGGCTGAAAATTATATGGTGAATTGTTGGTCAAGCAGAACATCACCAACACTTGGAGACATGAATAAACAAAAACTTCACTTACGAATTTGTTCCACTAATTTTAGCATGACTCCTCCAACATGAAAGTCTCCTGTTACTCTCAAATTAAACTCCAATGGTAAATCTTCACTTGGCTGATCCACCTGAACGTTAAGCTCCCAAGAAGCAGCTCCATAATCGTTAGATGACGTCATCTTGTCAGGATCTATTTCCAGCTCTGTCAATGAAAAATAGTACAAATTTTACAAAGGTTAACATTTCATGTCTTAGTGGTCATTTGCACAGCATGGGCTTTCATATCACCTAGCCTCTGATATCGGGTAACAGTTTGCACTGTCCTTCCTGTAATTCAAATTTTAACCAGTATTATTTTCTTAAAGACATTGGCCAGGCATTTCCTAGGAGCAGCTGATTATTTCAATAGTTTTCTTTATTAGTTTAAAGGGTCAGTCAAATTCATCGTGTGGAAAGGACTTTTGCATCACAATATTTTTGTTGTAAAATGACACACCCCTTTAAATTTCAACAACCGGTCTTGCCTGGTGGATCAGAAGACAAATGCAATGCTGAACCATCCAAACCAGGCAGTTCCATGTTCAGTCACCCACCTGTAACGGAAGTAACGCATTTAGTCTCTGGGACTCTGAGCTACAGAAGGGTGAAAGATCTGCCAGAAGTCCCGTGATCACAATCCATTAATCCCTGCTGTAACTCCGTTCCCTAGACACTGACTCCATCCCTCTCCCTGGCCACTGTCTGAGGCTGAACCAGACTGTTCGCAACCCTGGCGTCCTATTTGACCCTGAGATGAGCTTCCAACTACATATCTGCTACATCACCAACTTCCACCTCCATAACATCGCCCATCTCCGCCCCTGCCTCAGCTCATCTGCTGCTGAAACCCTCATCCATGCCTTTGTTACCTCCAGACTGGACTATTCCAATGCTTTCCTGGTCGGCCTCCCATCTTCCATCCTCCATAAACTTGAGCTCATCCAAAACTCCGCTGCCCGTATCCTAACTCGCACCAAGTTCCGTTCTCCCATCACCCCTATGCTCGCTGACCTACACTGACTCCTGGTCCTCGATTTTAAAATTGTCATCCTCGTTTTCAAATCCAACCATGGCCACACCCCTCCCTATCTCTGTAACCTCCTCCAGCCCTACAACCCTCAGAGAGCTCCTTCAATTCTTGCCTCCTGCGCATCCCTGATTTTAATCGCTCCACTATTGGTGGCCGTGCCTTCAGCTGCCTAGGCCCTAAACTGTGGAATTCCCTCCCTAAACCTCTCTACCTCTCTCGCTCCTCCTTTAAGCCACTCTTATCTCTTTGACCAAGCTTTTGGTCACTGTCCTAACATCTCCTTATGTGGCTCAGTGTCAAATTTTGTTTAATAACACTCCTGAGAAGCGCCTTGGGACATTTTATTACAATAGAGGTGCTATATAAATGCAAGTTGTTGTAATGTGTGAGTTTCTGTGTGTCAACATCACCTGAGGGCATGGTTGGGCTGAATTGAGCTTTGGTGCCTCCCCCATGTTAAATAATCTCTGCCTCTCACTCTCTAAGCTTACACACAGAGAATGATCACTTCAGTGAGGTACCAGAAGGTTGATATACCCCGGCACACATCATGTCCTCAAGGAGATAGAGAACAATAGGAACAAGGGAAATTCTGACATCTGACACACTGTTGATAAAATAGGACACTGAATACATACCATAAATTTTACACTGAATTTATCCCATGCTACGCCTGATTTGATAGCACTTAAGGCTGACAGCTGATGCAAAAAACAGACACCTTTCTATTTATCAGCACTGATCTCTTCCACCAAAAAACAACCCTTTCTGTGAAATAAGAGGATATAGAAGATTCCATTTATTCTCACTTTATTGTTCCTCATTATTGGCCCCTTCTTCTAAGGTCTTCATTGTTTCCAGTAGATCCATCTTATTGTTAATTCTGCCTTTTAATACTTCCTTGCACATAACTTTGAGCAGATGATTTTTCTTTTAAAAGATGAAAGAAGTCAGGGCTGATGAATGGAAAGGTTTCTGCTTCTTGCATCAACTCTCAGTCTTAAGTATCATCAAATCAGGCATAGCACAAGATAGATTAATTTTCAAGTTTCCTCCGTTGTAACTTAAATGAATACTCCTCAAGTGAATAACTTCTGATATACCGTTGTGACAGTCGCACGAGCCATTCCCTCTGAGTGACTCCGCCAATTAGTACTGAATTACGGGCAGTCTAGCCTGTGGACTTACTCATCCTATTGAAACTTGTTTCGCTGAGGGGCCCTTATAGTTGCAGAGAATGAAGTCCTAGAGGATAGTTTCTCAACCAACTCAACCTCAGGCTGTTTTTATTACTTTAATTGTCACATTGGTCAGACATGAGCAATGTTAGCTCCGTATCAATGGGCGACATAGTCAAAAAGAGCAGAAATTCCAGAACGGGTGTGAATCAAGCACGATTGATATGCACCAGGAAACCCATCTAATATACTGCACATGGTCACTCCAGCCAGATCTTCTTAGGCTTTAATTAGTTATGCAGCGTGAGCTCCCACATGTGGATCAGGCTGCCCCTGGAACACGTATGCATGAAGGGCTCTGGCAGCAGTGTAATACATTTTCTTCACCCCACCTTATTGTACTGAGAGATTAAACAATGGATTTTAAAGTACAAGTATAATTACAGCTAACCGACCATAAAGAGTGCATAGACAAAGAAAAACTGTGCAGTTTTCTCTACGTTACAGAGTGACAAACTGCAAAGTTGTGAACACAGTGAATTAAGGCATCTTTCAATGTATTGATGCCGAAAGTCAGTTATTGCCAGTTATTTTAAATCACTTGTTAGCATTTCATAGCAAGTGAAATAAAGATGTTTAAACATTCACATTATTTCTCACCAATGGAGGGTTCCTGAAAGCACTCAGCCATATTTATGGATAGTTGAGGTGCTGATGCATACAGTAAGGAAAAGGAGGAGTGCCCTCATAGGCACTCAAGTTCATGAACACCAAGAGAAGAGTCATCCAAAATGCTGAGAAGAATGATCGCTCTCTGCAACCACCCAGAGGACCTGGCTACAAAAGGGGAAGATAGCAGTTGGGGGAAAAAAAAGGCCTGGAATTTCCTCATATTTTTCTCTCTAAATATGGCGGACGAGCGGTGTAGTGTCGATTTTTAGCGAGGAAACTCAAGTGCAAGTGATTGCCATCACTTCTTTGCTGAAAAACTGCTACATGCAAGTTCTCTGGCTCTTTTTGGCCGCTTCCACCATCCGCCCATTGAAACCCTCATTTCCATAGCTCCACCACCATCCAACACAGCAACTGATATGAGTTGCCACCAATGCACTCGTGTGTATTTACAGCCATTTGAAAATCAGGTCTGATGACGCCATTCCGTGTGACCCGCAATGAAGCTGAGGAGCATTACAATCGTGCCCGTGCAGCAAGAAGGCAAGGTGGTGAAGATCCTTAGAGATTCTGAAAGGCCGATTCAGATGCTTGGACAAGTCAGGGGTGTTCTGTAGTTTGAAACTCAGTTCAGTGTCAAACGGGACTATATGCCACTGAGTTCAGCATGAGTAAGGAACTAGCAAAGGGGGTGGAATTAAGGATTAAGATGCAGAGTTTCTGGCAGGAATCAAACAGGGCAGCTTCAGTTTTGCCAGTGTTCAGATGAAGAATGTTCTGTCTCATCCACTACTTGATGCTGTGATGTCCAAATGTCTATCCAACAACAGTTGTGCAGCAGAGGGTAAGGTCATAAGGGTAAAACTGGGAGTTGTTGGCATATATACGAAAGCTGATTCCATGCTTATGGGTAATATCACAGAGAGGTAGCATGAAGGCAAGGAATGGGAGGGGCTAAGGATGGAACCCTGGGGTATGCCAAAGGTGATTGCTTGGGTGAGGAAGGCAAAGCCATAGCTGGGGATGCGTTAGATATGTTATGACAGGTCTGAATGAAACCATGAAGGGCAGTGTGTTGGTGGTGGACCTTGGAAGAGAAGTAGAGGATGGAGTGATCAACCATATTAAAGGCTACAGAAAGGATGCAGAGAACGAGGAAGATTAATGCACCTTGGCTGCAGTCACAAGGTAACACTGATGACCTCGATCATGGTGGGCTTGGTGCTGTGGGCAGGGTGGAAACCAGAGTAAAGGGATTCAACAGAACGTGGTGGCACGTCCAGCATGCAATTCATGAAATGGCATTACGAATGCGAGTGAGCATATCGCTGGACCTGATTTTCAACAGGAAAAGAAGTGGAGGATTTGCAACCTAATGGTTGTGAATGGTTTGGTGTGCACTGATGCCTCAAATGATTCTTCACAAATATCTGCTGGCTTCACCCTTCATTACATATCCGAACAACAATCTCCAGGTATACCTGAACATAGCAATACTCTGGTCCCAATTACAACTGAAACCTGATCCTACTAGCTAGGTCAGTTCAAAGGCATCCAGTATTTCTTGAAGATTTTCTGAAAAAAAACTATTAGGAGTGTGTGTTAGGAGTTAGAATGCTGTCCTTTCACTTCTGGGATTTAGCTTTGTTCTTAGCTTGACTGTACCTCATATAACTGGCCCAGAGCCTCAAAACTTGGGTTCATCAATAACACAATAGCTATACTTTAGTCCCTGGCTTGTTTTCATGAGTTTTAGGAATATATCTAATCAATATTGATATTCATTGACTTTTCTCCAAATTTACCCAGGTTTTTTGGGTCCAGATTTTTCTCTCCCCTTTAAAACAGAACATGAGACAAGTTCCAAAAAATAGGTTTTTAAAATCAGCAATAATAAAACAAAATTAAGGATCATTAAAGTTTTATGGATTTACTAAGTTTACTTGTCAACAATCAAATTTAAGAGACAAAAACATGGATCAAGGAGAAATATGGATTGCATACATACAAAGGTGACTGCCCTGTTTTTGTGCCAATTACAGACAAAATGCAAAGTGTGGAAGCTGAGTCCAGTTTCTTACTTGGTTTGCAAAATATATCCTATCCCACATTTCAGTTCTTACTTGGTTTGCAAAATATATCCTATCCCACACCATGTCCTGCTTGCCCAACACCCCTGTCCTCGCTGGCCTACATCAGCACCCAGACCCCAACCACCTCGAATTTAAAATGTTCATCCTTGTGTTTAAATCCTTTTATGGTCTTGCCCATCTCTATCTCTGTAACGCCTCCAGCACTACAGGCTCCTCCAAATTCTCCGTTCCTCTGACCTCAGGCCTTTTGGGCAGCCCCCTCTCTCCTTCGTCCCATCACTGGCAGCAGTACCATTAGCCAAGGAATTCCCTCCCTAAATCCTTCTGCCTCTTCACATCTCTCTCCTTTAAAACAATACTTAACCACCTCTTTAACCAAGCTTTTAGTCACCCCTCTTCTTTGGCTCGGCATTCATCTTTTTGATGGCACCCTTTAGAAAAACATCCTGAAGTGCTTTACACGTTAAAGGCACTATACAAATGCAAGTTGTTGTTGATATATAAATATAATGGAGAGCAAATAAAATTAATGTTACTGTAAAACCAAGGACAGATTACAGGGAAAGTCAATGATTGTGATCTATGAAGTGTTAGTTGTCCCTTGATAAACAAATAAATCAGGGTGTAGGAATGGCACAACACTGAGCTAAGAATTAAAACAAAATTACTCAAATTTATTGTCCAAGACTGAAGACAGCAAAGTCCACCTTGAGAAAATCTGGTTACCCCACATTCCTTTTGATCATCCCAGAGGGAAAAAAAACCATACAAAGCAAACTGAACTTTGATACCACCTGCTAGCACTAACGCTGCCTGTTGAGCAAGTGATTACTTGTGTAAAATATTCTCAGACTAAAAATACACGACTCTTCAAATATTATCGACCATTAAAACAAGTGAACTGAACAACAATGGCCCTATTGAACACGCAGCCAAAATTAAATCTCTATTAACAATGCAATCAGTGGGGTGGGAGGTACATGCAAATAAAGCGTGAGGGGGGTAGAAAATGAAGTGGGGAGGGAAATCACAAAGAGAAATAAAACAAGGAGGATTTAAAAAAATTAAACACAGGAATAAAGAAACAGGACGACAACCTCAATATGTCAGAGGGCTTGCAAATGGAGGGTTCTTCCAAGACTGCAATAAGTAGGAAAAGGTGACAAAACCGTATGAGGGGGGAGAGAGAGGGGGGAGAGAGATCCCCTGGGCTGCCTCTCTCCTGTTCCTCCCTAGTGTTAACAGGGGGGAGAGTTTGGCTGCGGGCTACGGCTTTACTCTCAAGGTAAACTCACCTGGAGAGAAGGGGGAAAAAAACCCCAAAGAAACACTCGACATTCAGCAGAAACTAAAACATTCGTTTCGTCGCGTTGCATTTGCGAACAGAATGCTGTCGGTTCCCCAGTCAGTGAAGCATTCCTTGACCGCCAGAGTAGCTGGCGGGAGCGAGATGGAAATGTTGGTGATAACCGCACGCCGCAAAGTTGAGGAGAGACTGGAAGGTGAGGGAGATTTTAACAATCCCCTCAAGGCAAAGATTTTCATGACTTCCTGCCAGCCAACGTATGCTTTCTTTAAATCCCGGAACTCCTTAGGTGTACAACAAAGATTGTCAGAATGCCTCTTTTCATTAACCCTTAAGCAGACACTGGATTGTCCCCAGTGTCAAGATCTAAACAAAAGTGCCTCCTTTTTGAGGGGTACAACTAATAAAACCCCAAATCATAAAAAGGACAAAGGAAACTTGATTTAAATCATCATGTTTCCACCCATATGCAATGCACACTCCAGTCCCTGCCAGGCAAGATTGTCAGAATGCAAACTGATCATTTTTGTTTCAAAAATATACTTTATTCATAAAATTTGTAATGATACATACAGTACAGTTGCCATATCACATTTCAAACGTAGACAATACAATTTGCAAGATACATAAAGTACAGTTCAAATATGATTCAAACAACACATGGTACATGATAATTACAGTTTTTTTTTATTCGTTCATGGGATGTGGGTGTCGCTGGCGAGGCCGGCATTTATTGCCCATCCCTAATTGCCCTTGAGAAGGTGGTGGTGAGCCGCCTTCTTGAACCGCTGCAGTCCATGTGGTGAAGGTTCTCCCACAGTGCTGTTAGGTAGGGAGTTGCAGGATTTTGACCCAGCGACGATGAAGAAACAGCGATATGTTTCCAAGTTGGGATGGTGTGTGACTTGGAGGGGAACGTGCAGGTGGTGTTGTTCCCATGTGCCTGCTGCTCTTGTCCTTCTAGGTGGTAGAGGTTGCGGGTTTGGGAGGTTCATGACACTCTAGGGTGCCTCATTGCATTACAATCAATACAGCTTATTGATTTCAGGTACATTACATTTCAGTACATTCATTTGCTATTTTACATTCTGCCCGAGGGGGGTTTTCCCTGGTTCCAGCCCCTCAGTATACACTGACGGGAGGGCTCTAAACGGTGGCCTTTCCCCATAGAGCCTTTACGGCGGCCACACCCAGCTTCAGTGCGTCCCTCAGCACGTAGTCCTGGACCTTGGAATGTGCCAGTCTGCAACACTCGGTCGAGGACAGCTCCTTGCACTGGAAGACCAGCAAGTTTCGGGCAGACTAAAGGGCATCTTTCACAGAGTTGATGGTCTTCCAGCAGCAGTTGATGCCTGTGTGGGTGTGCGTCCCTGGGAACGTGAAACTTTTTTTTCTCTCTTTATGGTGACTTGAGGCTAAGTTAATACCTAAAACCTCCCTCCCCATAAATTGGTTGCTGAATTAAGTTATGGTGGCTTGTTATTTCGACTTGGATTGCCAGTGCCAAATTATATAACATTTGTTCATGAAGGGATTATTAACTTTATTCAACATAGTTAAATGCCAAAAATACGGTAACTCATTTAATAGCCCAAAGGCCACTGTAATCAGTTTTAAATAACCCAGATGTATTAGTAGGCTAATTAAACAGAAATAACAACTTGAATTTATAAAGTAATACAATATCATTTGAATGACCCACATATAGACATATGCAACTTATTTTTTTGATAGAATTTTTGCTATCTTATCAGTTACCTTTCTCCAATGAAGCTGCTCAGATTTGATTTATTTACAGATGTCATAAGAATCTGAGCTGCTTTGAGAGGAATTCTCAATGTGATACCCTTCACAATCATAGGAACACTTCAATATGAAATGCCACACATCTGTAACAGCGCCATCAATTGATGCTCCAACATTCTTCTCAAGATAGCCTTCAAGTTGATTTCCGTGGCAGTCTGCATGACAACATCCCAATATGGTAAGAAGGAGAACTGGAGGAGATTCACCAGTGTGAGCATTGTCTTGACCAGAGGGATGATATTATGCAACAATTAGGCCCTATCTATTCTATATGATCAAATGTCCTATGTATGGCGTGTGTTGCATCTTGAATATAAATGTCACACTTTTATTAATTAGCTTAAATAACCAGGTATGTTCAGTTAGCCATTCTGATTTGCTCAAATATTAGATTGCTACACAACTAATCAGGAACTGGAATGAATGTCCATAAAGCAACCAATCAAGTCACTAAAATAATGTTTTCAGTCATTTTGGCAGCGATGTTACTCTCTGACTCACTATAATATATACCCCAAACAATTACATTTGCAATATAATAAATATGTACAAAATTACTTATATTCGAAAAATGAATTACTAAACTTACCCATTGTACATTAGAATATTCTGCAACATTTTCCCCTACAACAACCCAGCCTTCTCTTTTGGTCCTGGAGCTTGAGTTCTGCTGTGTTGGCAGAACTAACAATTTAATACAGGTCCGTCAATGCCCGAGGGTGGTTGTAAGTCATTGGGAGTCAGGACCACTTCAGGAGACCAGTAGGAACTGAGCCTTTGTAAGGAGAACAGTGGAAATTGGGAAACCAGTGGAAATCAGGGCTGCAGTGGCGGAGGGGGACGGCAGCAGGAGTCAGGGAAATAAGAGTTGGGGCTGGGATGTGGATTATTAATGATATCACAGAATGTTTCACAATGCACTTGGGTAGTTGAAATCACTCTGCATAGTGTTCACGAGTATGTTTAGCCTCTAACGTATGAAGTTTGGTTTGACCTGTAAACTCTTGGACTGTGGTGGAGGAGATGAAGGTACAGTAGCTGTGCACTTTGGTGAACATGTTCCTTTTAGCTAAGTTTGATGTGTGGAGAATACCTTTCATAAGGGCAATAATAGTATACAAACATTTCACATTCATATGGTTTTTCCATATCTGCTGCTCCGAAAGCTTGTGATTTCAAATAAAGCTGTTGGACTATAACCTGGTGTTGTGCGACTCCTTACATTTGTCCACCCCAGTCCATCACCGGCATCTCCACATCATGTTTAAATGGGGGCACTAACTTGTTTATTTTAAGTGAGTTAACGCCTCTGTAAAAATAGTAGGCAAAGGAATGTAATGCAAAAATGTTAAGTATTCATACGTTAATATCGCAAACAGTATTTTCTAGGCTTAAGACCATGCAGATATTTTGAATTTATGATAAAGCTACCAATTATGGACTAAGTATATTTACAAATGCTGTAAAGACCTTTCATTACATATTTTGGAATGCATATCTTACAATATGTAATGGTAAAAAAATGACAGGTATCCAAATATAAGAGTACCATTGTGCACTCTTTGGGTCGATTATAATAAGTTTCACCTGGTAATGACCACAACAAAGGGGCCTACTGCTGGGCGTCCAAAGCGCTTGTCTGTTTTAGGTGGTAGGCCCCTTTTTAATACGAAAATCAGGGTGCTCGGACCCCGATTGTAATTTTAGGTTGAAACGAGCCTTGCACGCTCCGATCAGTTCAAAAGGCCACAGAGTCAAAGAGGCCCTGCAAAGGTAAGTTTGAAATGATTTTAGTGGGGCCCAGAGCAGAAGGAGTGCTCCTCTGGGTCCCACTAAAATAATCTGGGCCACTGTCGTCCCGGGACCACGGGGGGGGGGGGGGGGGTGGAGGAGCGGTCCTTGATATTACCCAACCTTAATCTCGCGAGCTGCATCAGGACAAACGTTTGGTGCCCTGCAGCTCAGTGGTATGATGTAAATGAAGCAAGCCTCAAAATCACAGTGCCTCTTTGCCGCAGGTATAAGTGACCAGCTGGCCACGCTCTTCCTGTTGGTCACCCAAATATCAATATCGAGCCCATTGAGTTTAATTAATAAATGTCCTGCCCGTGAGCATCTTCACACTCTCCAGAAATCTGCAGTGAGTATTAATTAAAAATCGGATGAGCCCACTATCAGATTTAGAGGTTGTCATGTCTGCCAATTCTGATCTAAGAAAATTATTACCAGAATGTAGCAAAGGCACTGCTATAGTTTTGAAAATTGAGCTTTCGGTTTAAAAGCTCGTCTTTGACAGACTTTTGGAAGACTTTGCTTCTTCCCATACGGGAGCTAGAAACTAGACTGACTATATTAATAGTTACATTAAAACTTGGCTTAGTTTTGAATGGGAGCCATGGACTTGAACTAACCTGAAGATCAGGATCTGGAAACTTAGAACTGCTGACAAGGTTGGGGGACCAAGAGTTGCCTTAGATGATACACAAAGTATAGTACTCACAGACATAATCTTGGCTATAAATTAAAATAAATTAGACCACTCATAATACAGAAAAATTCTGATTTATAATATTAATACACCTTGCATATTGAAATTAATGTCAACTTGGCTCAGTGGTAACACCCCTGCCCATGAGTCAGAAAGTCATGGGTTCAATCCCCACTTCAAGACACAAGCCCATAATCTAGGCAGGCACTTCAGTGCAGTACTGAGGGAGTTCTGCACCGTTGGAGGTGATGTCGTTTGGATGAGATGCTAAACCGATATCCTGTGTGCTTGCTCGGGTGGATGTGAAAGATCCCATAGCACTATTTGAAGAAGAGCAGAATCATTCTCCTGGTGTCCATGCCAATATTTATCTTTCAACCAAATCACTAAAGCAGATAATTGGGCAAATTAAAACCCATCTGCTGTTCATGGGAAGTGCTGTGTGCAAATTGGCTGGCACCTGTACCCAGATAACAACAGTGACTGGGCTTTAAAAGTAATCCATTGGCTGTGAAATGCTTTGGGATATCCTGAGAATGTGAAAAACGCTATATCAATGCAAGTTCTTTCTTTCTCTTTCGCCTTTTGAATGGTCTTTTGGTTTGTTCCTTAACCTCCCTTGTGACCCATGTGATGCTTTCAAGTCATGGAATCTAGTGTAGAAGGATCAGGCCTATATTGGAAAGAAGTTCTAGAAGTTGACAATGGATGGGACAAATACCAGATTGGCAAGAGTCTTTCCACTATATTCCTCATGTTCCCATTTTCTCCCTTATAGTGTCGCTCATCAGCATGCTTATTGACAATATACTACATTTTGCTCAGCCCATCACTGACATTGTCCCTCATCCTCATCAATCATTCACTGAAATTCTCCCTAATCCTGCCAGCCCCCTCACAAACATTTTCCTTTATCTCTGCAAACTGTGGTGCAGTCGGTGCAGGAGGCACCGATGGGCCCGGTCCTGGTGTAGCCGCCGGGTTTGTGGCCTGCGAATTTTCGGAGCCAAGTGTTACGTGACAGGATAACTGAGATTTCAAAGTACATCATTTAATAAGATCAAACTTGTTATCTTGGGAGGGTAATGGGTGGGGAGACCAATATTTTTCAGAATCGCATGCACTGACCGGTGCTTGTTGGACACCACTAGGAATCAGTTGTGAAATTAAATATCGAAGGAGTCATTTTGCGAGGCTTCTCTGCTGGCATGCAGTCTTAAGAAATGCAACCACTAATCAGAAAATCAAAGCTATAGTGTTATAGCGCTAGGTCTGAATCATGCCCACACCTAGTGAGGCTTCATGCTGGCAATGAAGCTAGAAAAAAAAATTACCCCTCTCGTGAAAGACAGAGTACACCCTCAAAAGTTGAGAGAAAGAAACTAGTTGAAATTTCTCCGCGCAAAGGAAATTAGGGCCTGGGTCTGTGTCCCAGTACGTTCTCCAGTGTTAATTCTGTTACTCTAATTCCTGGACTTCAATTTTGCGCATTAGAAAATTTACAGGTGGTTACAACAGTAGAAAGTATCTTCCACCGATCCTGGAGCTTAGGTAAGAATTCAGATTAGTTTGTGCTAAATAAAGTCATTTGTAAAGCCCTGTTTACATTAGCAAGCAGCAGTCAGGTCATAGCTGAAATCTTCCAAAATCCAAACACTAGTACAGACATGGCAAATTCTGAACACTGAACTGATCCCACCTTCAAATGTACCCACCCTCTGGGATATTAGCAAATCAGATACACAATAGTCTAAACATTTGCCACATTCCTTATGTGATGTGCATCTGCATTCTTGCCCGTCCTCCTCACATTCTTCTGATTCTACCTACCATATCCAGTTTGTATCTCCAGATCGTACTGCATGTCAGCATGTGTTTTTTTTTAAAAAGAAGTGATTACTAAGTCGCTAACTAACTGATAGCCAGCCACGGTAAACTTATCCAGAGTGAGACTAAAAGGGGTTAAGGCATCGGGACTTTCATACAAACTTTCAAGCAAATGATCGTAAACCTATTTTAAGCCAAATGTTTAAGTCTGGAAGTGTTTTTCATTCGAGAAGTTTGTGCTCAGATGGGGTCATTGCAAATGAATCTCTGATGCCCTCAAGTGGTATGATTTAGCAGGCAAATCAAGCTGGCTACTTTATTTCCTCGTTAATTAGGTAAACTGAACAAAGAACTATCTATTAATTGCTTGGTCTTGGCGTGAGGAAAATCTAAAACTTGAGCAAATGTACATCTCTGAGTTCATTATTTAAATTAGTGGTAAATTGTTTGTAAACTACATCTTGAATATTTAATTTTTATTACAACTTTGCAACGGAACAAATTCCAATGTGTAAGCAAATGTGCCCTGAGGCCTTATCTTGAGTGCCAGGGACAGAGACACCGACCTTGTACAGTCGTGTGCTTGGGTGCAGTTGCAACACCTGGTTGGCCAGAATAATCAGTGGGCGAAAGATCAAGAACTGGATATGAGGGAGGAGAGGAGCACTTAATGCAGACGGAGAAACAGAAAGGATAAATGATGAGAGAAAAATCTGACTCCAAGGAAAAATTTGGGCCGGGAGATTCCTCCAAGCTGTTCGCGTTCAGCCACTGTAACTTTGCTGGAAGTGAACGGGGATGGAGAGGGTAGCAAGGGCTAAAGACAAATGGATTCAGTCTTCTCCATGTTTAGCTGGGTAAAATCGTAGTTCATTCGAGACTGCATGTCAGACAAGCAGCCGGGTGAAGTAGGACATCCCAAAGTGCTTTGCAGCCAATGAAGTGTAGTCACTGTTGTAATGTAGGAAACGCGGCAGCCAATTTGCACAGGTCCCACAAACAGCAATGAGATAATGACCAGATAATCTGTTTCGGTGATGTTGGTTGAGGGATAAATATTGTCCAGGACACCGGGGGATAACTCCCCTGCTCTTCTTCAAAATAGTGCCATAGGATCGTTTACGTTCGCCTGTGAGGGCAGATGTGGCCTCTGTTTAATGTCTCATCTGAAAGGCGGCACCTCTGACAGTGCAGCACTCCCTCAGTACTGTACTGGAGTGTCAGCCTGAATTTTGTGCTCAAGTCTCTGGAGTGGGTCTTAAACCCACAACCTTCTACCACTGAGCCACGGCTGACACCTAAAACGTGGAAGTGGTAGAGAGGTAGAGCTGGGTGTCATCGGCCTACATGGGGCAGCTGACTTCATGGCTCCGATTTTAACCCGACCTGCCCCCGGCAGGAACGGTCCAGGTAAGCAGTTAAAAACAGGGGAATTGACTTCCCACCCCGTTTCTGCCGGAAACTCCCCAGTTGTGATTTTAACTGTGCCACTGAAGCTGGCAGGTGACTGATGAATATATCCTATGATGTCCTTTGGGATCCTGACACTATTTTAACTGGGTGGGATGAAAGTCCCGTCTAGCAGCCAACTCGCTCGGTAAAAGCCTTGCGGGGTTGGCCTCAGAAACTGCCTGACACAACTGCAAGATCTATTTAAAGGGGAACTCACCTGCAGGCATTTGGATCATCAGGATCTCTGTGCTTTGGTGATGAGTGGATTGCCAAGGCATTTCAGGGCGGTGAGTTGGCTTCTTTTTGAGTTGTTTGCCTTATTCACTCTGACATTTTCAGTTTATCATGGGTGGCATTTTTGCTCCTTTATTCTGGATGGAAAACAGTTGGAGGAAGAGGAGTAGCAGCAGCAGCAGCCTTGGCAACCAGAACAAGCAGCAGCTGCGCCTGTTAGAGCACAGCAGGTGAGGGGGACAGGGGGCGGTGGGATGGGGGGCTGCTCGTAGAAGGCCTTACTCATCCCACAGGGTCTATCGGCCTAGAGACACTCTCCTGGATATCTCAGAGGAGCAGTGCATCAGTACGCTGGGCTTCACCAGGCAGGCTGTTATAGTTCTGTGCAGCCTCCTGCAGTACGACCTGCTGTTACTGGACCAGGGGGCCTTGCTTTGCTAGTGGCTGTCAAAGTCACCACTGCCCTGAACATTTTCACCTCAGGCTCCTTCCAGGCTGCTACAGGAGACGTCGCCTGCATCTCCCAGTCTGCAGCGCACAGATGCATTAAGTAGGTAACCAATGCCCTCTTAACCAGAACCAATCAGTACTTACCCAGCCAGATTGAGAGAGCTCTGGGATTTTTAGCAGTAGCCTACTTCCCTCGCATGCAAGATATCATTGACTGCACACATGTAGTTGTCAGGGCACCAGAGGAGGGGCCAGCAGCTTTTCTCAACAGGAAGGGCTATCATTCCATCAGTGATCGCCAAAGGATTATGCAGGTCTGTGCCCGTTTCCTCGATTCTTTCACCCTGAGACACTCATCCATCCTCCCATTATTGCACCCCTCCTGGAATGTCAGAGGGTGGCTGCTAGGGACAAGAGATATCCCCTTCACACCTGACTGATAAGAACATAAGAAGTTGGAGTAGGCCATATGGTCCCTCGAGCCTGCTCCACCATTCAATCAGATCATGGCTGATCTTCAAGCTCAAATCCACTTTCCCGCCTGATCCCCATATCCCTTGATTCTCTTAGAGTCCAAAAATCTATCCCTCTCAGCCTTGAATATACTCAACGACTCAGCATTCACAGCCCTCTGGGGTAGAAAATTCCAAAGATTCACAAGCCTCTGAGTGAAGAAATTCCTCCTCATCTCAGTCCTAAATGGCCGACCCCTTATCCTGAGACTATGCCCCCTAGTTCTAGACTCTTCAGCCAGTGGAAACAACCTCTCAGCATCTGCCCTGTCAAGCCCCTTCAGAATCTTATATGTTTCAATGAGATCACCTCTCAATCTTCTAAACTCCAGAGAGTATAGGCCCATTTTACTCAATCTCTCCTCATAGGACAACCCTCTCATCCCAGGAATTAATCTAGTGAACCTTCGTTGCACCACCTCTAAGGCAAGTATATCCTTCCTTAGGTAAGGAGACCAAAACTGTACACAGTACTCCAGGTGAGGTCTCACCAAAGCCCTGTACAATTGTAGTAAGATTTCCTTACTCTTGTACTCTAACTCCCTTGCAATAAAGGCCAACATGCCATTTGGTTTCCTAATTGCCTGCTGTACCTGCATGCTAACTTTTTGTGTTTCTTGCACCTGGTCACCCATGTCTCTCTGGACACCAACATTTAATAGTTTCTCACCATTTAAAAAATTTTCTGTTTTTCTATTCTTCCTATCAAAGTGAATAACTTCATATTTCTCCACATTATACTCCATCTGCTGCCTTTTTCCCCCCTCACTTAACCTGTCTATATATCTTTGCAGATTCTTTGTGTCCTCCTCACAGCTTACTTTCCCACCTAGCTTTGTAACATCAGCAAACTTGGATACATTACACTCGGTCCCTTCATCCAAGTCATTAATATAGATTGTAAATAGCTGAGGCCCAAGCACTGATCCTTGTGGTACCCCACTAGATACAGCCTGCCAACCTGAAAATGACCCATTTATCCCTACTCTCTGTTTTCTGTCAACCAACCTTCTATCCATGCTAATATGTTACCCCCCAACCACATGAGCCCTATCTTGCATTACAACCTTTTATGAGGCACCTTATCGAATGCCTTTTGAAAATCCAAATATACTATATCCAATGGTTCCCCTTTATCCACCCTACTGGTTACATCTTCAAAAAACTCTAATAAATTTGTCAAACACGATTTCCCTTTCACAAAACCATGTTGACTCTGCCTAATCATATTATGATGTTCTAAGTGCCCTGTTACCACTTCCTTAATAACGGATTCCAGCATTTTCCCGACAACTAATGTCAGGCTAACTGGCCTGTAGTTCCCTGTTTTCTCTCTCCCTCCTTTCTTGGATAGTGGGGTTACATTTGCTACCTTCCAATCCGCTGGGACCATTCTGGAATCTATGGAATTTTGGAAGATCACAACCAATGCATCCACTATCTCTGCTGCCACCTCTTTTAGAACCCTCGGATATAGGCCATCAGGTCCAGGGGATTTATCGACTTTTAGTCCCATTAGTTTCTCGAGTACTTTTTCTCTACTGATGATAATTACTTTAAGTTCCTCACTCTCATTAGCTCCTTGGTTCCCCAGTATATCTGGTATGCTTTTTGTGTCTTTTACTGTGAAGATATACAAAATATTTGTTTAACGCATTTGCCATTTCCTGATTCCCCATTATAATTTCTCCTATCTCAGCCTTTAGGGGACCAATGTTTACTTTTGCTACTCTCTTTCTTTTTAGACACTTGTAGAAGCTCTTACAATCCGTTTTTATATTTCTTGCTCGTTTACTTTCATATTCTATTTTCTCCCTTCTTATCAATTTTTTGGTTGTCCTTTGCTGGGGCCTAAATTCTCCCAATCCTCAGGCTTGCTACTCTTCTTGGCAACATTATAGGCCTCTTCTTTTAATCTAATGCTGTAAGACTAACTTCTTTAGTTAGCCATGGGTGGATCACTTTTCCTGTGGAGTTTTTATTTCTTAATGGAATGTATATTTGTTCGGACTATTGAAATATTTCTTTAAATTTTTGCCATTGCTATTCAGCCAGCATACCCTTTAATTTAATTTCCCAATCTACCTTAGCCAACTCGCACCTCATACCTATGTAATTGGCTTTAAGTTTGAGACTCTAGTTTCGGACTTAAGTACGTCACTCTCAAACTCAATGTGAAATTCTATCATATTATGATCACTCTTCCCCAGAGGATCCTTTACTGTGAGATTACTAATTAACCCTGTCTCATTACACAATACAAGATCTAAAATAACCTGTTCCCTGGTTGGTTCCATGTGTACTGCTTTAGGAAACCATCACAAATGCATTCCATGAACTCATCCTTATAGAATGCATTCATGCATTTGAATGATACAGAAATAGTGCCTTTCCAGAATACTAAACAACATTCATCAAATGAACAAAGATATTTAAAAACATAGATGTGCCAATTTGATTTGCCCAGTCTCTTTGCAGATTAAAGTCCCCTGCATTACCTTTGTTACAAGCTCCTATTATTTCATGATTAATACACTGTCCAATGGTATAGCTACTATTAGGGGGCCCATAAACAACTCTCACCAGTGTTTTCTGCCCCTTGTTGTTTCTTATTTCCACCTATACTGATTCTACTTCCTGATCTTCCGAGGCAAGATCCTTTCTCACCACTGTCCTTATGTCATCCTTTATTATTAGGGCTACATCCCCTCCTTTTCTATTCTGCCCGTCTTTTCTAAACGTCATGCACCCTGAAATATTTAGTTCCCAATCTTGGTCACTTTGCAACCAAGTCTCTGTAATGGCTATTAGATCAAACCCATTTATCTCTATTTGTGCAACTGATCCATCTATCCTGTTACAAATGCTCCATGCATTCAGATATAGAGCCTTTAATTTTGACTTTTAACCTTTTTTTCCTGCTTTGACCTTACTTGCTGATGCTGTATTATTGGTAAACTCTCTGTCCCTGACAGATGACACATCTCCACAGTCCCACCACACCTGAGCAGCACAGGTACAATAATAGCCAGGGGACCAACCAGAACATAGCTGAATACATCATTGGCATCTTGAAGCTGAGGTTCCAATGCCTTGATTGGTCTGGGGGCTCCATTCAATATGTTCCAGAGAAAGTGGGTCATAACATAGTAGTGTGCTGCATTCTGCACAACATGGTTACGCAACGAGGATTGGAGTTGGAGGAGGCACATCAACAGCAAGAGGCATCATCCAATGAGGAAGAATTGGGTGAAGGTGAAGGAGAACCGAAACAAGAATGGGCAGCACAACGCTTGCCAGCCGGAGAGGCCAGGGAGCAGTTAATCTCTCAGCACTTTTGCTGACCTGAAAAATAAAAAGAAGCCCCTCTACAGTAACAGTCCTCGTTAGCCCCTTTCAGCATTCACTTCACTAAAGAACAGTCAAACCAGTCAGCAAACTTCGAGATCAGTGACATTCTGACAATGCAGACTAACTGGTGTAACATAATGAAAGAGGGACAATATGTGAGCCTTAGTCTTTTGAGAGCTCTGTATCCGCTATAGGGGCACAGCTTTAAGAAATTGAAGAAAATGTCAGAATGACCAAGGCAAGGCAGTATAGCTTTAAGAAATCTTTAAAGGCAATTAAGGTCAATCAGGAATGTCTCCCAACCTGGAAGGATAAAAGGCAGGGAACTGGCTCACTTGTAAAGAGGTTGGAGAGGCAGGACCTAAGAGTGAGAAGCTGTATGCTGGCAGGGAATGCTGGCAGCAATGTTTTGTTCATTGCTGCACTTAAAGACACAACTGCGTGGGTGAATAAACCTCACTTGTTTTGAACATTAAGCTCTGGTCTGTGAGTCCAATTGACCACTGGGTCCTGGGCATGCTTTTAGCTTGATACACTTGCTGCAATGGAAAGAGGCCATCCACCAAACTCCCAAATGTGAAAACAGTGATGAATTTATTTACAAGCAGAAGATTGAACTGAAATCTTTTGGTACCCAAATAATTAACCAATAGTGTTTTTGTTAAAAGAAGATTTGTTAACTGTTATTGTTACTCCTATGATATGCTCCTCCTGTCAATATCTGCCAATCCAAAGGGGCTGGGGCTCATCACTTCCACTGATCTGCTGTGATTTTACCTGAAATAATTTAATTTAAAACAGATCAATTTTACCCCTACCCACCCAGTGGAAACAGGGTGGGTGGGCAATTAAAACTGAGCAAGTTAGTTACCCACTCAGAACTTGCCCCCTTACCTGCTGCCTGCAATCTTAACCTGCAGATGGCTGGGGCACCTGCCTAAATCAATTGGGGGGCCTCATGACCCTTTGGAAATTGGGGTCCTATTATATCAACAGGACCCTGATTGCATTTTAACGTGGTCCTGAGTGTGGAAGCCGCCATAGCTTTTCCTGCTAAATGAAGGCAGGTCGACAACTGCCGTGAAGGATGAAGAGGGCAGAAATGTTCCTTTCGTGGGGCCAGAAGGAGCAAGAGTGCTCCTCCAGGCCCCATAAGGAAAGTTGCAACCTCCTCTGCCCTGCCCTCATTCCCTCCTCGTGTGACCTTCCCAAAGCTCCCCACCACTTACCTGGATACTGGAGGGCACCCGTTGATCGCCTGACCTTCAGTAGCTGGCAGCTGCTCTGCACCCTCTTCTCATCCAGAACAGGCATGAAGTGGACCGGCCGCATTTAAATGAGGCCTGCCAGTTATAACTGCCGAAGGCCTCCTGCTGCCTTTGACAGGAGGCAAATTCACTTGCTGGAATGGTTTCCCATCGGAAATCTGCTCCGACTTAAAATCCTTCCCAATAGTATGTCTCTAGTACAATTTTTAATAATGTCTGTAGCTATGATATTAATTATTAACAACTCATCAACAAGCCACATACTCCATACATCAATAACCACTGCCTGCTTTACTGCTTATGTTATCTCTCAGTGAGTTTCAAGCAGTCATTCAATCTTGGGCTTCCAGCAATGTTCATAAACTACTTGAGCTTTTTAATTTGGTTTATGACACAATCGGAACTGATTAAATTACTACCTTGTAACTCACTGGTCCATTATTATCTTTATAACTGATTAAAAAATATATAAACTCAGATAGACAGAGTTTTATATTTCAACAAGCAAAAATCAAAAGGCAATTTGGCAATGGGAGTAAAGTGATGAGGCAAGAACAATAAAATGTCTTGTAGTTGATTATAGACCTCTGAACTTGCATCAAAATGAAAATATTAAAGAAGGCAGTTATTGCTGCCTTTGGCTGTTTTAATCAATCAAAATATAAACACAGCCGTCATTGTCTAACACTTTGACTACCTATGATTTTGACATGATTATGTTGACTCCATAGTTTGGCAGACAATCATCCTGGTTCCTTCATTTTATTCAATGCCTTTGTGTTTTCAAGAAAGAATATTTTATAGCCTGGTTGTACAGAATTCATCAGTTTCTATAAAGTGTCAGATTCCACACTTCAAGGGCATATTGCTGTCAACAGCGATTTTTACAATTAGTTGAGTAATATGTTTTACAATCTGGAATACAGTTTACATTGCAGAAAAAAAATAATGCCTAGCAATTTTCACTAGGCTTAAGTTTCCTGCAACTTGTTGGTTTATAATGGTTCGAATTTGTGCTGACACTTCATTCGTAAAATGTGAACTGATTTTTCTCCCCCTCACTTTTAGCCTCTTCTATCTTAAAGGTGCTGACTCATACATGGATACAATTCCATGGGCCCTGGCAGCCCTCCGGTACCTTGCACTAGTGGCCATTCTTTATATCCAAGCATAGACAGGGTGTGCTAGTGGGCTATTCAAACGTGGAACCATCATAGCTGAATCTGCTCATGCCTTCACAGAACACGCACACATTAGGTTACAGGAACATTGGCTAATTTACTTCCATTTCCTAGCTGAGAGGACTGAAGCCATCCCCTCGCTCATGAGTTAAATGATTTTTTTATATTCCATTTCACTACTCATTGGGTAAAATGGGCTATCTACGCTTTTTTAAATAAGGCAGACACCAATTTCAGATCCTCTATGTGGTTTGGCCCAGGAAGAGGTATAGGCCCAGAGGGAGTGCTGATTGTAGAGTGTCACAGCCGGGAGGAGCTGAGGCTCAACGGCGGGGTGGGAAGATTCAGGGTATAGAGTGTTCAGAAAAGGAGAGCGTAGTCACATGTGCAAGGGACAACTGAAGTTGAGCCTGTGGGAGGGGGTAAGTTACAGAAAGCAATTGGATATATACTTGAAAAGGAAAATTTTGCAGGGCTATGGGAAAAAGTGGGGAAGTGGGACTAATTGGATAACGCTTTCAACAAGCCGGCACAGGCACGATGGGCCGAATGGCCTCCTTCTGTGCTGTAAGATTCTATGTTAAGACTCATTAAAAGCACTAAAATGTTTTCTTCCACTATGTGATCATGGCACCAAAAGGAAATCACAACCTCCAAGACAAATGGACTGACTTTGATGGAATCATTGATCTTGAGTGCTGTGGTAACCAGGGCACTTTTTTTTGGTTTAAATGTTTGCCACTCCATTGACTGGCCCAGAATTTCCTGGGAGCTGTTCCCACTCAGCCACTGTAACTTCGTTGGAAACCTCGTTTATGCGTATAAATGGGATTTCTGCCGTACCTCCAACAAGGTTACGGTGACTGAGCAGGAGAAAATTCTGGGCTGTAGTTTTTACATTTTTTTGGGCCTTTACTCTACATATTTTTCTTAGGTTGAGCGTCTCAGACCTTTTCAATAGGCGAGACCTTGTGACCCATTTGCTGACTTGCTGCCCGTTTTGGGCATAAGTCCAGTTTCTTGGAGAGTATCTCTTTCAATATGAGCCTACTTAATGTCAACAGGCTATTTGGCCATTGAGCGGTCACAGCTTAATCCTGTTTTCACATAACATCCGCACATGCACACTTTCCAGTACAGATCAAACCATAACTATTAAGAATGGGAACCCTGACTGACTGATTTTTAATTTTGCTCCTACTTAATCCAAGGGTGCTGATGCCAATTGCAATGCTCCCTATCATTGTTCTAGCCAAGGTCAGCTAATTCAACGGAGTCAATTGATTGAACATGGGACCTGCCTGATCTGTATTGATTAGAGGGCTGTAGTCTTTAACTTATTACAAATTCTAATTAAGCACTGTCATTTTGCAGCGCCCTGCAGAAGATTTGCTTGCTTACAACCAAGGTCTTCACAACACACAATCTCATTGTGGATGAATCAATTGATATCCTGCTGCTGACTGAAACTTGACTTACAGGTGGTGACTACTTCCCCTCAATGAAGGCCCCGCAGGCCTTGGCCAAACTGCCATGGAGACGGTGGCATAGCTGACATTAGCAAGTCCACCCCGGCTCGCCTCCTACACCTTCACCCCCGGAGTTCCCCAATGATTCATCCTTAGCCCCCTCCTCTTCCACATCTACATGCTGCCCTTCAGTGACATTTTCACAGACATGGGGTCAGCTTTCACATGTATGCCAGCACAGGCATGATGGGCCAAATGGCCCCATTTTGTGTAGTAGCATTCTATGATTCTATGCTTATGACATCCAGCTGTAGCTGCCCACTACATCCCTCGACCCCATGACCATGCTGTCAGCTTATCTGTCTGACACTAACACACGGATAAGCTTAAATTTCCGACAGTTGAACATCAGGAGAACAAAGCCATAGTTTTCAGTCCCATCTTAAAAACTCAAGCTTTCGACTCCATCTTCCTCCCTAGTTGATCAGTTGGAATTAAGACCACAATAATAGTTAGGAAAGGCTTTCATAAGACCACATCTGGAGTACTGGCTCCAGCTTTGGTCCCCCCCCCCCCACCTCTGGAAGGACATTGTGTCTCTGAAGGAGGTGCAGTTTAAGGCAACAAGGATGATCACCAGCCAGAGATGACTGGTCTATCAAGATAGACCTGATGCCATGGCTTTGTACTGACTGGAGCGAGGAGTCTTTGAGGGGATCTGTATTTAAGATGATTAAAGGCATGGGCAACATGGAAGTAGATAACGGGGTGGTTATTCATTGGTACCTTGTATTGGGCACGAAGACAGTGATGCAGATGCAACGCACATTTGAACCAGGGAGCTCGAGGCCAGTCCAAAATTGGGCCTCATCTCAATAACGTGGGCGAGCTGCCAGTGCCTCCATGGGCAGCTTGCTATCCTGGTTTGAATTTTGAGTCGTCTGTCTCACCGGCAGCGGCCCTTAGTTAAGTGCTGAGGCGGGGGAGGGGAGGAGGGGCTGATTGCAAGCTGGCAGCGGCCCTTGGGGGCTGTGGAGCTGGGAGGAGCACTCCTACTCCTCCTGGCTCTACAAGAACGTGAATTCCACCTTAAGTTGGTGACCGTGGAAGCCACGATGAATCCTGAGCAGAGCAGGCCTGACCCCGTTCCACTCGTGGCACACCAACTTTTGGCGAGGGGGCCTCATTTACATATGTAAAAGATCGAACACCTTTTTTAGGCAGCCACCAGAGAGGCTTGAAAAATTGCCGATCCAATTTTGTGTGGCCCAGGCCATTAGGGATAACTATACCACTTTTTTTCAAAAGTGCAACTCACTTGTATACTTTTTGCATTTTAACAATAGTGGCTGCTAATCCCTAAGAGCTCCTGAATGTGCAAAGACCACAACTGTAATCAATAGTTATTAATAATTGAAATATTAATTATCAAATGGACAGATGGATACCCAATAGGAATTAGTAGATAAAATAGTAGTGCCATTTTACCTATTAAAGGCCAGAAAATGGGGAGAAATCAGATTGTGGCAGAAGCAGGAAAAACTCCTTTGGGATATGAGTCTCCATCCCATCCAGTACCTTTGTTAACTTTTGCAACTACTCAAAAGCACGTAGACTAGGCTTAATAGACAAGTACTCAAACACAGTAGTGATGCGTTTTATATACAGTACCCAGCGGCTATGCACAACAGTAATAGGTACAGATGTTTCAGGTCCAGTTTGATATTTGTTTACAACATCAGCACCCATTTATGCAGAGCTAACTGGCCAGTTTTAAATAAGGGAGATGGATAAACATTCTGAAGTTTGCATGATAGCCTTTAGGGATCAGTGAGTATTCCTGCGGACTTTTCAAACTGGAGATTAAGGGATTGAATTTCCGTGAGTTCCTTCCACTCATCCACCATAACTTCAGAGGAAGAGCTGCAGAAACCCTGGGAAAAGCGGCAGGGATGAGAGTCCCTGTGGAAATTCATCCCCTAAATGACTTGGGTACATCCCATGATAGGCAATGTTGTAAAGAACAACAACATCTTGCATTTATATAGCACCTTTATCGTATTAAAACGTCCCAAGGCATTTCACAGGAGCGTTATCAAACGAAATTTGACACCGAGCCACATAAGGAGATATTGGACAGCTGACCAAAAGCTTGGTCAAAGAGGTAGGTTTTAAGGATCGTCTTCAAGGTGGAGAGAGAGGTAGATAGGCAGAGAGGTTTAGGGAGGGAATTCCAGAGCTTAGGGCCTAGGCGGCTGAAGGCATGGCTGCCAATGGTGGAGCGATGAAAATCGGGAATGCGCAAGAGGCCACAATTGGAGAAGCGCAGAAACCTCGAAGGGATTTGAAAACATGGATGAGAATTTTAAAATCGAGGTATCGCCGGACCGGGAGCCTCTGAAGGTCAGCGAGCACAGGGTCGATGAAAGGAGTAGAATTGTGCATGATCCACCCGTTTGTATGAGGCGCTGAGTGGCCTAATCGGCAGTTCTTAAAAAGGACCACCAATGGCCGCTGAGGGAAAAAGTCCCAAGCATTAATTTGGGAGAATTTTTGTGGGGCCAGAAAGAGCAGGAGTGCTCCTCCTGGCTTCACAAAAATACAGCGGCCTGCTGCTGGCCTGTGCTTGGTCCCCCCCCCCCCAACTCCAGGCCTGACCTGCCGGCGGTTTAATGTAGAAGCCAGCCAATTTCCTGCCCTTTCACGAGAGGCGAGCTGCAGCGGAGAGCCCATTTGGTGCTTGAACCTCGCTGGCTACATTCAAATGAGGCCCGAATCTGAAAATGGTTCGGGTCTCCCGATACCGGCATTTTGTGGGTGGCATGGTTACGCCACCGACTCCACGGAAGTCGAAAATCCCCCCCCCATGGATCTCCACCTACTCTAATTGAGTTGAGATTGCCCAACTTGTGTAGGACTATGCAACAGCCAACAAAGCAAGGAGACTTATATCCCATAACTAAGTACCGATTTGAATTCCAGTTCTCGTGGTTAAAGGGCAATGCATTAGCCCACTCCATCACTCGAGCTCTGAATAATACTGGGGCTGTACAAGACCAGTATTGTGGTCTTGTACAGCCCCAGTATTATTCATCAATTTCCTTATCGTCATGTAGTAACAAGACACAACATTTTTGTAAAATACTTGCTTTCTGAATCAAAATAAAAGTCCACTGTGTGATGTAGCAACTGGTCGTCAGTGGGGTGGGGGAAGCATTTCAAGTGGGCCCCCATTCTCAGTCTAGGAAGAGAAGAAATCAGCCAATCTCCTAATCACCACTTAGTCATCCTTGCTTGAAAAACACACATCTATAGATGTCAGTTGCGGACAGCGTTAAGCTTGGTTATGAGGGTATCCCAAAATCAAATAGTCTGCTGGCACTCACTGACAGACTACTTATCTGGGATCAAGTCATGGATGGACCATACATTTCTCCAGTTGAACCGTGGTAAAACTGAATCTATCTTCTGACCCTATCCCCCTCCCTAGTTTCTTGCTCAAGCTGACCCATTTTGTGTACAGTCTGGTTGCTCTGCTCAAACCTGAGCTCAGCTTCCAACCTATTTATCACCAAGGCCGCTTAATTCTGCCTCCACTACACTGTCAACCTCCTTCTCTACCTTAAAAATCTTAAGTTTTTTTTTGAATAAGAACTGGGGCCTGAAGAGAAATAACTAAAAATGGGAAAGGGAGTATTTTAACATTTTGTTTATAAAGGTGCTTTTAGTAGTTAATGAGAATTCTTTGGAAAAAACGATACAAGCAAAGAAATGGTTTCATGCTGTTACAGTGAAGACTAGAAATAGTTTTCCATGGCATATACATGCACTACTGTTCTCCTGCAGTTTCTACAGAAATCGAATCCTACGTCACTGAAGTTCAAATTATGAGGAACAATGATACTTCAGTTCATTGATGTGATTTGATCACAGATGCCTGCTATGAACCTATCATCAAAAAAAAAAGCAAACTTGCCGAAAATGGAATAAAAGTGGCTCCATAAACTTCAGCTATGCAAAGAAAAACACAGGGCGCAGTGTGTTTCAAGGATGTAACAGGACATAGGTTCAGATAACACTGATAAACTTATAGAGCTTAGCTTTCATTGTTTTTGATGTCATCTGAGCCACTCGATGTGTAACATACTCTCTCCAATGTGGTAATCCATAATTCTCTACTTTGCAAAAAATTGACATTAACAAAAACAGAGCAAATTTGAAAAATATCTCAACGCATTATTTACATCAAAATAACTGGAGAATGAGCCTGGAAATTACCGTGTGATATTGGCATGCAACACCTTCATATGATAGTCCTCTGTCCCTTCTTTCAACAGAGGTATTAATCAGCTTAAAATAAATGACTTAATGGCTCCATTAAAATACCAGCCAGAGAAATGTCATACAAACACATTGGCCCTGAATGTCCTTGTTATATTCGGCACTTGTTATCTTGTCATTGGGCTGAGAAGATCGGGGAAATTTGCCTTTTAGTGCGTTTGGATACATTTACGCCGTCGTTGCGTTAAACAAAAGATTCCTCAATCTTTTTTAACAGTGCAAACCTTATGTCAAAGACACTCGGGGCTCATTTGTGTAGCTGCACTGTTCAAGTGCACACAGGTTTCCTGGGTTTATGCTACTCCTGCAGTCAGTGTAAGTTTACACTCAAATAAATAGTCCAACTGCTTCCCCTATCACTTCAGACATATTTAAATGAGGGGCTGGTGAGCTGAAGAGGGCACAAACTTCACTTACTGACCACATGTTTCCAAGGAACTTTTAAATCACATTTTTGATCACTGACACCTGCAATTCATTTTACCGTAGTGCTTTCCTCTCCTCCCAGAAAATAATTTTGGGAACCCCCGAATTTCCCTATCCCCAAACCCACATTTAGATCGACTTCAGACAAGAGATACCATTCCCCCTGGGCATAACGCTCTATGCTGTGATAATGGAGGAGGAGTTGCTGCAGCAGCACGTCCAGGCTAGGAGAATCAGACAGCATGGCTGAGGACAGCAGCCCGCCAGCCACTACCCTCCCAACACGTGTACGCACCATACCGGTCCCACGAGGACCTCTCCCAGGAGCCGTGCGTCCGAGAGGTGCGTCCCTCCGAGGATGCCATTGGGCATCTCTGCCAACTTCATCATGAAGATTTGCTGACTGGCTCCACTGCCACTGGAAATTATGGTGACAGCAGCCCTCAACTTTTACAGCTCTGCCAGGCTACCACAGGGCACCTGTGCAACATTAGCCAGGGAGCTGTCAGGGCGTGTGACGGACACCCACTTTCATTGAGCAGCCGAAGTCCTCCACTTGGGCATTGCCCTCAGCCAGCAGAGGTACAGAGCCAAGGCCTTCTACAGGATAGCTGGATTCCCCAGTGTGCAGGGTGCCATGATGGCACGCACATGGCATTGAGGGCACCAACCAAGCAGTCACACAAATGTGAATAGGCATGGGTGCCATTCTGCGAACAACAACTTGCATTTATATAGCGCCTTTAATAAATAAAAATGTCCTAAGATGCTTCACAGGAATGTAATCAGACGAAAATTGACACTGAGTCAAAGAAGGCGATATTAGATGGGGTAACTAAAAACTTGGTCAAAGTGGTAGGTTTTAAGGAGTGTCTTAAAGAAGGAAAGAGATGTGGAATGGTTTAGGGACAGTATTCTAGACCTTAGGACCTAGATGGGCAAAGACATGGCCGCCAATGATGGGGCAAGGGAATGGGGGATGCACAACAATCCAGAGTTGGAACAGTGCAGAGTTTTCAGACTGTTGTGGGGTTGGAGGAGGTTAGAGAGATAGGGAGGAATTTAAACTCGAGAATAAGAATTTTATATTGGAAGTGCTGAGGGACTGGGAGCCAATGTGGGTCAGTGAGCACAGGAGTGATGGGTGAGTGGGATTTGTTGCGGGTTAGGATACAGGCAGCAGAATATTTGATGAGCTAAAGTGTATGGAGGGTGGGAGGCTGGCTAGGAGGGCTTTAGAATAGTCGAGTCTGGCAGTGAAAAAACCATGGTTGAGGGTTTAGGCAGCAGTTGGGCTGAGACAGGGGCGGAGATGGGCGATGTTGCAGAGGTGGAAACAGGCGGTCTTTGTGATGAAGAAGATATGAGATCGGAAGCTCACCTTGGGGTCAAATAGGGCACTGAGGTTGTGAACAGTGGGCTTCAACCTGAGACAGTGGCCGGGGAGGGGGGTAGAATCGCTAGTTTGTGGCGAGAGCCGAAGATGATGGCTTCATTCTTCCCAATGTTTAACTGGAGAAAATTGTGCCTCATCCAGGGCTGGATGTCGGACAAGCAGGCTGCGATGCAAACCAGGCCATGTTCTCACTTTCTGCTGTAGGGAACTTTAGAGGACAGATTCTGCAGAACGTCTTCAATGTGGGAGCACTTCAGCCTTATCTTCTCCTGCGCACTCTACCAGAGGACACCAAAGCAGATCTCTTTGATTCAGCAGGACCTTGCCAAGTATCCTCACCTGTGGGAAGAAGTTTGAACCAACTGGTCTATTTCCTAACTTACTTAGAAAGTCATGTGGCAAGTGCCCAGTATATTTCAAAGCAAGCATTTTTTTTGCAAGCTACGGTGTGTGTGAAGGTAAGGCTGGAAGTTAAGGAGTGTGTTGCAATTGTGTTGGGAGAGGTGAAATGAGAGATGTGGGAGTGTGAGGATGTTAGAGTGAAGGAAGGTGTTTTGGGGTTGTTGTTGTATGTTAGAGGAGTTGTAGGCTCCTTTTCCCAGAGTGCAGTGTGAAGGGTTAGGAGCATGAATGTTGCTTTAAGAGGGTGTAAAGGGTGGTGGTGCCCAGGATGTGCGGGTTGGAAAGGGAGGGCGTGGTGACATGCTACACTTGCCTGCCCACGTGAAGTGTTTTTACTTCTTCGTTGATCAGTCCTGGGTGTGAGGGAGTTGGGAGTCACTACCAGTGCCAGCTCCCTGCAGGCGGCACGACTGATGTTGGTGTCCGGCAGAGTGAAAGACCCAAGAGTCTGAGGCGCCCGTATTGTACCTCTTGGAGGAGTGCTTGGAGGTCTTAATCAGAGAAACCAATTGTGCTTCTTCTGCCTGCTGTTCTGGCATGGTGCCCAGAAGGCACAGCTGGCATCTAAGTGGGCATGATGCTGCCAATTTGGACTGATGCTGTGGGTGAGAGATGCCATCAAGTGATTTAGTGGAAAGTACCAGCGAAACCACTTGTTGGCTGATTACCTTTCTGTCGGACAGTGTTCTCTTGCTGCCGGGAATCTAGCTTTTAAAGAGTTATGCAGTTGTTGCACCGAAGTTTCTTTATCGGGGGGGGGCAGCGGAGTGGGGGGAGGGGGGCGGGTTGTCAGCAACTTACACAGTTCACACTTTCTACACTCAAGTTACACCAGAGTTACACCAAGAATATCGAAATGAACTTAACCCAGGAAACTTGCATGTAACTCCCTCTGCTGGTGAATGGCACAACTTTGCAGCTCAACCACGGTGTAACAACGACGTAACTGATAGCGAGGAAATTTAGCAGCATTCAGCGATTGTACATTGAATATGGCAAATAGTTTTAGAGTAAAGATACTCTTTGGATTTTGAGTTATGGGTTGGGGATATTGGAGTTAATGCCTGAGCTGTATTGATGGAGCTGTATTGGTGTATTTTTTAACAGTAATGCAAGTGGGTAGCCATGGCTGCAGTGCCTGCTCACATCATTAGAGTGCAGGCAGCAGAGCTCAGTGCATGCATCAACTACATGCACAAAGCTGTGCCCATCGGACTCCAGTTGCTGGATTTCCAGTGATTGGATAGAGCGAATAAGTTAGACTGCTATTTTCAGTGTTTAGAAATGGAAAATATACAGCGAGTTGACCAGAGTTTCTTTTTAATTAATAAGGCAACTATGCTGGATCTCGTCCCCCCCCCAACTTTTGATTTTGTAGTTCTCTGTTTTTAGGAGCAGAAGTTTATTATTTTCTGTCACTACCTTGACGTTTGTTATTATTTATAGTTTGTGTTAATTTCCTGTAAGTGATCAAATAAAAGCAAAGAATAATACTTTCCAGGATGAACATTTATTAATTCTTGTCAACTTTTTTGTTATTTCAATAGGTCACTTTTCTGTCAGTGGAAAGGAATTGCTTCTCACGTGTTAATAATTAAAAGCAAATTGCTAGATCTTACATTAGCACTGACTTTTAAAACATTAAGACCTATCACATTGATCTATTCTTTTACACATCATGTACAAGTATGTAACATTTCTAAATTAAAAGTTATATCTAAATGGAGACTTTGGTGATAGAGTGGGTTAGAGTCCTGATTCAACCCAAACACGATAGGGTGGAAATCTCTCCTACAGTCAGGCTTTTTTCCAACACCTTAACTCATACAAATATCTAGATGACAGTTTTCATAAGCAAACTGAATCTCCTATGAACTGAATTCTGTGTCTTTATCATCAAAAGAAAAAACTCAAATGCTAGAAATCTGAAATAAAAACAGAAAATGCTGAAAATACACAGCAGGTCAGTCAGCATCTATAAAGAGAAAGGGTTTCACACACAAATCATCAATAACCTGTCTTTTCTATTTACCTATGCTGACTAACCTGCTGTGTATTTCCAGCGTTTTCTGTTTTTATTTCTGTGTTTTTATTCACTGCTGTGTTTGGGGTTTGTGTGGCACAGGACTAATAATTAACCCCTACCTTGGTAAATTGCTCAATGGATGATATGTAAAATACTCACCATGTGCTCCTGTCATTTCAAATGATAGAAAATGTCAGTCTAAATTTACTCACAAATAAAAACAATACGTAGATGCAAAAAAAGACCTAGGCAAAATACTATACAGTACGATCAAGTTCACATTACATTAAAACTGGGTTGACTGTTTTAAAATAAAAGGGGCCATTGCTCAACAAATTGCATTTATATAGTGCCTTTAAAGTAGTAAAACGTCCCGAGGCGCTTCACAGGAGCGTTATCAGACAAAATTTGACACCGAGCCACATAAGGAGATATTAGGACAGGTGACCAAAAGCTTGGTCATAGAGGTAGGTTTTAAGGAGCATCTTAAAGGAGGAGAGAGAGGTGGAGAGGTTTAGAGAGGGAATTCTCTTCACAAACCCTTAAGAAGAGTCACCAGTGTATACACATAAGCTTGTTCTTAGTTAATAACTTCATCTAGCCCCTTACCCTGTAGAGGCATGGCAAGTAGAACACTGAGGAATAGCTACACATTTATACTTTGGATCCTTTGATGTAAAAGCAGTCTCTTTGAAGATTGTCTTTAACAAACAGGATCTGAGCAGATGAATTTCACAGGAAAAAAGTGGGTTAGCAATTTAGGAACTGTTTCTCTCTTCCCCTCCCCCCGCCATTGCCCCCCTTCACCCATGAACCAGTTTTGTTTTAACCCCATAAATAGAAAATATTGGAAACATTCAGCATGTCAGGCAGCATCTGTACAGAGAACAGATAAGTTAACATTTTGGTGTGGACCCTTTGTCATAACTGGAAAATATTTTAAAAGGCATAGAGGAAAGGGAAAAACACACACAAAAATCATATCTAAATCTGAAAATAGCAGTAGCCTATAGGATTTTTCTCTCCCTCTGTCCTGAATACTTGCAATAAGCTTGTAATTAGTCGACTAATTCAGCAAAATGTAAAACTATAATTTCCCACAATTTTCTACTTTTAACATTGTTATTAAAATATGCTTCTCAGTACAATGTGAATCAAAGAATGTTATTTTTAAAGCCCCAATTTTAATCTAACCGTTCCTACTGGTCGGCTTCAGGCCAGATGCCTGTTTTATATCCCGCCCGATTTTAAGCCCCATTGATTAAAATCGAACGTGGTATAAAACGGTGTCCGACTCAAACCCATCACATTCCTACTGGGTGGGTTAGTTTAAAATCAGGGCGTAAGATTTCAATTTTGTTTTTACAGATGGTGTTAACATCTTCAATGTACCAGAAATTCTTGCTAATCAGAGTAAGTTGAGTGGGAAATCCCTGAAGCTGTGGAGCTACTTAATTTCTTTTTGGTACATTAACCTGATAACAAAAACTGTTTAGTTGTTCTCAGGTTTTTAAACCAAAAAAAAACTTTTGGAACTGTTATCTTTAATAAAATATTTTGTTGATAATGCTATAAGCATATTTCTGGATCACAGTGATGGGGAAAATGGTGAAGAAGAAGGAGTTTGTTGGGGGTCTGGGGAAATTGGAATGGGGATTTTGCAGGACTTATTAGGAGGGGGGTCCCCACAGCCCAAGACCCAAGGAATGGCTTAAGAAGGAGCATGATGGAAAATGGTGCAGTTGCAACTGGCTGGTTTGGGAATTGGGATTAGCCATCGTCTTTGGTCAGCACACACATTGCATTCCCTTGCCAATGATTCCATCCTCCTCCCCGGCCGCTCTCAGGCTTAATCAGACTGTTCGCAACCTTGGTATCCTGATTGACCATGGGCTGAGTTTCAGATGCCATCACAAAGAGTGCTTATTTCCACTTCTATACCATTGCCTGCTTTTGTCCCAACTTCAGCCCCTCTGCTGCTCCAACTCTTATACATGCTTTTGTCGCCTCTGGACTCCATTATTTTAACACAATCCTTGCTATCCTCCTATCCTCCACCTCCATAATCACAAATTTGTCAAAATTCTTCTGCCCGTATCCTATCCTGCATTAAGTCCCACTTGTCCATCACCCCAGACGTTGCTGACCTATCTTAACTCACCGTCCCCCAACACCTCAAGTTTAAAATCTTAATCCTCATCTTTAAATCCCTCCATGGCCTCACCTTCCTCTATCTCTGCAATCTTCTCCACAACTACATGTCCTTCCAACTCCAATCATGTGTACTCCCCCCCCCCCCCCACCACCTTCCCTTTGCTCTACCATTGGTGACAAAGCCTGGGTTCTACTTTTTGGAATTCTCTCCATAAACCCCTCCTCCTTTTTAAAAACCTGAATTCTGTGAATAGGGGCGAAAATATAAAGTCAATGCCCAGGCTTTTAAAAGAGGCTAAAGCCCAAATAAAAACTTTAATGAAAGCATTAAAGGACACAATAGGCAATTTGATAGATAAATTCACTGATGTTATGGTGATTGAAAAAAAATTAAAACCTTATTTTGGACATTAGAAATTTCAGTTACTGATTTTTTTTCTCAGAAAGCATTTTGATGATTTGTGGGGAAAAGATAATACAGCGCCACTTAGTGGCCAGGGTCTGTAATTTTATAGTGACAGGAGACGGCTGATGTACAAAAATTGAATGGAAAATGAGTACAATGGGGAAAAGTTAACACAATTGTGACCAAAAATTGTGAAGGCAGGAAATCGTGAAGATGTAAAGAGAGAGATAAATAAAAGCAAAGCCAATATTTTAAAATGAACATTATTCCATGAAAATATAAAAACATTTCCCCTTGGGCTTTTACTTAATGAATTATTTCTCTCTAGTTTAATATAAAATCTCCCTATTGATTAATTTTTTTTCTTCTGGATCTTTTTGCTTCCTTTCCATTGACTTATGTTGTTCTACAGTTCCATAGTTGCAGTAGCCCACCTCACCTAAGTAGCTAGTATTCCAGAGTGAGTGTTGGCAGGCTGTTTGACCATGTAAGACATCACAGCCAAGCCCAGTTCACTTATCACCTGACATCCTCACAAATAAATGTTTTAGAATAGCCATCAGGAGTGGGAACCTTGGCTGACTTCCTCCCTAGCTCAAGAACACAATAGACGGTAACAGCCAACTCAGCTCAGTACCAAATCATGTGTTGCATTTAGCTACTGAGTCACAAGAACTCATCCCCTTGTTGTTTTAACGTCCCCATGCTAGGTACTACTCCTTCTCCAAAAGGGAAGGCTGGTGACCTGCTACTTACTCTCTGCAAAAAGATGTTCTGGGTCCAGCCACAAGGAGATGCAAAAGAACAACCAAGGATTGACACAAGCATTGATTTTTCCTTTCTTACATATGGATAACCACCTGGCCTTCATTCAGGGCCTCTTGCTATGTTGGGATTGTGCTGTAAGAAACACTGCAGGACTGGAAACTTGCCATAGCATTTCTTGGCATAACATGTTGAAGCACAATTATGCTGCATTATGCTGACCAATAAAGAGTTTTCTTTAGCAAGAGTTGTACTGCAACAAAAGATTATTTTATAATGTTCCTTATTTTTTAATTAAAAAACACCATTTTACGCTCAGTTGTATGAAGAGCATATCAAATTCAAAGGGCAAACGTTTGTTGTACTCTTTTGTGTCATATTTAGAGTGCTGTTATGCTACATAACCAGTTTGAGATCGATAGATTCAAGTTATAATGTGGGCTGTTCTCAGCTGCGACTCACAACTCTGCCCTCTTGGAAAGAGGTGTGAAAGTTACATTTTCTTGGCAGCTATTTTTGAAGGCAGAGCAGGTGCAGTCCTACATTCTCATAACATGAAAAAACAAACTCAATGCTCCGTTTATAAATAGCCCATAAGACCCAACAGATCTCACTTGATAGACAGATCTGTTGGGTCAGACTAGAACTGCAGTGCACCTGGTGTGAAGCCCAGGCAGCGTGAAACTGCCGCAAGACTGCACAAATGACACCATACCTGTAGCTTTTGCATGATAGGGTCAATTTGACAAATTGCACTCCAGCCAGCAGCCTGGCCATTGAGCAGCATGTATTGGGAAATGGTGGACGCACTCCCCAATATTTTGTGTCCGTTCAGTCCTGATTTAGAATTAAAAATTCAAATAAACCTACTGGCCACACTATAGCCATACACATTGAGGTCATGCAGTTATCCTAGAAAGCACAAAGCAAACATATGTAGATTCTATTCAATGTGTACAGAAATATATTGCCTTTAGAAATGTAGAAATGGCCCAGGTAAGACAGATGTATGGCCCAGAGTTTCCGCTCGATCGCGTTGGCTTTTTCAGCGCAATCCAGTCAATCAGTGCAAAACGTAGAGGAATTTCGAATTACGAATTATGCCAGGTGTAACTTGCGCAAACAAAACTGGCCACACCCACCCCTCCCCCCGCTCAAATCAACGAGGATGGTGAATTTCCATCCATTGCACCTGCCAGCGGAGGGTTTTAAAATTAAGCTAGTTTTCTTAGGGGCAAAAGTAGGCACTGTTTAAACATATTAAAAAATATCACTGACTAATGTACAGAGATGAAATGCCGATTGCGCCCGAAGCAGAAACTCCAGACCTATATTTATACAAACTGGTGATATGGGACAAAAGAAGCACAAATGAGAGGCAATCTAAATACAATTTTGTAGGGATTGAAATGTACATGACACACTTTAATCCTTCACATGACCACAAGCTTAAGGTCCATTTGGACCATAGTGACCTTAGATAATGAATATAAATGACAGTGTTCTTGTTCTTATTTTTTTCTGAAATAATGGGGATTTAAGAACTTAACCTATGATCTCAAAATAAGTGGAATATAACGTTACTTTTTCTGCAGGATTTCCCAAACTTGTTGGAATCCCTAACCTTGCATATCTTGTAAAATTATATTAGAAATGATTATAATGTGAAGCAGTTTTTTAAAAAGTGTCTTTAAGTAGAAGTTTAAATGCACCAATAACGGCTACTCTGATGGGTTAGTGGGTTAATGCATCATCTGGTCACCAAACAGATCAGGAAGGTCCCTGGGCTCGATCTCTGTTCTGGGCTGAGTTTGCCGTTTGCAGTCGTGATGCTACAGTTGGGCTCAGCACTCCTGGACTAGGGAGGTGAAAACTAGCTCGGGCCCCCACTGCTCGTGCTGTCAAATTACCAATGCTGGGAAGTGCCTGTGTGTGAACATTAGGTGAGGACAGGATTGGGCTCTGCTGCGATACCCACATATCGTCTCACATCTACTATCATGCATAAAGAATGATGACTTTGGATTGCTAGCACCTGGCATGAGTCAGCACCTTCTGGAGCAGAGCAGGGAAAATTAGAGAAAAAAGTACAGAAGTATTTTATCTATTTCCCCACGTGTTGGGTTAGGAACACGAGGAGACATTCAATCCCTCCAGTCTGTTCCGACATTCAATTAAATCATGGCTGATTTGTACCTCAACTCCATTTACCCACCTTTATCCCATATCCTTTGATACCCTTACCGAACAAAAATCTATCGATCTCAGTCTTGAAAATTTCAGTTGACCCCCAGCATCCACAGCCTTTTGGTGAAGTGAGTTCCAGATTTCCTTTGTATGAAAAAGTGCTTCTTGATTTCACTCCTGGACTGCCTAGCTCTAATTTTAAGATTATGCCCTCTTGTTCTGGATTCCCCCACCAGAGAAAATAGTTTTTCTGCATCTACCCTATTGAATCCTTTTATCATTTTAAACACCTCGATTAGCCCACCCCTCAACCGATGAAACACTTTGGAATTGCAATCCCCTTGAGATAAAGGCATATCGGCTAACAAGGGAAAACTGTGAACAGAATTGCAGAGATGACAAGTTCAGGGTGAAAAGCCTTCAAATCTTTGGAGCCTACAATGATGATTTCAGGATGAGGAGGGATGCCCATGTTTGGGACGCAGGGGAGAAGGTCGTCCAAAGGAACTGCTGAGGTGTAATAAGCGAGGAGACCTTGAAAGTAAGTGCCACCTCCATGTCCCCTCGATGGCTACTCAGTGTTGGAAAAAGTTTAATGACCAAACTAGGTCAGGCAAAGTAAGTTGAGTCAGCCACACCCTCCAAGAATGCACTGTACTCAACATGTTTGTCACTTACAGGCACCTTCACCTCACTGTGTTGAGGGGCCTCAGGAGCTTACCATTAATGTCCAGGAGCTTTTGTAAGGCCCTTTAACACCTTCACTGCCATCAAAGATAAACATGATGATAAGAAACACTAGGCAGATAAATATACTGGATTGTAACAAAACTATGGTTGCACTAAAGTGTGCAGACATTGTTTTTGACAAGATTTGGAAGAGACTGCGATGAAGTGACATGACCGGGAGCTTACAATTTCAGTGTTTTTGTGTTGCTGTCAGTTATCCAGGAGGAAGTGATGAACTAGTTTGTTTGAGCGAACAATACATCTGTGACTTGTTTGATGCGTCGGTGCAGAGCTGATTGAATAATGTTACTGATGTGCCCAATGCATTATAAAAGCTCAGGGTGCTGGAGACCTTGGCAGCTACTATAGTGGGCTGCAGGTCAGGTTGCGTCCCTCTGTTAGCACTGTTCCTGGGTCAAGTGGAGGTAGGAGTTCCATACCAGTATATTCTGGAGTGGAGTACCAGCAAGTGGGTGCCATACACGTCCGGTGGTGTCTGACCAGCCTGGCTAAACATCCATTCCTTCTCGTCGTCTTCCTCCAAAAAGTGCAGATAAAGAGGTAGTCTCATGGAAATCCCATTGTGGCCTTTGTACAATGGGATAAGGGGCAAAAATGGGAGAAGGGGCAAAAATAGAAGATGCACAGCAGAAAGCACAAATGTGGACACTGAAGCAATAGTCAGTAGCAAAAAAAACCACAGAAAAAACAGTTTTAAAATAAGGATTTTGCAGAACTTACAAAATTGCTTGCGGTGACTCTTCTTTTCTAGCGCCTAGCAACACTGGATGCCGAGCAACACTGGATGCCTAGCAACGCTGGACGCCTGTTTACAGGTGTTAGTTATGTACAGCGTAAATAAGGCGATAATATGACATTACCATGCCGTTACCACCTGAGAATGACGACTTGGATGAGGTAGCGGAGAGTGTGTGGAAAAATACTTTAGCAGAAGTCAGTATCTTCAGGAAAGAAAGGAAGAAGTTTGGAGGGAAAAAAATTACATTTGGACTAAAAATCAAAGCAGGGAGGCAAGTTCAAAATGCTGGCAATTATTCATTCATGTTAGTGCTCCATTTGGAAGCCTATTTAAATGTCTTGTATTTTGGTCCAATCTTGGATACAATTATGACTTTTCTGAACAGTAATTGCCGTGGTTTCTTTAATCTCAGATATGCATAATCCACTTTAACTGCTGTTCATTTCCTCTCAAATTCGAGGGAATACTACAAAACTATTTTGATTTAATTGAAACAGATGTTTTTAAATAGGACCTTTTTTCTTGTTTCACTAACCAAACAGGATATTTGACTAGCTGTGGGAACTGGGTTAAAAGTCCAAGTTCACTAAACAACAAGGAGCATTCATATTGGGCTCTTCACATAAAGGAGAACCAATTTTCACTCGGTAGATCTGGCGGAAAAGGGGCGGTAGCAGAGTTAAAATTGCTGTGGTGAAGTAATCGTGCTCCGCCGTCATATTTCCTGGGGCCTTCGGCTGGGCGGTCCAGGTGCCTGCCCGAATCAGATGGGAGCCTCATTTCTTTATGTAAATCAGGGTCCTTTAACATAAATAGGACGCTGATGCCATGCATGCTCTGCCCAGTTGTACCAGGTGGTCAAGAGGAAGGGTCCCTAAAAACGTAAGTGAAAAACTATTTTTGTGGGGAATGGAGGAGTGGGAATACTCCTCGGTGTTCCACGGGAATAATGTGGGCTCCTCCTCCCCTCTCTGAGATCGGTCCCCCACTCCCCTCGGACTTACCTTCCTGCCAGCCAGATTGGCCTCCGAGCTGCCTGGAGCCGGCAAGCTGCAGCAGGAAACTGGTTTGGGACATGCAGCTCACTGGCAGTGTAGTAAGAGGCCCGTCCCTCCAAATGGACCGGGCCTCCCACTGGCAGCATCAGGCAGACGGCCCACGCGCTCTGCCAGCCAGCTGTCCGAAACCTATAATCTACCCTGGGAATTCACCTCAGAATGCTAGTGATGGAGGGTGAGGATACTGTAGACACTGAGCGTGGTGAAAGGGGATAAAGAGGTCAGGATGGGGAGCCATAGGCATGGTCAAAGAGGAGGGTTTTAAGGAGATTTTTAAAAGCAGAGAAGGGGACATGGCAACTGGGTAGAGTTTCAGAGGGCAGGAGCTTTAGCGGCTGAACTTCCAATGGTGGAGCAAAGGAACGAGGAGAAATCATATATTTTTAAGCAGCAAAGGGCTGTGTAAGATGAAAGGACAGGAGGAGTTCACCGAGGTAGAGTGGGTTGAGGACATTGTGAAATTTTGAAATCATATGTGAGGCACGGAGACCCAGTGGAACTTGGAGGGGACTGAGGGTGAGGTGAGGGTGCACGCTGAGGTGTTTGGAAAGAGTTGACACTTGTGGAAGGTTTGGCAGGGAGGCCAGCACAGAAGTCAAGCCTTAAAGTATCATAGCAGATACAGCACAGGAGGAGGCCATTCAGCCCATTGTACCTCTGCCGGCTCTTTGAAAGAGCTATCCAATTAGTCCCATTCCCCTCCCCTTTCCCCATAGCCCTGTAAATTTTTTCCCTTCAAGTATTTATCTAGTTCCCTTTTGAAAGTCACTCTTGAATCTGCCTCCACCACCCTTTCAGGCAGTGCATTCCAGATCATTACAACTCGCTGCATTAAAAGAAAGTTTCCTCGTGTCGCCTCTGGCTCTTTTGCCGATCACCTTAAATCTGTGTCCTCTGTTTACCGACCGTTCTGCCACTGGAAACAGTTTCTCCTTATTTACTCCATCAAAACCGTTCATGATGAAGGATCAACTAGGGTTTTGGCAACAAAAGAGCAGTGATTGAGGTGGAGGCAGATGATGTTTCAGAATTGGCAACAGAGCAGATGTTTGGGGGAGAAGCTAAATGTGGTGTCAGCAGAATGCTAAAGTTTGATTCATATTGAGATAATAGCTGGGGATGTTGATGGAATTGAAGCCAGAGGCTGATGGGAGCCAAAAGGAATGGCTTCAGCTTTGGAAACATTCAACTGGAGCAAGTTATGGCTCATCTAGTCCTTGACATCAGTCAGGCAATTTGAGAGTGTGGCAGCAGCCCTTTGGGAAGAGACAGTGAGGTAGAGCTGGGTCTCACCGGCATACAAGTTGAAGCTGACCCTGTATTTCCAGATAAGAGGTAGTAAGAGGAGGGGTGGAGCCGATTAGGGACCAAAAAGGAGACCTGCGCATGGAGGCAGAGGGCATGGCTGAGGCACTAAATGAGTACTTTGCATCTGTCTTTACCAAGGAAGAGGATGGTGCCAAAGTTACAGTAAAAGAAGAGGTTGTTGAGATACTGGATGGGCTAGAAATTGATAAAGAGGAAGCACTAGAGGCTGTACTTAAAGTAGATAAGCCACCCGGTACGGATGGGATGCATCCTACGTTACTGAAGGAAGTAAGGGTGGAAATTGCGGAGGTACTGGCCATAATCTTCCAATCATTCTTAGATACGGGGGTGGTGCCAGAGGACTGGCGAAATGCAAATGTTGCATCTTTGTTCAAAAAAGGGTGTAAGGATAAACCCAGCAACTACAGGCCTGTCAGTTTAACCTCGATGTTGGGGAAACTTTTAGAAATGATAATCCGGGACAAAGTTAACAATCACTTGGACAAGTGTGGATTGATTAGGGAAAGCCAGCACTGATTTGTTAAAGGAAAATTGTGTTCAACTGACCTGATAGAGTTTTTTGATGAGATAATAGAGAGGGTAGATGAGGGCAATGCGGTTGATGTAGTGTATATGGACTTTCAAAAGGCGTTTGATAAAGTGCCACATAATAGGATAGTTAGCAAAGTTGAAGCCCATGGAATAAAAAGGATAGTGGCAGCATGGATACGAAATTGGCTAAGTGACTGGAAACAGAGAGTAATAGTGAATGGTTGTTTAACGGACTGGAGGACAGTGGTGTTCCCCAGGGGTCGGTACTAGGACCACTGCTTTCCTTGATATATATTAATGACTTGGACTTGGGTGTACAGGGGAAAATTTCAAAATTTGCAGATGACACAACACTTGGAAGTGTAGTGAACAGTGAGGAGGATAGTGATAGACTTCAAGAGGATATAGACAGGCTGGTGGAATGGGCGGACACGTGGCAGATGAAATTTAAAGCAGAGAAGTATGAAGTGATACATTTTGGTAGGAAGAACGAGGCGAGGCAATATAAACTAAATGGTACAATTCTAAAGGGGGTGCAGGAACAGAGAGACCTGGGGGTATATGTGCACAAATCGCTGAAGGTGGCAGAGCGGGTTGAGAAAGTGGTTAAAAAAGCAAACAGGATCCTGGGCTTTATAAATAGAGGCATTGGGCTCGATTTTGGCGTCGGTTTTCCAACGGGGGGGCCCCGAAAATCCCGATATCCGGTCACGTGACCGGATCGCGACGAAATCCCGGCCACTTCTGGGTACCGCGCTGACGTGCAGGGCTGCGCGCGCAAGCCCCGCTGGTGGGAATCCCGCAGGCAATTAAAGCCAGCGGGGTTCCACTTGAGTGTACTTACCTTGCTTGTTGAGGTCAGTTAATGAGCTGAATCAGCTGTCAAAAGAGGAAGTGTGGGATATTAGGTTCAAGGCAGTGGGTTTCACACACTGGGTGAAACAGTCTCTCTCCAACCAGGCGTGTTGCAGCCAGCAGCCTGTGGCAGGTGCCAAGATGCGCTCCACGGGGGAGAGCCCTCACCCACGCAGGAGGCCACCGCGTCACATAGGGCAACCCCTGCCCCCCACCACCCCCCGCCAAGCCAGAGGACAGACCGACACGAAACCGCAGCCCCAGTCCGAGGAACCACCCACCTACCCTGCACAACCCCTCAGACCAACACCTGCCAAATGGGTGGTGTGTGGACACCCTCGGAGGACGAACAGCATGACCAGCCTCGCAGTCCACGCCGTCCGCCGCAGAGACGTGGAGCCCCCCAACACGGTGTTGTTGCACGCCCACCTGCACAGCAGGAGGGAGGGCTACTGCAGAGAGAGACGCATCACAGAGGGCACTACCCTCGCCACAGGGTCCACAGACTGAGGCGCAGCTCCCTGGACCTCTCCGAGCAGCAGTGCACAGGGAGGCGCAGATTCGCTCGACATGTAGTCGTGGAGATCTGCAGCCTCTTTCATGCCGAGCTGCTCCTGGCTGGCCCCAGCACCAACTGCTTACCTGTCGCTGTCAAAGTCACCACTGCCCTCCACACCTTCTCCTCCGCATCTTTCCAGGGTGCAGCCGGCTACACCGCCGATGTCTCTCAGTCGTCTGCGCGGACGAGCCCTGCAAATACACCTGCACCTACTCTGCAGTAACACGATGGGTGGCATCAGTGGTGGGTCCTCATAGTGATACCCAGGAGCGGGCATTATTGGACACAGCGGACAGGATTCGCGGAGACATGGCAGTGGTGGTGTCAATATAATGTGTGCTGTGAGTTGCTCTGAAATTCAATATGGGTAACACCCATGACAAACCCTCAGACACCCTTGTGCACCCCCTTCATGCTCACGCCACGTTTGCCTTACGCTGCCTACTGCACATATGTGATGCATGCCCTGTGGCTGCAGCACAGGTGGTGGCAGGTTGAGTGAGGCTGGCCGTGAGGGAGATGCACGAGAGGGTGAGTATGGGATGGAGCAATGAGATTGTATGAGGATTGGGTTGCGTGTTAGTGGCAGGATGAGTACTGGCGAGGTGAGTAGGTGGAGGTAAGATGAGGATGGGGTTTGAGTGGGTATGAAGGGTGATGTGATAGAGTAGTGTTGGCGGTGCCGAAGGAGATGTGGGGTGGGGGCAGTGTTGTGGCAGACGGAGTGTAGGGGAAAGACTTCGTGTTCTCACTGTGGCGGACCTACTGCGGTCATTGCAGCGCCTCCTGCACTGTATGCAGGTGGGCCATATGTTGGTGGCGCAGGTGACCCCCTCTGCCACCTCGAGCCAGGCCTTCTTGGTGGCAGAGGCAGGCCGCTTCCTCCCGACCGCCGGGTGGAAGATCTGTGTCCTCCCCCTCCTCCTCACCCCATCTGATGATACCTGGGGTGAGGCATCATTAAACTGGGAGCAGCCTTCCCCCTGGGCTGCTCCATGCTGCAATTTGTCCCATTGGTTGCAGCATCTGTCAGTGGAGGACTGCCCCTTTAACTAGAGAGCCTCCAGCTGACAGATCGTACTGTGCATGCGCAGCCCGCCTGACGCGCAGGCCAGCGCCGCGGACCCCGGAGGAGCAGGTAATTGATTCCTATTAGTGTGTTGCCTGCTACGATCGCGCGGGCAACCCACTAATTTCACCGAGCGTGTTGACCACGCTCCCGAAACCCAACCCACCGGAAACCCGCAGGCCTGCTAAAATCAGGCCCATAGAGTACAAAAGCAAGGAAGTTATGATGAACATAAGAACATAAGAAATAGGAGCAGGAGTAGGCCAATCGGCCCCTCGAGCCTGCTCCGCCATTCAATAAGATCATGGCTGATCTGATCCTAACCTCAAATCTAAATTCATGTCCAATTTCCTGCCCGCTCCCCGTAACCCCTAATTCCCTTTACTTCTAGGAAACTGTCTATTTCTGTTTTAAATTTATTTAATGATGTAGCTTCCACAGCTTCCTGGGGCAGCAAATTCCACAGACCTACTACCCTCTGAGTGAAGAAGTTTCTCCTCATCTCAGTTCCGAAAGAGCAGCCCCTTATTCTAAGATTATGCCCCCTAGTTCTAGTTTCACCATCCTTGGGAACATCCTTACCGCATCCACCCGATCAAGCCCCTTCACAATCTTATATGTTTCAATAAGATCGCCTCTCATATGAACCTTTATAAAATACGGGTTCGGCCACAACTGGAGTATTGTGTGCAATTCTGGGCACCATATTTTAGGAAGGATGTGAAAGCCTTAGAGAGGGTGCAGAAAAGATTTACTCGAATGGTTCCAGGGATGAGGGACTTCAGTTACGTGGAAAGACTGGAGCAGAGAAGGTTGAGAGGAGATTTGATAGAGGTGTTCAAAATCATGAGGGGTCTGGACAGAATAGATAGAGAGAAACTGTTCCCATTGGTGGAAGGGTCAAGAACCAGTGGACACAGATTTAAGGTGATTGACAAAAGAACCAAAGGCGAGATGAGGAAAAACTTTTTACACAGCGAGTGGTTCTGATCTGGAATGCACTGCCTGAACAGGTGGTGGAGGCAGATTCAATCACGGCTTTCAATCGGGAATTGGATAAGTACTTGAAGGATAAAAATTTGCAGGGCTACGGGGAAAGATCGGGGAATTGGGACGAGCTGGATTGCTCTTGCAGAGAGCCGGAACGGGCTCGATGGGCCGAATGGCCTCCTTCTGTGCTGTAACCATTCTATGATTCGATAACGTTGCCAAAGGGCAGAATGTGGATAATGTAAAGGAGAGGGCCAAGGATGGATCGCTGGTATACTTCGAAGGTGACCATGCAAGATGCAACAAATGTGTTTATGCAGGTAAGAGCAGGATGGGGAAATAGCTCCAGATGCACACTGCAAAGGACAAACATTGCAGCAAAAAGTGCAGAGAGGTACTGTTTTATAAAAATAGGAGTTCTATGCCATACAATGCACAATGTATTATTATCAAGGTCACTGATTTACAGTACCTTAATACATCAAATTCAAGTCATCAAAATGTGATGGGGAATGTGTGATACTTACAGAAAGTGTGCACTATATGCACTATATGAGAGATACATTATATATAAATCTCTCTCAAAACCTCCACAGAATCCATCAAATTTTGTTCAGCGCCATATATTTTTGGTTGACAGTAATGTTGTGAATTATCCAGCAGATGGTGCAATTGCACCCTTCCTAGCAAGGGTTAAGTAAAGACAAGCCAGGTAATGACTGGGAGAAATGCGATGATGTTTGTGAAGCACTCTGAGTTCACAAAACAAGCAGTGCAATTCAGAAATCGCAAACTTTGTAGCACTAATTGTGATGAGTAAATTTATGATTTACATTACCGCTGTAAATTTTCTTTTGATCTTATTTTTTTCCAACTGATTATCTGGTCATTTATCGCATTGCTATGCTGTGCGCAAATTACAACAGTGACTACACTTCAAAAGTACTTAAAGCAATTTGGGGGCATCCTGAGGTTGTGAAAGGCACTGTATGAATGGAAGGTCTTTCTTTACTTATGTCCTGAAGACCGTGGTTCATGCTGGGATCCCAGCACGCTGAGATACAGGCAGACCACCAGTACCTTGTCCAAGTGCCAATTCCTAATATGTGACAGCAGACAGTGAAGGATAAAAATTCAACCATGGTGTGGAGGGGAGGGCATCTTAGCCGAGCTTGGACCTGTCCACATCGAACATCCACACATAAACTTTCAAGCTGGTGAACAGGAGGGGGAACCCTGGCTGATTCCCCCCCACCCAACCCAAGAGCACTGAAACCAATTATAATGTCCCTACTTCTATACATCTTGTAAACAATTTTACAACACCAAGTTATAGTCCAGCAATTTTATTTTAAATTCACAAGCTTTCGGAGATTTTCTCCTTCCTCAGGCAAATGTTTCAAGAGCTCCTTGAAGCCTACGCATTTATACATATTGAACAATACATGGTGTTTACAGACTGCCCCTGCAACTGCCCGTTGCAGTCTGTAAACACCATGTATTGTTCAATATGTATAAATGCGTAGGCTTCAAGGAGCTCTTGAAACATTTGCCTGAGGAAGGAGAAAATCTCCGAAAGCTTGTGAATTTAAAATAAAATTGCTGGACTATAACTTGGTGTTGTAAAATTGTTTACAATTGTCAACCCCAGTCCATCACCGGCATCTCCACATCATGACTACCATCTATACATCTTGATTTAGATTGTTTCAATATATGCTGGGTATATTTGAGAACTTCAGAAATGCTGAACCCAAAATGTTATGTGTGTGTTCTATGATACTGTTATCTAAATTGCAAGATTTTGCAAGTGCTTTGCCGACAGTTTTTATGCTAGCAAGTGATGTTACCTAACTCACATAGCCTATAAGAGAAAAACCAGCCACGTTTCTTGGACCTGAATAGCCCCTTCCTCCGCATTTGCTCCTAGAGACATGCATAATCTGAGCGCAAACCAATTACGTGGCTTAAAAGATTGCGGAATTTTGGGCGTAAGCAAGTTACATGGGTAACTACAATACGCCCAAGTCTCCTCGATCTTTTAGGTCCATCTGAACAAATCTCGGCCATGCTCCCAACTCTCAAATCTGAGTATCCTCCAATTGCGTTTGTTCGGGGGTCTCTCAACATTGTGATCTGATTTTCAGGCACAGCAGGAAAAAAAGTCATTTTTCTGGTCTTCTAATTGCAATTTTCTGAGCGTTTTAATAAAATTGTTATCCCCACTGAGACCTGCTCTGTATGTTCTGTTTCTTTTAATGCATTTTTATGGCTTAAGTATGAGTCACATTAAAAATTGAGAAACTTCCCCGATTGCAGGTTCTTAAACACGCTGTGCCTAATGTGCATGAATTAAATGATGGTTAAATGTTTAAATTTTCATACTTAAAGTAGAAATACATGGTGTGGGTTTGGCGCTTTCCTTCGGCCCCTATTGTTTACGGCTGATTTACGGCCATCTTAAATTTGGGTGTCTTCTAGTGAGATTGGGAGGATAACTTGGGCGTAACTTGACATCGGCAAAATGGCCGCCAGATTGAGCGCATTATCAGTTCTAACTTCTGGGTTACGCCCGCCGAGGAAGCTCCAGGCCAAACACTTCTTGCACATTGATAGTTTTGAACCGTATTATCCCCAATATCATTCGTGGTGCAAATATGTCGCCGGTTTATGTATATCACAGTTGTTCCTTTTGTTGCACGGTAAGGTTCTCTTAAAATCTAAATGAATAGTGATCTCAAAGCTGGACACTAACAGCAGGTGGTGCCACTGGCCAGGAAGTAAAAATCTCTAATGGAATGTTTCAATCTGTGGCAAACATGCATTTGCCTCTTCTTTGTCACACAATCACGGGGGAGGGGAATATTTAATATGCTGCACTATTAAGGGGCATGATGCTGTACTGTGCAATACTAAACCACTGGTCTGTGTCCACCATTTCCTCATCTGACAAGTTTGGAATTTTGCCTGCGGTATCAAGGTACATTAGTGAACAGAAACTAGGCACTTTGCTGCAGGGAAGGAAGGAAATTTGGAGGTTGTGTCAGTGCAAAGAGTTGTCACATCTACGAATATCCAGGATCGAAAGAATTGTTGGTAGAATGAGGAAAGTAACGTAAAAACGTAAGAGATCACAGAAATGAGGGAATCCTACTGAACCTGCTCCCTCCACAGGACATACAGTCTATCCTATCATAGTCTCTACTTCAGCAATTTAAAATCCTGAGGGAGAGTTCTGTATGAATTATCCTTCATCCCCAAAGGCATCAAGCAAATACCAAAGTATCTATTTATCCCAGAACCTCTGCTAATCAACCCTGACCAGATGCCCTGCAGAGAAAACAACCTCCTCCAGCTGGTAAATATTTGGACAAATCACCACCCTGTAGTTCTATTTTTATGTACCGATCCCATTTAAGCATGTAATTGGCCAGTTAAATAAATAATATTAGCTTTGGTTATGTTTAGGGGGTCAGAGTTTAACCAGTCCCAATATTTAACCAAATTTGGATGATTTGACAGAGTCAAAATGGCAGGATACTTTTTTATGGAGAAACCAAGGCCAAAGTTCATGGCGCAGGACACCACTATGTTTGAATAAGGAAATATAAAGACAAGATACATCAGGAAGTAGTGATTAAATGATTCCAAACTTGGGTTTTAAAAGCCTGAGGAGTGCAAGAGGAAGGAAACACTAAAAGATGTAAGCATTTCCATACCTTTGAGGTTCTAAGAAGCCATAGGGCTGATTTTAAGTACTGGCAGAGAGCGGGTGAGTGGCAGCCAGTGCCCACTGCCCACCCGTTCTGGCCAGTGTGAGGCCCGAGCAATTTTGAAACCCGGGCCTCATTTACATTCCCTCGGCGAGCTGCGGGCCCCGCTATACCCTGCCGGTTCTTGGAGGGCTGGAAATTGGCCAGCTCCCACACTGAGCCAGCTGACAGTCGGCGCCTGGGAAGGGGGAGCAGAGGTGATCCCGCAGGGTGCCCGGAGTCGTTTCATGGGCTCCTGGCGGAGCACTTCTGCCCAATAGGTGGAGCGTGGGAGGTCATCAGACCCTGATTTGCATATTACAAGAGGCCTCTCGCCTGAAACAGGCAGGTCGGCTCTGACTGCCCATCTCAGGACCCTGCTCATGATGGCGGGGGCGATTTTCGGGCCTCACATGTTAGAATATATGGAGGTTATAGATGAAAGAAGGATTGCTTATTAGTTGAGAAGCTTTTTTCTTGTATCCTGTTCAGGAATGTGGGATGTGATTGAAGACTTCCTCAGATTCCGGAATGGTACTCAAGTCTTATAGAGTGTTAAGAGTTATTCAGAGCTGAGCAGGGCCTGAGAAGTGACAGTGGTACTACCCGTGACAATCCAAGAAGATATACCACCTAGAATGTACCAATCTTTAATTGTCTCTTCAGATTGTCTTCAAAATGGTAATTTATGCTATTAAATGAAAAATAAAATTGCACCTGGTGAAAAACTAGATGCGAAGCCTTATTTTCACAGTGTAATACAGACCCAACATTTCAGGGGTTTGTATTTGGGGTTGAGTTTGCTGGAATGTGTTAACTTGTGTTGAACTAGCCAAAAATCTGAACTGGCCTCACTTCACCAAAGTCTATTTGCCATGCTGAATAATATCAAAGGCACATTAATGAGAACAAAATTTCATGGTATGTCATTCTAAATTAATATCGCCTTACAGAGCTATTGTTTGTTACTCACAGTAATTAGCACTGCAGCACTAATGTGATTTTATTATTGTTTAATTATATTGTACAGCGAGACAGCCGACCACAAGAAGTGTGATGCTAATCATTTAAGTATTTTAGGTCTGCAGTGATATTTCTACACTGTAATGACAATAACAATTTAGATTTGGATATTTGACACAAATGCTGTGTGGAGTTGCACTCTGTGCATATTTGTGTACCTGTAATGAAAACTAATTGCTGTCAACAGTCAGATTTTATTTGTAATCGGTGGTATGGAATGCTGCTAAGGTGCTGAAAAGAATGGAGGCGAAATTGAACTCATAGCTGCCCCGTTTTTCCCGGGATAAATTTGGAGTTAGACCTCCGAATTTTGCGTTGTTATCTGTTGCACGTGAACTGCACTGGAAGTGCACCGGCCACCATCTTGGCTCAGGCGATATTTAGTCATTCACGGCGCAGTGCCTGAAACAGGCGTTAGGCCCCTGAAATATGAACACTGGGGTCCCATGTGGGTCGTGGGGCCCTGAAGGCGGAATTCAGGTACCAAATGGACGGAGTTCGTGGATGCTGAGCCTAGTTTTCCCAGGCGTTATACGGCCTAACCCAGCGATCCTTGAAGGATAAAAGGCCGAGGAAATTTTCAGTTGCTCCTCCAGGGTCCACAAATGATCTCTGGCCTGCTGTCGGCACGATCAAGGCTTTCCCCCCCCGGAACTGCCTCAACCCCCAGATCCGACTTGCCGGCTGGCTCGGCGCAGCAGATGGCCGATTTCCCGCCCTCCCTGATTTCTCGCAGCTCACTGGTGCCATTTTAAATGAGGCCCAAACCTGAATTAGGCCTGGACTGGTGGCCGGAGCCCTCGCTCTGCTGAATTTGCGACCATTTTGGGAACAAATCGAATTCCTTGGGTGATATTTCATTCAGTGACATGAAGCAGAAGGTCGAGTTCTGCATTTCCATATGAGTATCTAAGTATAAGTTTAAATAAGGCTCTGACACTCTTTATAAAGTTTTGATAACTAGCATAAACTGGTCCATAATTTCACTGCACTTTTTAACAGAGTTGCGTTCCTCTGTCTTTCACCCCTTTGTCTGATCTCCCTGGGCCACCTACTCACTCTCGCTGAAAGACCACAGAGATGTCCTCTGCCCATATCCTTGCTAATGCTGCTTTGAATTGGCTGTTTGCAGCTGTGCAGAATCATCCGCCCCCCCCACCATTGTCTGTCTCTATTGGTGCAGAAGCACCTGGCTTCTGCTCACTGCCGACCCACAATGACATGGCAATGATCACAAGCTCAGTAAAGTGAGGGGATCAAAGCTGCCTCCCACCGTTCAATGGTATCATAGTTTTACATATTAATTTAAACTGCTTTTATACTAATCTTTGTTTGGTGTGGATTTAGGGAGACCAGCGTCCGTGAGCCAGCTCTCCGTGTTTACACTATTAAGTCCAGTTCTCTTATCCTGACTGCAGAATCATTGACCCATGAAAAACTTCTCTATGATTTTGCAGCCAGGATAATGAAGTGGATTTTCGTAAATGTAGTGATGCAACTGTCAGACGCCAGCCTCTCCTTGATCGGAACTAAATGAGCGCCACGATAAAAGTGGCTTAAGTGTCATTTTAATAACAGTCGTAGAACCCTCTACTCCTCAGGCAAATGTACTGCCCAGTGGGTAACTGAGCCAGGTAGGCACCCCCTGTTTGATCTCCATTCTGTGCTGAGTTAACCCATCTCAGCCAGGGCAGCACTTGGCTTGCCGCAATAGGCCTTAGGACCTCAGGCTAAATAGGAGAAAAATCAGTGGTGATTTATCCGCCTGATCACCAGGCAGTGGCCCATGCTAGAAATAGGATGGGTATGGATGTCAGGTGACTACAAGATTTGACCTGGCTAAATGTACACCATGAAGAAGAGCAGGGAAGTTCTCCCCAGTGTCCTGGTTAATGTTTATCTCTCAACCAACATCACTCAAAAAAAAAAATGATCATATTATCACATTGCTGTTTGTGGGACCTTGCTGTGCACAAATTGACTGCCGCGTTTCTTACATTACAATAGTGACTACACTCCAAAAGGATTTCATTGGCTGTAAAGTGCTTTGGGACATCCTGAGGTAGTAAAAGGTGCTATATAAATGCAAGTCTTTCTTTCTTTCTCCTTTCTTTCTTTCCTTCTGTATATTTGAAGCTGTTTGACTGAAGTGCCAGAGAACGTCCATGGATAAGTACCCCAACATAAGTCAGCATCTTTAGAAGGGGAGGGATAAAGATTAGAGAGAAATAGTAGTCAATGCTTGAATTACTGTGTTAGGAATAATGTTATTCAATCAAATTTGTTGATAGATTCAGTGAATTGGGATATGATAGTAAAAGGGATAGATGAAAAATGTACAACTTGGGTAAAAATAAAGAAGTTTGTTCTCATTTAGCAAATAGTGAAAAATAATTTCTAAAAATGTTTAATCATCCAACCTAAGGTATCCTTGGTACCTTCTTTCTCCAGCTAGGAGCACATCGAAGATGGAGTCAGAAAGTCTCACAAGGTTGCAGCCCTTTAAAGCTTTGCAGCTCAAATTTAAAGGGATTTGGTTGCTCACAGGCAAGTGGTTACATATGGGGGAAAATATTATTTTATAAAGACTTAAAATGTATTTTAAATATTTGTTGGCCATTTCAAAGATTATGTGAGGGGGAGAAATGGCAGGCAAAAACCCAGGGAAGGTTAACCCAATGTGAAGGCGCAAAACCAGAATCTGTGGGGAAATGACACAGTCATTCTTGATGGCTGGCGAAGTGGAGCTGTTACTCTGTGAAGTGGGGAGAGGAACGTCAAGGAACCCCCAGTAGACAGTAGTGCACCATGCCTGGCAGGAGATGATAGCCAGGTTCAACCTTGTGTCTGATGGACCTGGAAACAGATGCAGGAGAGGACATTATATTTTAAGGAATATGGAAATGTAGAGAAGGAAGCAGACATTTTGGATACAGCGTTAGACATGCTGCAGACAGTCTCCTGAGAGTTGTTGCTCAAATGGGCTACAAATCTTAATAATATCTGTCACTGTGTATGTGCTCCTACAATTTACAATATTTCAAGGCTACTTCTCTGCTTGCCAGACAAGATGGCACATGATACTAGGGAATGGATCTAATCTGGAGAAAGTTTTAGGAATCAAAATCACTTGAATGCCTTGGAGGGGCCACCCTGCATGAAAGTGAAGCCATTTGATTTGCTAAGACTAAGGTCAAGGACTATCCAATGTTTATGCCTTGTCTTCCTTCTCACTCGCTCCCACACAGGTACACACACAAACATCACACACATTATATTGCATTGCAAGCTCTGTTTGAAGGTATGTCTTGGAACTGGCATTCGTACATGCTCTCCTTTTCTGCTGTTGTAGGCCCGGAAGAGCAATCTGTCAATGGCCCAGAACAAGACAAGAAACATAGCATGTTGCATGCTCGCACCAAAGTTTTCAAGCACCAGCACAGCTACACATATACTGGAAAATGCAGTCAGTGATTTTTTTTTTATTCGTTCATGGGATGTGGGCATCGCTGGCGAGGCCGGCATTCATTGTCCATCCCTAATTGCCCTTGAGAAGGTGGTGGTGAGCCGCCTTCTTGAACCGCTGCAGTCCGTGTGGTGACGGTTCTCCCACAGTGCTGTTAGGAAGGGAGTTCCAGGATTTTGACCCAGCGACGATGAAGGAACGGCGATATATTTCCAAGTCGGGATGGTATGTGACTTGGAGGGGAACGTGCAGGTGGTGTGTTGTTCCCATGTACCTGCTGCTCTTGTCCTTCTAGGTGGTAGAGGTCGCAGGTTTGGGAGGTGCTGTCGAAGAAGCCTTGACGAGTTGCTGCAGTGCATCCTGTGGATGGTACACACTGCAGCCACAGTGCGCCGGTGGTGAAGGGAGTGAATGTTTAGGGTGGTGGATGGGGTGCCAATCAAGTGGGCTGCTTTGTCCTGGATGGTGTTGAGTTTCTTGAGTGTTGTTGGGGAGGTAGTGAGCACAGGTGAGAAGGAGCAGGAAATGACTGGGTGACTGCCATCAGCGATCCCCTGCAGCATTGTGGTGAAATTGGGCATCCCCGTCATGCCCCCTGTTGCTGATTGGTGAGAAAGCAGATGAAGGTACTGGTCATACTCACTGATGTTTCAGTCACCTGTCTGATGCATATGCTGGAGGCATAAAAATAGATGGTGGCCACTAGCATTGCCATCTCTATCTTGCAAGTTGGCTGTAGTGCGTTTGCAGCAGATGGCAAAGTTTTACTGACCTGAAGCAAACAGAGTCCTCATTCCTTGGCAGGTAGTTATGCTAAGGCTTGCAGGGTCAAAATGGCAGGATTCTTTTTATTGAGAAATCAATGTAAAGGGCCAAAGTCCATGGAGCAGGATACCATTATGTTTGAATAAAGTAAATATAAAGTCAAGATAAATCAGGGAGTATTGATTAAATGATTCCAAACTTGGGTTTTAAAAGCCTGAAGATTGGAAGAGGAAGGAAACACTAAAAGATGTAAACATTTCCATATTTTTGAAGTTTTAAGAAACAAAATGGGCTGATTTTAACTACTGGTGGAGAGCGGGTGAGGTAATTATGCTAAGGCCTGCAGATATCTTTGGTGGTATAATGGTAGTAGGTGGTGTAGTTTTGGTGCCTGCTGATCTGCCTGATGTGCCTTCTTTAACCATGTACCATTTCAACCCTAAAATACTGCAATCGGGGTACTTTAAAATGAACCTCCATCGTTAATTTTACCTTGATTTGGCAATTGCCATGGAATTCTCTATCCTGCACGTAGATGACTTGTGACTTCTTGAGTGCCCATGAAAGCTGGTATTGGAAAAGCTCCTTTTCATGAGCCCACTTTTTCTTCTGTCCTGTTCTGCTAAAGTCTCAAGGAAGGTTCTGCTAAAGTCCAAGGAAATTCCAGGCCCAGGAAATCACACAAGTTCCTACTTCACATATTTTTTGCATAAAATCTGGGACCTTATGCACTGGAAAGGTTCTCTGCCCAGAAAATTGTGGGTTGTAGGAATCAGAATCTACTTGCACAATTTCCCGATCCCCTCTTGCCTCATTTGTATCGAAAAATGTATCTTACTGTCAAACTAAAGATAAGAATCTGCAAATAGCCATGCAATTATATGTCGCATTCATTCCTGCTATTTGAGTACCTCAGTGCTATAACTACATCATAAAGGAATCCTTTTGACCCTGAATATACATTTTATTATGTTAACTTCTTGAATAGATCTTTGGCAGATTGAATAATTAAGCAAGACATAGATTCTTCATTCCGTTTTCAGTGAAATAATTTTTCAGTCTAGGCTTTGCCGTGACAGGCAGGGGATTTTCCAGAAAGCATTGTTTTAAATGTTGACTTTACAAGCAATTTTTAAAATAGGTGATCATTTATATAAATCACGAATGGGAGATGAAAAGATACGATATGGTTGGAGCCACATTTTAAATCATTAAAATACAAATCGCAGTTATGCTTTGTTTTTTTGATCACCCCCTACTAATGAGCTAGCATGCAACCATTATTTTTCATTACTGAAGATGTTCTATGCAGTCATCGATAATCATATCAAAACATATAGGAAATATGTCTATAACTTTGTGCAGTTCTGTATATCCAAGCTAGTGTTTGCATCGCATGTGCTGGTGCCTAAAGTGATGTTGTCCAAGCTTTAAATGCCTTCATTTAATATATGTTATTTCTACCAATGATCTGAGAACTGAAAACTAAGACATTAACCTGTTCATTTAATAATGTGCTACAACTTTCACTCAGTGCTGAGTGAGGGACAGTCTTTGCCAGACTTGGATCAACTCTAGTGGGGAAAAGGTTTTTGTTACATGTTTGCTACTGAACGTATTTTTGACTTTCTAGCAAGCGCAATTTAACAGATTAACAGTGTAAAATAGTTCATATCAAGGAATTGACCTGTTGACTTCCATCCATCGAGTAGTGTGAGACTCGTGACTTGAATTTTGTAGCATGGATCCAACTCCAATCATTTTACTTGGATAATATTGCACATTTGCAAAAGTTAGTATCTATAAAACAGTTAAAGAAAAGATAACTGCAGGATAAATAAAGTACTTTGAATATAAAGTACTTACTCCATTGCGATGTTTCATTGCCTTACTTAGAAATAAAACATGGGTAAGATGGGTATAGAGGGATATGGGCCAAGTGCAGGCAATTGGGACTAGCTTAGTGGTATAAACTGGGCGACATGGACATGTTGGGCCGAAGGGACTGTTTCCATGTTGTAACTTCTATGATTCTATGATTCTATACTTCCCCAATAACGACTGTCTTGTAAAAGGTTCTGCATTTCACTGAAGCAGAAGAAAAGTGGACATGCTATGCTGACATCAAGAATTTATACCAGGAAGTCGGCCTGTGTCTGTGGTATCCCACATTATATATTTGCAATTTTTGCAGTGCTGTCCGGGGATGTCATCTGGTGGGTAGGAACTTCCCCACATGGAGAAAGGGAAAATTGGTGGACTAGTTATCTTTCACCCTCTCCCACCAGCTATTGTGCACATCTTAACAGTCGGTTCAAGAGTCACATTGGTAAGAGTATTGACAGGTGGGATTGCTCACGTTTGTTTTGGAAATGAAGAATGGTGTGGTGGTGCTAAAGAAGGGACAGAAGTGCACTTACAAGTCCCCAGTGTTTCTCTCGATCACAAGCCTGGTAGCTGGATTTGCCTCATTGTAACGGTCCTCTGCTGCTGTTTGGGGCACTTTGATTAGGGTCATCATCCAGGGGAGCAGGGGATAGTCTTTGTTGCCCAGAAGCCATCCCTGAACAGATCAAGGGAGAGCTGAATGATGATGGATGAAGGCATCACAGCAACTTCCTGCCTATCAGATGTTGACATGGAGGTTCCTCTGATTGTTGTCACACACTACCTGGTCGTTGAGGGAATGGAATTCCTTCCTGTCAAGGTGGCTGAGTGGGTATCCTGTGGGCGTTTTGCGAGGGTAACTGAAGGCATAGCCAAAGTGAAAGGTTAATGGGAGGATTTTGAAGGCAGGGAAAGGTGAAGTGGTTTTGCCTGAGTTCTAAGGGATAGAAGAAGCTGAAAGATCAACCTCCAATATTGGAATAGAGGGGCAGTGACAAGCAGTAATTCAGAACCAGAGAAATGGAGGATGTGGGCTGTGAAATAAGTCGAGTAGCCTAATGGTTGTGGTACTGGACTATCAACCCAGAGGTCGTGAGTTGAATAGTAAGTAGTGAAATTGAATTTAATAAATCTGGCAATCTGTGGGCAAACACCAAAAAATAAGAACATAAGAACATAAGAAATAGGAGCAGGAGTAGGCCAATCGGCCCCTCGAGCCTGCTCCGCCATTCAATAAGATCATGGCTGATCTGATCCTAACCTCAAATCTAAATTCATGTCCAATTTCCTGCCCGCTCCCCTTAACCCCTAATTCCCTTTACTTCTAGCACCATTAAAGCTGCAGGATTGCTGTAAAAACTCAACTGGAACTTACCACCCCTGTCTGGCCTACATGTGACTCCAATCCCACATCAAGTAATTGATTCTTAGTGCCCTCAGGGCAATGAGAGCTGGGCAATGTCTTGCCACTGATGCCCACATCCCAAGATCAAATTTAAAAAACAAACCTAGCCTCTTTCTAACACTATTAGGTAAACTCTGATCCATTTATAGCACTGTGCATAGCTCCAACCCCACGGTGTGACTGCTCCTTCCCCATGGCTACTCACTGTTGCTGGATTTCAATGTGGTGCATTTAACATTGATATTTTGCTGCTTTTTGGGAACAGTTAAGAACTTAGACCACAAAGCTCCAAAGCAGGGCCATGATATAAATAATTTAAACAATGCAGCATGAAGTTCCAGCAGCTTGTTGCACAGAGTTTTACAGAATGGATCTGTGCAAGGCTGTCCTGTCTGCTCCTTGAATCCTGCGCATCGTCCATTTCACTCGTGGCTGCACCAGTGTCATTCTCGCTGACTGCCCTCTTTCTCTCAGGTTCTTATGTCTTATGTCTTATAAGGCAACACCACACTGGGGAGCAAAAAAAAAGACTTGCTGGGGAACAAACAGCTGGCGATCGGGAGGCCGAGTGCAACAACATGAGGGCAATAGTGAGTGAGGCAGAGCAGCACAACCCAGTGGTTGAAATAGTAAAAGTACATTTTAGCATTTAAAAACAAAACTTAAAAGAAGGGAGAGTCCTAAAACCAAAGGAACATTTATTAAAAAAATAAAATCTTTGAGAAGTAAAATTTACAGAAGATACGAAGTTGGATGGTGGGAGGTTGGGACAGTCAAGAGTGATAAGATAACCCACGGACCACAGGAGGACCTAGGCAAAATTTCATAGAATCATAAAATCATAGAATCATAGAAATGTTACAGCACGGAAGGAGGCCATTCGGTCCATCGAGTCCGCGCCGGCTCTATGTAAGAGCAATCCAGCTAGTCCCACTCCCCCGCCCTTTCCACATTGCCCTGCAAATTTTTTCCTTTCAAGTACTCATTCAGTTCCCTTTTGAAGGCCATGATTAAATTTGCCTCTACCACTCCCTCGGGCAGTGCATTCCAGATCCTAACCACTCGCTGTGTAAAAAAGTTTTTCCTCATGTCACCTTTGGATCTTTTGCCAATCACCTTAAATCTATGTCCTCTGGTCCTTGACCCTTCCACCAATTGGAACAGTTTCTCTCTATCTACTCTGTCTAGACCCTTCATGATTTTGAATACCTCTATCAAATCTCCTTGCAACCTTCTCTGTTCCAAGGAGAACAACCCCAACTTCTCCAGTCTATCCATGTAACTAAAGTCCCTCATCCCTGGAATTATTCTAGTAAATCTCGTCTGCACCCTCTCTAAGGCCTTCACATCTTTCCTGAAGTGCGGTGCCCAGAACTGGACACAATACTCCAGTTGTGGCCGAACCACTGTTTTATAAAGGTTCGTCATAACTTCCATACTTTTGTACTCTATGCCTCTATTTATAAAGCCCAGGATCCCGTATGCTTTTTTAACCGCTTTCTCAACCTGCTCTGCCACCTTCAACGATTTGTGCACAAATACCCCCAGATCTCTCTGTTCCTGTACCCCTTTTAGAGTTGTGCCCTTTAATTTACATTGCCTCTCCTCGTTCTTCCTACCGAAATGTATCACTTGCAAGTGGATAGAATAATGGCAGATGAAATTTAATATGGATAACTGGAAAGTATTGCTCATCGGAAAAAAGAGTTGCCGACACGCTTACTTAATGAATGGTGCTGGGCTAGTTAGGGAAGTTAGTTTATCCAGTGATTAGGGAGCAACAGTCAACAAAGTAAACAGAATGCTGACATATATTCACACAATAGTAGAGTACAAGTCTGAAAAGTTATGCTGAAACTGTGCAGTCCTCTGGTGAGGCTATTCCTTGAATACTATATTCCATTTTGATTACTGAGGCACCATCTATAAAGGTCCCTTCTCATTCTCCTTCTTTCAAGGTTGAAGAGTCCAAGTTTTTCTAGCCTATCTTCACAGCTCAATCATCTTTCACTTGATGTGGAGATGCCGGTGATGGACTGGGGTGGACAAATGTAAGGACTTGCACAACACCAGGTTATAGTCCAACAGTTTTATCTTAAATCACAAGCTTTCGGAGCTTATCTCCTTCGTCACCTGACGAAGGAGGTAAGCTCCGAAAACTTGTGATTTAAGATAAAACTGTTGGACTATAACCTGGTGTTGTGCAAGTCCTCACATCTTTCACTTGGCATCAGCCTCATGGCCCTAAGGGTAGTGCAGAGTGCTAAGTTATACCTCAAAGGACAATGGGACCTAGGTATAAACTGGTAAAAGGCAAGTTCAAGACTAATGTCAGGAAGCATTTCTTTACGCAAAGAGTGGTCAATACCTGGAATAGCCTTCTGAGTGGGGTGGTGGAGACTAATATGGAGAAAGTTTCAATGAGCTCACCTCTCATTCTTCTAAACTCCAGTGATTATAGGCCCATTCTTCTCAATCTCTCCTCATAGGACAACCCTCTCATCTCAGGAATCAATCTCGCGAACCTTCGTTTCACCCCCTCTAAGGCAAGTATATCCTTTCTTAGGTAAGGAGGCCAAAACTGTACACAGTACTCCAGGTGTGGTCTCACCAAAACCCTGTACAATTGTAACAAGACTTCCCTACTCTTGTACTCCAACCCCTGGAGTGCTCCTCCGAGTCCCACATGGAAAGTGTAGGCCTTCTCTGCTGTGGACGAGACCCCCTTTCCTGACCATGAGACCCCGATGGAATGGCCCAGGCAGCCGATCGCGCCACCTATCTGCTGCAAGTGGGCGATTTTTCACTACATCCCACCGACCTCCCACTCAGAACAGATGGGAAGTAGGCCAGTGGAATTTATATGGGGCTCGGGAGTTAACAGACCCCGGGCCTCGTTTCTGGAGCAGCGGGTGAGTTTTTAGCTCACATCGTTACTCACCAGCTCAAAACCGGCCAGGAATTAGAATCGGGCCTGTCAAACCAATTTTTCAGAGGTAAAAAAACAAATACATGGGAATATTTTCCGTCTGCAATGAGACAAAGTATCCCCATTTCCTTAACAAAGAATGGGTTTTAGCCTGATCCTCACTTTATTTTCGTTCTACTGAGCTTTCAGAATTTAATGTAAAACGAGGGTCAGATGTAGGCCTCTGACAATGCTTCTAGTTTTATAGGTAAAGTTCTTCAGACTACTTCACAGTCTGAGATGTGATCTGCATTTTTATTGACTAAGAAGACCTCCTTGACCTCTTCCTCCATTACATTGATGAATGTGTTGGTGCTGCTTCCTGCTGTCACTAAGACCTGGAGAATTTCATTAACTATGCTTCCAATTTCCATCCATTCCTCACCCATCTCTGACCCTTCCCTTCCGGGATTTGTCTCTCTCTGACGCCTTTGGGAATGGACTTTCCACAGGCATCTATTAAAAACCGGCCAACTCCTACATCCTAATCTGCTTCCTGTGAGGATTCCATTAATTTCTCCCAGTTTCTCTGTCTCATCGCATTTACTCTGATGACTCCACTTTCGGCACCAGAGTTTCTGCAACGTCCTACTTTTTCCTCACCCAAGGCTTCCCCTCAACAGTGGTCTCAGGACTTCTAACTGCATCTGTGCCATTTCTCCTGCCTCTGCTCTCACTGCTCTCCTTCCTCTCACAACAGGGTTCCTCTCATTATCACCTTCAAGCCCACTAGCTGCATTCGCCAGATCATGGTAAGCTATTTACGCTTCCTATAACATGATCCCATGCACATTTTCCTATCTCCCCACACCTCTCTGCTCTCTGGAGGGATCTTTGTGCCTGGGATACCCTTGTTCACTCTTCCACCACCCGAAATTCTATCTCCCCTTCCTCATCACCTCTTCCTGCACCATTATGCAGGGGCCCAAACACCCATCTGAGACAGCAATTTATAAATACTTCCTATCTATTAGGCTATATTTGTTGCTCACGGTGCGGTCTCGTCTATGTTGGGGACACCAAATCCAGATTAGGTGATAGCTTTGCAAAAACTCCTCCATTCTGACTGTAGATGCAACCCTGACCTCTGTGTCTCTTGCTATTTTAAATTTCCTTCTCATTCTCACTCTGTCTCTCTGGGGGTCATTTTGACTTTGTGCGATTGCATTAAACGGGCGATAGCGAATCAGCAGCCCGTTTTGCATCTCTCCCGATTTTTAAATCGTTGGCACGTTTCACACTATCGCACAAAGTCTAAATGACCCCTTCGGCTCCCCCATTCTTTGGTCTTCTAACTGTAATAACCAGGCTCAATCCAAGCTTCAGGGACAATAGGCCTGATTCTGTGGTGTTACAATCGGGAAGCAGCTGCTCGCTAACAACGTGCGAGGCCTGCAGAATCGAGTAGGAGGGCTTCCGTACGCTCGGCACTGAATTCCCAATTCCATGGGAGAAAAAGAAAAATTTAACATTTTTGAGGCCAAGCACTGGCCTGTTTACACACTACGCAAACGAATGTACTTTGCTACCACTCCTGATTTCCTGAGCGGTTTTGCAGCATAGCTCTTGATTTGCCGAACGCCTGTATAACACAGATGCTGGGCGAATTGCAAGCAGTTTGTTGATAAACTCCACCATGGAACTGCATTGAAATTACAACAAGGGAACAGGCCATTCGGCCCAACCAGTCCATGTTGGCATCTATCGTCCACACGAGCAGTAGTTTGAATCCCATGTGCCCGCCCTGTTCCCATATCCCTATATCCCCTAACTCTGATAGTGTATTCCACAGCTGTGACAGCACGAGCCCTCGGGCACTGAAAACGCAGCAAGTGTGATTCCCATCTTCTCACCGCTAAATTCCACTCTTTCTTTGCTGGAGCATTTGCAGGACTGTCAACTATAGGTGCTAACCATTCACTTCAGCGCAAACTGCAGCAATTTGCATGTCCGTGGTTCCCATCGAAGCTTGCCTTTTGACAACCTTCAGCATCCCACTTAAAGCAAGATTGCTGCATTAGTGACACTTGTATTTTGAAGGCTATTTTTGACTCAACTAACTCAACTTTGTGCATTAGAGCTTTCGTGGTTTATTATTTTTTTGCCTGCTGCTTGCTGTTGTTTTGATCCGTTTCAGCACTGCTTTAGTGTATATCCCCAAAGCAATCAGCTTGCTGTCATGACCTCACCCCTGCAGCTGCAAGCAGTGCTGACCATGGGTATTCCAATGGATCTGCCAGTAGTGGTTTGGATTTGGAGGAGTTCCTGAGGAGGGAGAAGGGACAGGTGCACTGGTACAGCAGGTGCCTGATGCCCACCTGCAGGCACCCCAGAAATAAAGTTATACGACTCAAGTACAACTACTTGGGTATGTAGGAAGGCACCTGCCTTCAACGTCTATGCTTCAGCAGAGAGGCAGTCACAGAGTTGTGCAATGTACTGGAACCAGACATACAGACGTGACAGACAGCTATGCCTGTTGCAATTAAAACCACCACCAATTGAACCTTTATACTATTGGCTTCTTATTGGTGATATTTATCCGGGGATAACACATTTGTCACTTTCCCGATCGAAAGGGAGAACAACTCAAGAGCACACAGTACTTCTACCAGGGGCTAGTTTTCAAGAGCCCAGCACATCATTGATGGCATCCATGTTGGCATCAAGATGCCATATAACAACCCTGTGGCATATATGAATAAAAAAAATTGATTTCAATCCACATGCATTTGGTCTTTGACTACCATAATTTAATAATGTGGGTGACTGCAAGGTACCTAGGCGGCAGCCACTTCCATTAGTCAACTGTGCCACAACTCTTGGAAGGAAATGGATGAATGGCTGCTGAGGGCCAGGAATACCCCTCACTGCCCTCTCATTGACATCACTTTGGAATCTCAGGCTCTTCTCCCTGAGAGGTAAAGTCGTCATTCATCTCTGTACTTGGCTTATTTCAGTTGCTAGCTCGTCCTTGCGAATGACCAGGGATCTGTGGCGTGAGGTCGGGAGCAGACCCTTGGCCGGTACTAAAGAGTGTCAAGCCTGCAATCAAGGTGAGTTAAGCCGATCCCTAGCCTCTGTTGACTGGAAGTAAGAGCCTGTTGTAAATTGGAGTGTGAAGTCTCAATAGCTGTAGACACAGTGTTGGTGAATATTTGGGCCCTCTATCCTTGGGGGTTCCCCCACAGCACATCCTGGAGTTGCCACTCACTCCATGGTGATCTACAGATTATCAAAACTCTTTTGCAACCCTACACAGACAGTGCTGGTGTATGTTTTCTGATATTTCATGCAGGGAGCTCTGAAGATTCTCAAAAGATTTCATGAAGAGATTCTGCTGATTAAGAACTTCCTTTGTTTCTTAGTCCTGAGGCCAAAGGGATGATATTATGAATACATACTCACAACATGGAGCCTCACCCACCAAGCACACATACTGGGAAATTGCTGGCATGGATTCATTTTAATGAAGCTGAAATTATGGCGATCATGTCCATTGATTTTCTGATCTATGTTCTTTGCAGGCAAGGCTCCCATTAGGGGAAGAATTTTGTAAAATTGTCCCTAATAATTATTATTTATTATGTAGTGTGCTGAGATTATTATTAGTGTTGCAAACCAACTTCTGCAGTTCTCTCCATGAAACTACAAATCTATGGCCTTCATCAAACGCATTCAGTTTCTTTTCTCAGCTTTTTTAGAGCTCAGGACATACGGCAAGATGGTAAGGAACAAGTACCAGGTTGGAGGTAGATACCTATCACTTAGCTGAAGAATTTTAGGGGTGTGGGAGTGGGGGGAGTGGGGAAGAGGGTAAGCAGGCTTGGGGACTAGTAACACTTCAGGGCATTTGGGGTCTTGCATCATTGGGCTGGAGGAGAGATGAAAGGGGATGGGGCAAATATAAAGATTACATTCTCTGTTTCTTGGTCGCCAGTCTCTCTCTCTCTCTCCCCCTCTCCTTGCCTCTGTCTCTGGAACAATAAATAAATGTATATATGTGCACCAATCAGGTGAACAAAATTTGAATTAAGGTGGGCCAATTTGAATCTGAGCAATCAGCTATAAGTGTGACTCAGAAATTTGCTTAATGCAAATGTGATGCCATATCTTAATGCCAGAAGTGTGATGGACAGGAAATGTGTGCAAGATGTATCATTTTTATCATACGGGTAGATAATTAGACACAAATAAGTGATGTCATTATTAAGAAATTTGGTAAGAGGAGTTATTGAGCTCAATGTTGTAACGAGCATATTTAACATCACTCGATACAACCATCAACCCAAGATGCTTATCATTTCAATATCATGCGTTAACTCAGTTTCTGTTTTCTGTCAAGGTCAATAAATTCTCCATACTAGTTCTCTCGACAATGTCTTTAGCACTTGATACTTAAAGTACATTTTTGAAAAATGAACAATGACAGGCAGGGGAAAAAATGGATATTAAAGTTATTCATAATGCTTTGAACTGACCTTTAAAGGGGTGGGGGGGCTCCCTGTTTAAAAATATTTTGTTTAATGGAAAACATTATGTGCATTATAGCTTGCCAGTGACTAATATTTACTGGTTACCACCAAACATCCGGGTTGTGACCAAGACTACAGGGGGGTTATAAGAAAATATTACCACTTCAATTAAATTAAGATTACAGTCATAAAACTGTAGAATGACAGTAGTCACAAAGATTCCAATGACAAACACCCACATCTAACACAAGCATTTATAATAATTATCAATATATTTCCACTGTGGTCTTTCAGGATTGAAAATGTTGGAAACATCCTTCAATTAATCAAGATCACCTCAAAACTATGAGTTTTCCTGGCGTGAGGGTATAATTATTCCTAATGACTAATGAGCTACCCTGGAGTTGAAAATGTTGAGATTCTGTGCTGTGTATTTACATAGAGCTGCTGTTTCTCCACATCAAAAGGTTTTTAAAGCACAGTCACATCATGATCTCACACAATATTTCACCAACTTGTCATCTTAAATGAAGTCAGAAAGAAGTTTGCAATGTGATGTTGTTCTTCGGTTGCAGCAAGAAAATTAGCAATCCTCTCAAACACTGAGCAGATTAAAAAAAAAAGCAGTGCGCAGAGCTGGTGGCCATGTTAAACAAACAAGAGTTTTTTTTTCCACGTTTCCCAATGATTGCTCAGATGTGGGACAATGCCAGATAATAGTAGACCTCACAGTTCAGTAAAACCAATTACAAATTACTCAGTCGACAACAAGCTGTACCTTGTAGCACAATGTTTTTATGGCAGTCACTTTCAGATGAAGGGCTATGGTGATAAGTGCTCTCTGAATGCCATTGAAGGGTGTGAGGTCTGGTCTAACAATATCTATCATTACAAGTACCTAGCACCTAAAATCACAGCCTCTGATAATTTAAAAGCTGTTAACAGCACCTGTCATTACCACAACTGCATCTTTTAATTAGTTTTAATGCAGCATTGTATTATTGTCGTGGTATACAATAAGAATAAACGTAACAAGTATCAAAACAAATTAGGGAGCATGATGACCTGGAATGTTATCAGGTGTTTTTTAAAATTAGACTATGATTATTTGTGGCATTTAGAAATGCTTCGACAGTGTTTCTGAAAATAACATAATTACATACATGAATTAGCAGATGTTAGGCTGGAGACTCAATCACTTTAATTAAATAATGAAACATCAGAATCTCTCTAACAGGTGTGGTCAGGAATTAGACCAGTTGAACTTCTTTCTGTACTAGATCATTACGTTCCTTGTAATTAAAAACCTTGTTCCTTGATGCAAATTGGTGCAAATAAAATCAGACGATTCCATTTCCACTTGTGACTATTATCATGGCCAAATTTGGGTTTGTCTGATGTTTAAGTGAGCAAATGCAGCTGTGGTGCGGCATCGAGTCACTGAGGCTACAGAAGGAAAATCAGCGAGAGTTCCTGATAGCTGTCCAACAGCTTTGCACAAAAGTGCTTGTGTGTGGATGTTAAGTGAAGACAGAATCCGGCTGTGATACATTCCATGGGGATAGCCTGCTGACACTTCATGTGTAGGTGGACATACATGAAAATGGCCATTTGAAGGAGCAGAGCCCTCTCAATGACTATGGAATTGTAACCCAGCATAAGTCACCAGAGAAGAAAATATGGTGGTGGGGGGGGAATTGTGAAATTAATCCATTTGGAATAAACAATACACACCTCTTTGTTTATTCCAAACAGAATGAATGTTGAGTTTCCACCAATATGGGTGCTGGTGGGCCCCAAAATACTACTTTTCTGCAAAACAAAGCTGTGAGGAACCCACCTGCCTCTTGCCCTGTTGCGATATGCAAAACTTTCTTTGAAGATGCTTTTCTTTTACCACCCAATTTTAAAATTGCCAGCAGAGAGCGCAATTTAAGGGAGAAGCAGTCAAAACTGATAAGCAAGATAACAGAACTGTTATAGAAGACAACCAGGATGGCACTGCCTCAATGGCCATGTTTGATATCTCCAGTTTGTAAAACCAATTGCAGTAGAACAGAGGGTTTCAAATCAGATATGCTTTTAAAAACAAGGGGCTGTGAATTGGATTGTGTTGCATCCATTTTTGAGATGTGAAACGGGGGCTTAAAGGTCCAATATGGTGAGTGGTGTGCGTATCCTCGTCCTGTGCCAGAGGTGTGCCGCCCACAATATTGGAATGGAGAACTTCTGTAGGCAGCCAGGGCTCCCGCCAGGACTATCCATGAAGCTCATTGTAATTTTAAAATAAGGGTCCTACGCTGGTTATAGGACCCTTTTGTGAAACTGGTGTTAAAATTGGATAGTCAGGTGGTGAAGGATAGAATCCTCGAGCCTGGTCTTCAGTTGCTTCCAAGTCTTTATTCACAGAGATTCCCCTTACACACACACCGCACCCAAGCTAAGCTCCCCTATAAAAAGGATACAAGAGAGTCCCCAATTGATACCCACCACCTGAATATCAATTAACACTAATTGATATATTACAATTAACAACTGATCTGTCCAAGCTCCTGACTCACCCTGTGATAAGCTCAGCAACTCAAGGCGCTAACAGACAGCAAAGACCCCGCATGAACGCTATTTAAAAGGCTCATTCCCTCCATGCAGGTTACTTGCTGGTTTGTCCTGTTAAGCTGCTAGTCAACTTCTGGGCTTTTTTTTGGCTATTTTCTCCATCCCATTACTGATTTTGAAAGTTCTGGGAACAACTTTGTGGTGATGCTGGACTGCTTGTCTGCCATGCAAATATTTTATTTCACGTCTGGTAGGTCTGACTTTGGGGCTGGAGGATGGGAGGAACACAAAAGAAGATAGCAACAAGCAGGAGCAGCTGAGAGAAGAGGGAGGACACCGCGTAGGAAGCCATACCCACAGAGGGTCTTCGGGGAGGACTTCCCATGCCTCAACCTGACTGCGGAGCAATGTGTGAGGCGCCTTCGCTTCACCAAGGAGGCTGTAACAGCTCTCTGTCGCCTGCTGCAGCCACAACTGGAGCCTCGAACCAGGACATGGACAGCACCGCCTGTAGCTGTCAAAGTCGCCCTTAGCTTTTACAGAGGGGTGATCGAGGCTCTACTCCTGGAGGAACAAGATAAACTCACAGGTAATGATAGCCAAATGGCAGAAATATTGAATAGTTACTTTACCTCAGTATTTACCAGGGGGACTAACAAGGTCTACATGACATTAGAAGAAGAGATCAAAAAAGATATAAAGACATTTAAGATAGAAAGGGATGAGATAATTTATAAACTAATCAAACTTAGAGAGGGTCAAACCCCTGGTCCAGATGCATTGCATCTGCACATGTTAAAAGAAGTTAGGGAAGAGATAGCAGAGGTGCTATTACATAGATATAAAAAATCATTAGAAAAGTGAATAGTGCCAGAGGACTGGCAGACAGCTAATGTGATTCCTATATTTAAAAAGATAAAACAAGTCCAGGGAACTATAGATCAGTTAGCTTAACGTTGGTGGTAGAAAAGATAATGGAATCTTTACTCAAAAATATAATAGAAAAACATCTAGAAACCGAAAATATAATAACGAGTGGTCAACACGGATTTCAAAAGGGAAGGTCATGCTTGACCAACCTTATTGAATTCTTTGAAGAAGTAGCAGAAAGAGTAGACAAGGTAATGTAGTAGATGTAATATATTTGGATTTTCAAAAGGCCTTCGAATCGGTATCAGCCATTGTGTGTAAGCTCGTTGGCAGGCTGTCCAGTGCATTTAGCATTTCCTGGTGTATGCCCATCTAGCCTTCTTTGGTAGTCTGGGCCGTTGAAGTCAGCATCTGAGCCTCTGCAGCAGAGTGAGTATGTGATCTCACCCTCCGGTGAGACGGCACCTATGGTGTCCTATCTGCCTGCCCTAGCTCCTGCACACTTGTACTCGGTGATTCTCCAGGTGAAGACCCTATCTCCCCTAAAGTATGTGTAGAACCAGTCTCTGAGCTGGTGCTTGTTATAGTCAGATCGAGTGATGCTGCATCTTCAGAGAGGTTGCCCTTCCCCTCCTGAACTGGCAAAGCGGCCTCCATATTTTCAGCACAACAACAACAACAACTTGCATTTATATAGCGCCTTTAACGTAATAAAACGTCCCAAAGTGCTTCACAGGAGCGTTATCAAACAAAATTTGACACCGAGCCGCATAAGGAGATATTAGGACAGATGGTCAAAGAGATAAGTTTTAAGGAGCGTCTTAAAGGAGGAGAGAGAGGTAGAGAGGTTTAGGGAGGGAATTCCAGAGCTTAGGGCCTAGCTGAAGGCACGGCTGTCAATGGTGGAGCGATTAAAATCGGGGATACGCAAGAGGCAAGAATTGGAGGAACGCAGAGATCTCAGAGGGTTGTAGGGCTGGAGGAGGTTACAGAGATAGGGAGGGGGGCGAAGCCTTGGAAAGATTTGAAAACAAGGATGAGAATTTTAAAATCGAGGTGTTCCCGGACCGGGAGCCAATGTAGATCAGCGAGCACAGGGGTGATGGGTGAACGGGACTTGGTGTGAGTTAAGATGCAGCAGAATTTTGGTTGAGCTCAAGTTTATGGAGGGTGGAAGATGGGAGGCCGGCTAGGAGAACATTGGAATAGTCAATTCTAGAGGTAACAAAAGTATGGATGAGGGTTTCAGCAGCAGATGAGCTGAGGCAGGGGAGGAGACGGGCGATGTTATGGGAGTGGTAGTAGGCGGTCTTGGTGACATGTGTGGTCGGAAGCTCAGGGTCAAATGGGACGCCAAGGTTGCGAAGGGTCTGGAAATTAAAGACAGTCACGTGGAATTAAAAAGAGGGACAAGGGATAACTTTTGATGTGAAGGGAGAGCAGAGAGTGAAGTGGCTGCTGAAAGCAGCTGCAGTTTGTCATGCGGAGAGTGTAGGGTGAGATAGAAATGAAAAGGGGAAAAAGTATGTAAGGTGTGAAGAGATCCTGCATGATGTCTCCTTCAGCGTTGCCAGTTGCCATGGCGATGACTCGTCTCCTGCCCAAAATGTCCAGAACGTCCTCCTCAAGTGGGGAGACGGTCTGCACGAGGATTCTGGCTTCTCCGGTTGCTGCCTGATGCCTCATATTATCAGCGACATTCTCCTGCAAGAGAGAAGAGAGTGTGTTAGTGGCAGCCTTGTGAGTTTTTTTGAGAATGTGCCTGTTGCGGTCGAATAGTGCAGATGTTATATGTCAGATGTGAGGTGTGGGGAAGGGAGGGTTGCGATTGTGCTGACAGTAGAAGATGCAGAGTGTGGGAGTAGGGCGAGAAGGAGATGGAGTGACGTGTGGTGCAGTGTTGTAGGAGATTGAAGAGAAGTGGGGGAGGGGTGTGCGATGAATAGTGGGGCTGCAGGTGGTGCAGGTATGAGGAGAGCGTAATTGGTGTGAGAGGAAGGATTCTTACCTTGGCAACTCTGGTGAGGTCACTGAACATTGTGCAGCATTGCAGCCATGTCCTGGGAGCTAAACTCCTTGCATTCACCTCCTTGCACACCTCTTCCCACTGTTTACTGAGGTGTTGCCTTGATGGCTTTCTTCCCCCTGGGGGAGGGGGGTGGTGGTGGGGGGACAGGATCTCCCTCCTCTTGCTGATAGCCTGAACCAGGGCCTCCAACGCTACTTCGGAGAACCTAATTGCCGTCTCTGGACCTCTTGCAGCCATTTTACACCTTTCAGTACTGCTGTCTGGAGCCACAGTGCACTTCCACTTTAAGAGGCGCTGGCTGCCTTTAAGTGGCGTTAGAGATGTCCGATTACCCCACGACCTAAACAGGCGCGCAGCCAATAAGCAGTGCTTGTACACGCCCGTTCTGTGATTACACTGAGGTCCCAGAACCAATTTCCCATGCTCCTTGCGACCACATAAACTGGCCCATGCTCCTTGCTCCAAATGGATTACGAGTTATTTGTCCATATATAATATCAATGAAATGTCAATATATCTAGTCTTTCAAAAGGTAAACAAAGCAATTAATTTTAACCCATTTTTTTTCCTAGGATATAAATGCTACTGCATGATTGTACAAAGCAAATTTATGGCATTTACCATCTCATCCCCCATTTCTAAACTTGAGACGTGACAGTAGGGCAATGCCATGGCTGAAAACATTGTGATGGTTAAACTCGGCCTACAGTCAGGTATCAGGAGCAGAAAACTGAATACAGGTGGACTAAGAAAATACTTTAATCACCAGGAGGTTTGGGTACACATTCGACAGAACCACACGCAGCACTGTCCATTATCAGGGAAAATTATCTTTTGTCATTTTAGGTCGTCATTTGTACTCAGGTTAGCTACTTTGAATTTAAGTCTAATCACCGTTTGGCAATCGACGTTGAATTCTCCCAACAGTTCAGAAAGGATAAAAGGCAGATGCAAATTAATACTTAAGCAATGGTACTGGATGGCAAATATGTCAACGAACCTGCTGTAAAAATGTCATTATGAGCTGTATGGTATTTAATTATTCACTTCATGACTATTATGTTTCTGTACAGTAGACCATGTATTAATACAAAGTATAAAGCATCAAACAGAAATTGAAACCTGATGCAGGAAAGCTACCATCCTATAAGGGAAGCAATTTATCATAACCTATCATCTTAAAAAGACTTAAAAAATGTAAAACATCAATAGTATAATAAATATGGATTATCAGTTCACCTCTTCCTCTGATAATTCATCTATCTAATTTATTTTCATACCCTGTAGTTCATATCTCATCCTCAGTAATTATAGCGTTTCAGCTATTCCCCTTGTACTTCCTGCCTTTGAATTGAAAACACTGTGAGGTTTCTGAAATAAGATATCATTATCTGTTGTGTTATTTAAAGACCAAGACAAAAGAATGCAAAATCTTTAACAGCCTTTCTGACTTCTTAAGATATTTGGATCATAAAAAATGATGGTTGACTATTTTCCCTTTCATGTATGCTAGCACAGATTCAGGTGTATATCTTGTGCTACTGTATATAGAGTGTACACTTAGACAAAGTTTTTGTTTCCCCATGCAGTAGTGTGCTTATTGTGCCTGTACAAATTTGCCCCAAGTGGTAATGAACACTTGCTGTTCATATTCCCAAATACATGAAAATGCCACACAAAGGACATTAAAAGGATAATATACCTCATGCACCATTTCCAAAGGCAGATTTCATAGGCAAAGAGGTCGAGAGACACAAGAAACAATCTTATATTCAAAGTGAGCTCCCAGCCTCGATTGGGCTTGGTGCTGAGAGCTCACAACAAGGGGGTGGGTTGGCAAATCTGGCATATCATTAGCCTTCAAAGGGTTGTGTGTGAAAATTAAAGGGATGTGGTGAGTTAAGTATAAGCAGCTGCATGTGGGGACAAATTCCTTTACAGCCTTTCCAAAGGCTGCTAATGACCTTTTAACTTCTTTTCCAGCCTTTCCAAAGGCTGTAGGAAGCAAAGATGTGGATGGCAAAACAAATGTGGAGCCAGGAAATGGAATCTCCCTTGTTCAAAAGAGGGTGTAAGGATAAACCTAGCAACTATAGGCCAGTCAGTTTAACCTCAGTGGTGGGGAAACTTTTAGGAATGATAATCTGGGACAGAATTAACAGTAACTTGGATGAGTGTGGATTGATTAGGGAAAGCCAGCACGGATTTGTTAAAGGTAAATCATGTTTAACTAACCGGATAGAGTTTTTTGATGAGGTAACAGAGAGGGTAGATGAGGGCAATGCAGTTGATGTGATGTATATGGACTTTCAAAAGGCGTTTGATAAAGTGCCGTACGGTAGGCTTATCATCAAGATTGTGGCCCATGGAATAAAGGGAGCAGTAGTAACATGGATACAGAATTGGCTAAGGGACAAGAAATAGAGAGTAGTGGTGAACGGTTGTTTTTTGGACTGGAAGGAGGTGTACAGTGGTGTTCTCCAGGGGTCGGTGCTGGGACCACTGCTTTTCTTGATATATATTAATGACTTGATTTGGGTGTACAGGGCACAATTTCAAAATTTGCAGATGACACAAAACTTGGAAGGGTAGTAAACAGTGAGGAGGATAGTGATAGACTTCAAGAGGATATAGACAGGCTGGTGGCATGAGCGGACATGTGGCAGATGAAATTTAAAGCAGAAAAATGCGAAGTGATATATTTCGGTAGGAAGAACGAGGAACGAAGAACTTTTTTACACAGCGAGTGGTTAGGATCTGGAATGCACTGCCCGAGGCATGGTGGAGGCAGATTCAATTACGGCCTTCAAAAGGGAACTGGATAAGTACTTGAAAGGAAAATATTTGCAGGGCTACGGGGAAAGGGCGGGGGAGTGGGACTAGTTGGATTGCTCGTGCATAGAGTTGGCGCAGACTCGATGGACCGGATGGCCTCTTTCCGTGCTGTAACCTTTCTATGAACACCCCACACTCACACTTGATGATTGATGAAGTGATGTTCTACAGCACAAGCTTAGTGCAAAGAAGATTGATCTGTTTGGCAGTTGGGGGCATCTGCCTGAGGACAGCTGTCCGCACTACCCACATGACCTGGGAAGAGATGTAGAAGAAATGTATCCCAGGCTGTAAAGAGAAGCAGGAGAGGAAATACTGGAGGCTTTGACCATCTTTTTCCAAGCCTCTCTGGCTACAGGCGTGGTACTGGAGGACTGCTAACATTGTACTGTTGTTTAAGAAGGGAGAAAGGGATAGACCGAGTAATAACAGGCCAGTCAGTCTAACCTTGGTGGTGGGCAAATTATTGGAAAAAATTCTGAGGGACAGTATTAATCGTTGTCCAGAAAGGCACGGATTAATCAAGGACAGTCAGCATGGATTTGTTAAGGGAAGGTTGTGTCTGACTAACTTGATTGAATTTTTTGAGGTGGTAACAAGGAGGGTTGATGAGGGTAGCACATTTGATGTAGTCCACATGGATTTTAGCAAGGCTTTTGACAAGGTCCCACATGACAGGCTGGTAAGTAAAGTAAAAGTCCACGGGATCCAAGGGAAAGTGGTAAGTTAGATCTAAAATTGGCTCAGTGGCAGCAAGCAAAGTGTAATGGTCGACGGGTGTTTTTGTGATGGGAGGGCTATTTCCAGTGGGGTTCCGCAGGGGTCATTTCTAGATCCCTTGCTTATTGTGGTATATATCAATGATTTAGACTTAAATGCAGGCGGCATGATTAAGTAGTTTGCAGATGATACAAAAATTGGCTGTGTGGTTGATAGTGAGGAGGAAAGCTGTAGCAAGATATCAATGGACTGGTCAGGTGGACAGAAAAGTGGCAAATGGAGTTCAATCCGGAGAAGTGTGAGGTAATGCATTTGGGGAGGGCAAACAAGCCAAGGGAATACACAATAAATGGTAGGATGCTGAGAAGTGTAGAGGGACCTTGGAGTGCATGTCCACAAATCCCTGAAGGTAGCAGGACAGGTCGATAAGTTTGTTAGGAAGGCATACGGGATACTTTCCTTTATTAGCCGAGGCTTAGAATGTAAGAGCTGGGAGGTTATGCTAGAACTGTATAAAACACTAGTTCAGCTACAGCTAGAGTACTGCATACAGTTCTTGTCACCACATTACAGGAACGATGTGATTGCACTAGAGAGGGTACTGAGGAGATTTACGAGGATGTTGCCAGGACTGGAGAATTTTAGCTATGAGGAAAGATTGGATAGGCTGGAGTTGTTTTCTTTGGAACAGAGGAGGCTCAGGGGAGATTTAATTGAGGTGTATAAAATTATGAGGTGCCTAGATAGAGTGGATAGGAAGGACCTCTTTCCCTTAGCAGAGAGGTCAATAACCAGGGGGCATAGATTTAAAGTAATTGGTAGAAGGATTAGAGGGGAGTTGAGGAGAAATATTTTCTCCCAAAGGGCGGTGGGGTCTAGAACTCACTGCCTGAAAGGGTGGTAGAGGCAGAAATCCTCATCACATTTAAAAAGTACTTGGATGTGCACTTAAGGTGCCGTAACCTACAAGGCTACGGGCCAAGAGCTGGAAAGTGGGATTAGGCTGGATAGCTCTTTTTCAGCTGGCTTAGACATGATGGGCTGAATGGCCTCCTTCTGTGCCATAAATGTCTATGATTCTTAAGGAAGCTGCCAAGGTAAGACTTCCCAACAGTAACATTTACCAAGTAGATGGCCCAAGTATGCAGAACACAAAGTCTTCAACCTGTTCCACATTTTCTGTTGGCCCATATTAAGTTCTCACACAGTCTGACAGCTCTTCAATTACAATATATACCCGTCCGTTAGCAGGGCACACATTCAACCTTCAACTTAGAATTGAAAACCTCGGCACATTGACATCTTCAAAATCATTGTATCACAACCTAGCCAAATGATTCATGGTCACTTACTGGCACACAGGATGGGCTTCAGTTTGGGCACATGGCTCACTCTGTATGTGACCCTTCAAGTTGTAATGTGTTGAGACTAGTTCTCCTTTCATAATAAGATAGTACATAATAGAAGGAATGGGGAAAGGTAAAGCTATGGGACTTCCCCTATTTCAGAAGCCGTGCCCTTCTTGTGTCTTGTGTCCTGTGTCTTGTCCCCATTCTCACTCCCATACACAGGCAAATGCCCAACCATGCAAAGATCACACACAGTATTTGCAAAATTTGCTCTAATTGAAGCTATCAGTTGGAACTAGCATTCTAACTTTTGTTCCCTTTCTACTATTGTAGACCTGGAAGATCAGCCTGTCAGCGCTGACAATGGCCCAGAACAAGGCAACATCTCACAGCACCCCGTGTCTCTCACCAACAGTAGGAGTACCAACACAATTACGCACATCCTGGAGAATTCAGTTAGTGAGCTTGTAAACTTAGCACTAAATAAGACAGAGTGCACAGACGTGGAGGGGGTAAGTGGTGGTGGGAGAGGAGGAGCATTAAAATGTTGGCTGGATGGCTACATGACTGCTATCAATGACCTGTCCTTTGGAAAAAGCCGTGACATTCAGCAGCATCTTATGCTCGGTGGGAATAGAGATGAATGTGCTGGTCATGTTGACCAGAGATACCTGCTGGAAGCGTGGCTCATTATTCCTCTGCAGCAGACCTGTCGCTACTCTAATTGCTTCCTGGCACGGTCTCTTTTTTTAAGCTCCTAATGTAACTTCCCACCCAGAACTGCAAGATTTCACTTTAAAGCTGCTGCATGCTTTAAAGACCCGCAGCCGTATGCACCACAATGAGTGAGCAAGCAACGGTAGGTGCTAAACACGTCTGAAGCTCGCCTGTTCTATGTTAATGTATTGAACCCTCAAATACAGGCAAGTTCAGAACAGATCAAAATGAGGGCGTGCACTCAAAATGAATGTGTGACACTGAATATCACCACCCACCAGGTACATGGTTCATACTCCTGTGACTCGGCCAACGTTGTCTACCTCATACGTTGCAGGAAAGGATGCCCCGGAGCATGGTACATTGGCGAGACCATGCAGACACTGCGACAACGGATGAGCGGACACCACGCAACAATCGCCAGACAGGAGGGTTCCCTTCCAGTTGGGGAACACTTTAGCAGTCAAGGACATTCAGCCACCGATCTTCGGGTAAGCGTTCTCCAAGGCGGCCTTCGAGACACACGACAACGCAAAATCGTCCAGCAGAAATTGATAGCCAAGTTCCGCACCCATGAGGACGGCCTCAACCGGGATCTTGGGTTCATGTCACGCTACACGTAACCCCACCAGCAGGAAAAAAAAGTTATCTGTTTTTAATACAACTGGACATTCTCTCTCTCTCTCTGCCTTTCGGGTCTTTTTCTCTCTTTGTCTGTGTAATCTGACCCATTGTGTATTCAGTATACTGGGATGTACTGTTTTCCGTGGCTAACCTGTCTGAACACCAGCGACACCTTTGATTGGTGTGATCGTGTCCCAGCCTAATATAAGATATGTGATTTGAGAACCTTTCACTCACTTACCTGATGAAGGAGATAATCTCCGAAAGCTTGTGATTTTCAAATAAAACTGTTGGACTAAAACCTGGTGTTGTAAGATTCCTTACATTTGTCCACCCCAGTCCATCACCGGCATCTCCACATCACACATGAAGAATGGCCAATTGGTTGAAGCACAGGATGGCTGTCGGCACCCACTGAACCATTGGGTAAATTCACTTATCCCCTGCGTCTAGCAGAGAGCTGCCCTCAAATGTAGTGCAGTTTGGAGATAAAGCTACAACGCTGTAGCGCTGATTTTTCCAAATCGTGCTCCCTGTAAACGCAGGATTGCTGAAGTTATCCTCATATCCCTGCAAAAGCCAATAATTTCCAGAAGAGAAAGGTCGGAAATTGGAAAAAAAATAATTGAAGAACTATTCTGCAAATGTTAATTGCTATTTCTCTGCTGAGACCTGTTTTTACACCTTTTGCTAAGTGATAGGGTTTCCTGATGTAGAGGTGATCGAACACTGATGAACAAAATCTGTAAACTATAAGGGCTCAATTTTAAACTTAAATTGCGGGTACGTTGGGGGCCGGGGGGGCCGCGAAAATTGCAAAAATGCAGAGTGGGTTCGGAAGCCGGCTCCAACCCGTCGACTTCCAAGTTTCCCACGGACGCACCTGTGTGCGCGCGGGCGTCCCGAATCTGGAAATCCCGCCGGCAATTGAGGTAGGTACTTAAGGCACTTTACTTGTGACATATTAGGTAGTTAGAACGATTTTTAACTTACCTGGGCGGCTTTCCCACGGCGTCTGATTCACGCCTGTTGAAACCAGATGTGAACGGCCGGATCAGGCAAAAAGAAACAAAATAAATTAAATTAAAAATCCATTGCACAAAGTTAAACACAAAATCAACCTACCTTTCCACCCTGCTCCTATGTCTGATGTCTCCCTTTCCGATCACCCCCTCTTCCCCCCCCCCCGGATCTTCCCCTCTCCTCCCCCTGATCTTCCCCTCTCCTCCCACGATCTTCCCCTCTCCTCCCACGATCTTCCCCTCTCCTCCCACGATCTTCCCCTCTCCTCCCCCGATCTTCCCCTCTCCCCCCCCCCCCGATCTTCCCCTCTCCCCCCACGATCTTCCCCTCTCCCCCCACGATCTTCCCCTCTCCCCCCACGATCTTCCCCTCTCTCCCTCCCCGATCTTCCCCTCTCTCCCTCCCCGATCTTCCCCTCTCTCCCTCCCCGATCTTCCACTCCCCCCCGATCTTCCCATCTCCCCCCCCCCGATCTTCCCCTCTCCCCCCCTGATCTTCCCCTCTCCCCCCCCGATCTTCCGCTCTCCCTCCCCGATCTTCCGCTCTCCCTCCCCGATCTTCCCCTCTCCCTCCCCGATCTTCCCCTCTCCCCCCCCCGATCTTCCACTCTCCCCGCACCCCCCACCCCCGACCTTCCATTCCAGCACCGGATGACGTCTCTCTCTCTCTCTCTCTCTGTCTTTCTCTCCCCCCCAACTCGGCGTTGCAGCTCCTGTTGGCAGCCAGCCTATCAATCGGGGGCTGCCGGGCACGGAACCCGGAAAGAACTTTAATCACCATCAATTACATCGCGACTGCATCGGAAACGGTGAGTTTTTATTCGGGTTTGCCACGGGCACCTTCACCACCCCCCCTCCAGCCAACCCGCCACCATTTCGAAATTGAGCCCTAAACGTTTGTGTCATTGTGTGAAAGTGTCAAACTTTTAACGCAGTCTTGTTTCTTTGCATTGGATGAGCCATGGAAGAAACAACTCATACTCTACTACTTTGGAGAAATAGGAAATGAGACGCACGCACCATGCACCAAGACAAATGTGATGAAAACCTGAGGCATAAGTTGATGCATGAACTGACAGTTATAGTCCACCTTTGCCTTTCTTACCCTATAACTTGACAGGTAGATTGCTGTGACCTGGCAGTTACAGCTCTATCTGTCAGCTGCTTGAGTGCCTTGTCTTTCAGCTACCATCATCACAGTAACAAAATGCCATGTGCCAACTGATGAGTTTTGTAACATTAGTCAACTTTTATGTGACGAGTGTTATCTACCAGTCTGTATGACACATGGGAGAAGGTCAACAATTAAGCTGGTTCATTCTGTTCCACTGGACTTTCAGTACTGTGCTCCACATCCTTTCCTTAGCTGGCTAGTTACTGTATTCTGCATTGCAATGATACGAATCATACGATGCTGTTCTCTGGAGCTATTATCTTCTGATTGAAACATTCTTGGCAAGCTCCGTGATTTATCCATTACACATGTTGCCTTAATGTTTCCTCTTTAAAGCTTTCTAGACAGTTGCTGTATTTTCTAACACAGTTGAAAGAATCTGATTTTTAATTTTTTTTACTGTTTTCTGATTTAAAATAGGTATTCTTTAAAAATCTATTGTATGTTGGAAAATCCATGTTAAATGGAGATATATTTGTCAAACAAACTAATCATTATTTGGGTATGGATTAAACTTATCAACCAAACAGCTCTTTTTAGTCAATGGCATAGCACCTTGTAGCATGCATTGTAACATTGAGAGAAACTATGTGGGTTTGATTCCCACCACCCTGTTAAGCTTCCATTCTCAGTCAAATCATTCTGGAAAGAACCTGGCCTCTATCCTCTTATTGGCTTATTCCATTGGAGTGGAGGGGAGAGGCAGGGAAAATCAGCAGAAGAATCATCAGTATGTTGATGTTGTATAGCTTCTTGTAGATGACTGAAGGCACTAACGAAGGCCTGAGACCAGGTTGTCCACACTCCTGTTAGCTGGGGAAATTGCATGGCCCAATGAAATCAATACAAGAGAGAAACATATCACATAAACTATTTAGCAATATTGTAACAACACCAGTTACATTGGCATTGCTCACAGAAAAAAATCTGACTCTCTCTTGCTAGAACATACGATCTAGGTTAACACTACAGTACAGCACTAAGAGGGGGTTGTATTGTCATAGGTGTCATCCTTTGGATGAGATGTTCAACTGAGGCCACACCTGCCTGTTTTGATGATTCACGTGCACATTAACGATCCCATTGCAATATATGAAGAAGAGCAGGGAGATCTTCTGCTGTCCTGGCCAACATTCCTCCCTTAACCAACACCAACAAAAATAGATTAACTGGGCATTCATATAATTGCCATTTGTGGAAGCTTGCTGTGTGAATAATGCCTGCCATGTTCAGTTACATAACGACTACACTTCAAAGTAATTCGTTGTACATGAAACAGGTTGGCTCATGTCTGTGAGATGAGATAAGATGCTACATAAATATAAGTTAATTTCTTCTTGTGAACTGCATCTCATTGAATATATAGTGATGGGGAACACATTCTAGTAGCAGTGGATACTTATATAGAGGAACTTCTTTCAGCAGTATAACTGGATTTCAGCTGTGGGCAGTTCCTCCGGCCAGCCACTTTCTGAGGCTGCAATAATGGTTGTTATATATACATTTTATTATTACCACTGGAGCATTAGATTAACAACAATGGCTTGCATTTATAAAGCATAGTAACATAGTAAAACGTCCCAAGGTGTTTTACAGGAGCGATTATCAAACAAACTTTGACACCGAGCCACATAAGGAGATATTAGGACAGGTGACCAAAAGCTTGGTCAAAGAGGTAGGTTTTAAAAGAGTCTTAAAGGAGGAGAGAGAGAGATAGAGAGGCGGAGAGGTTTAGGGAGGGAATTCCAGAACTTAGGGCCGAGGCAGCTGAAGGCGTGGCCTCTAGTGGTGGAGCGATTAAAATCAGGGATGTGCAAGAGGCAAGAATCGGAGGAGCGCAGAGATCTCAGAGGGATGTAGGGCTGGAGGAGGTTACAGAGATAGAGAGGGGCGAGGCCATGGGGGGATTTGAAAACAAGGATGAGAATTTTATAATTGAGGCGTTCCCAGACCGGAAGCCAATGTAGGTCAGCGAGCGCAGGGGTGATGAATGAATGGGACTTGGTGCGAGTTAGGATATGGGCAGCAGAGTTTTGGATGAGCTCAAAATTAACTCCACTATCAACTGCTATAGAATGACCTGATACCGTAATTGGACATCATTCTCATCGTTGACGAGAGACTTGCATTATTGTTAGTGCTGCAATGGAAAACAATAGAGATAGACGAGAGCACACTTAGCTCTTGTGCTCTGTTATTTGGTAGGGGAGGTACCGGTGTCACACATACTTGACTATGTCCTGGAAACAGCACACATTGCCATTTCTTTACAATTTTTTTTGTCCTACATTACAACAGTCATTACACTTCAAAAGTACATCATTGGCTGTAAAGTGTTTTTGGACGTCCTGAGGTCATGAAAGGCGCCACAGAAATGCAAACTCTTTCTTTTTCTTTAAAAGGAAATAACTGCTTAATTTGAACATAAAGCTAAAGGTTATAAAAAGGTACCTAATGGCTCCCCCTCATTGGAGGAGCCATTAGGTACCTTTCCATCACCTTTATGGGGTTTATCCAATGGATAGCTGACAAGGAAGGTCCCAGCTTACAATGTCTGAATTATCTGATCTCCGCCAGAGTAGCAGTTTGGTCTCAGTGCTCCTAGGTTAGATGGAAGAAAGATATCAGCAAAGGTTCCTGCTTTTGATTGCTCTCCCACAAGCATTGGGTGAGGATAGGATCATCAGTAATGCTTCAATGTGGTCGCATAGCCAGTGGCCACTCACTGTCAAATCTCACATATGAATAATGGCTACATGGGCAAGGTACTGGAGTCCTGTGGGAGTCAATGCCTTTGGGTGTGGTGGACCGAAAAGTTGCAGAGAAAATTGATGCAGAGAAAGAGATAGCTGTATATTTATGGCTATGCTAATTGTAATGTTTATAATTATAGCATCATAACTATTCCACAGAAATTCCCAAGTACAGCTGTTGAATCAAAACCACGTTAACCGTGTTGCTTCCATGGAGATCGACTCAACGCGGTGGTCTGATGACGTGCGGGCCTCGGATGCCTCCAGGAGTGGAGCGTGGCCAGATGCCTGTTAAAAATGTTAATAATCTAAAAGAAAACTGGGCTTGGTTCCCAAAAGCTATCCAGTTAAATTGTAACGCTCCTTAAATATTGCTGCTGGACAGAAACTATGCAGTTTTCACAGAATATTGATTGCAATTGCATAACTCAGACCCCAAAACACTGGTAAAAATTTCCCCAACATTCGGTAGCCTCATAATAAAACAGAATTTGATCCACTTAATTACCATAAAGCAGTGGCCTTAGTTATAAGTGGATAAAATCAGGGGACATGATCTCTACAACACCAGTAAAATCGCAGAATGGAATTTGGCTTATTCAGTAGCTGTTAAACAGTGGCATTGATCGCATATTGATATTTGCAGCGTGATAATACTTCATGCATGGTAGACAGTTTGGCAACTGAGGGAATGGAACTCTTTCCTGTTAACATAGATCATGAGATTCTTCACACATATCTGAATGCGCATACAGTCCACAAAACATTATGGGGTCAAAAATTCCGGTGTTGGGATAGGTCTGCCCGTGACCTCTGTCTTTGATCCCGCCAAAGTATATGGGGTAAGGGAGGTCTGACAGGCTCACTTGCTACTAGGTTTTACATCTGAGGTGCCTACCAGATGGGGGAGGCTACAAAATGCAGCGGCGACTAGCAGTTCTGAGGAGGGGGGAAGGGGGCAGGGACACCCTCCTCTGGAGGCATCTTGTCTGTGTCCCATTGGCTGCTTTAGAATAGGTGAGAGTGACTGCCCTTGACTCAAGGCAGCATTTGACCGAGTGTGGTACCAAGGAGCCCCAGTAAAATTGAAGTCAATGGGAATCAAGGGGAAATCTCTCCAGTGGCTGGAGTCATACCTAGCACAAAGGAAGATGGTAGTGGTTGTTGGAGGCCAATCATCTCAGCCCCAGATCATTGTTGCAGGAGTTCCTCAGGGCAGTGTCCTAGGCCCAACCATCTTCAGCTGCTTCATCAATGACCTTCCCTCCATCATAAGGTCAGAAATGGGGATGTTCGCTGATGATTGCACAGTGTTCAGTTCCATTCGCAACCCCACAGATAATGAAGCAGTCTGTGCCCGCATGCAGCAAGACTTGGACAACATCCAGGCTTGGGCTCATAAGTGGCAAGTAACATTTGCGCCAGACAAGTGCCAGGCAATGACCATCTCCAACAAGAGAGGGTCTAACCACCTCCCCTTGACATTCAACGGCATTACCATCGCTGAATCCCCTCCCATCAACATCCTGGGGGTCACCATTGACCAGAAACTTAACTCAACCAGCCACATAAATACTGTGGCTACAAGAGCAGGTCAGAGGCTGGGTATTCTGCGGCGAGTGACTCACCTCCTGACTCCCCAAAGCCTTTTCACCGTCTACAAGGCACAAGTCAGGAGTGTGATGGAATACTCTCCACTTGCCTGGATGAGTGCAGCTCCAACAACACTCAAGAAGCTCGACACCATCCAGAACAAAGCAGCCCACTTGATTGGAACCCCATCCGCCACCCTAAACATTCACTCCCTTCACCACTGCTGCACTGTGGCTGCAGTGTGTACCATCCACAGGATGCACTGCAGCAACTCGCCAAGGCTTCTTTGACAGCATCTCCCAAACCCACAACCTCTATCACCTAGAAGGACAAGGGCAGCAGGCACATGGGAACAAAACCACTTGCATGTTCCCCTCCACGTCACACACCATCCCGACTTGGAAATATATCACCGTTCCTTCATCGTCGCTGGGTCAAAATCCTGGAACTCCCTTCCTAACAGCACTGTGGGAGAACCTTCACCACATGGACTGCAGCGGTTCAAGAAGGCGGCTCACCACCGCCTTCTCAAGGGCAATTAGGGATGGGCAATAAATGCTGGCCTTGCCAGAGACGACCACATCCCATGAACGAATTAAAAAAAACTCTGTGCAATGACAATATAGAGGCTGATAATAGAGTTACAGTTGCTTCTAGCATCTCTGCTCCTTAGGCATTGTGCGCACCTGTGTCCAAATGATCTGACAATGCATGATAACGCGAGGTCAGTTCATCTACATACTTGCATGGCACTCCCGACCCATAGCTCGGAACATGCTGAGAGTGTGCCAAGATCGTGGCGGGGGGCGAGCGGTGGGGAGAGGATTTGCAGCACCAGCAATCTGTAATTCACTGCTGGAGCTTTTCAGATAAGGTTCATTTTTGTGAGGAAAAAGTGGGGTCAGGCAGAACGGCCCCCATAGTTGGAAGTGCAGTAACACCCCTGTCATTTACATCAGTCCCTCACTAAGCAAACTGCCCAGAGTTCCTGCCCCTAAATGCTATCCAGTGACTACTGCTGAAGGTGCAGTTGGTTGGCCAATCTTGTGTGCCAGATTTGCAGGATGCCCACTGTTGGTGAGCAAAAATCTTGGCATTCATAGTCTTGGTAAAATATTGATTTAAATGGCTTTGGCCCAAATTTTACAGGCAAAACTCCATCCAATGCCTTAACCTTGTTCCTAAAAAGTGGGCACACTAGAGAATTTTGGGAGCTCGCCTGCTCAAGCAAGCCTCTTAAATGGTGACGGTGATTTAAAAAAAATCTTCAACTCCTTCATTATCATCGGAAGTTGAGTTGCCTACATGTCTTCACTTGAACAATTAGGCAACTTTTTAGTCCCCTACCACAACTTCTTTAATGGAAAGCTACAGAACTTTACGAGCTGCTCCCTTGCTAGATTTTACGATCTCCATTCAACTGTTGCGTAGGCCGAGCTCTCTGGACTGAGCTTATATTGGCAAATTTGGTGCAGCCCCTGCTACTGTCATAGGTGCACACATACCATGGGTGTCTGCGCACAGAGGATTTTCAATATTGCAGATTTTGGCCTATAATAGTAGCAAAATTGCTATTTTGGAGTTCTGCGAAATGTGTTAATTATGAATTAGTGTGGCAGAAGCCACACAAAGACTGAAAATAAGGAACTACGATTTTAATGGGTCACCACTACACTCCCATCAGATGTGATTATCCTGCTGAATGTCACCCAGTATTTAGAGACCGGAATTCTCATCTCCGGGAAGCATCTCAACTGCTGCAACAATAAATCTGGATCTTCTCCCTTGGTGATGCTTAATAATATAATTAAGTACAACACCTTGGTCATTTTTTGGCTACTAAAAAGCTCATTCCTCTTATAAGACTTCTGCAGCCCTTTAAAAGGCTTCAGCTGTGCTAGATATCCCACGCCCAAATCTGCAAACTCCCAGAAGTTGGCAGATTGCATCCTAAGCACTAGCAATGAATATCAAATTGGGGCCAACTCTGGAAGAGTTTCAAGGGACAGCTATGCACTACTTGGATGGACACAAAGCCTATATTTAGTGTTCTGTTGCATTAAAAAGCATTATAGGAAATGTGCCCTTATGTCATCTTAATAAATGTCAAGAGCATTGCCATGTAGCTAAGGCATTCCCCCTATATCTTCACTAAGAGTTGCATCTGTGGCACTGACACAATAGATCAGATTCTGCCTCTTAGGGCCACTTGATCTTTGTTATCTGTGGAATCTAGGAATACATTTGCTGATGCTGTGTTTGCTGTATTCAATAGTATTGTGTTTTTTTTAGTCAAAGAGCCATTCAGCAATGATTGTTAGTGCCCATAGTTAATTGGGGCTGCAGGCAAACCCAGGAGGTGCTGACGCCTTTACTGCGGAATGAAGTAAATAGATACTGACCTAAAATGACAAGTTTCATTTTCAACTCCTTTCAGTAATGGCAGCCACCTAAAGTCTTCATTAGGCTTACATCAAATTCCAGGTGCAGTCACGTGAAACTTGGTAAAAGGACAAACTGTGTCTCAACAGCATCATATCCTTTCATTTATCCTGCTCTGATCCCCGCAGTTCTCACAGATGTTCCTTAATCATCTCATTCTCCGAGGCCCTGGATTTTGACACAGGGAGCAAGCTGTTAAGCTTCAATAGGCCGTGATTTTGTTACACCTCTCCTAATGGAGGTTCAATCTCCCAGCTGGACTTTTATCAGCAGCAACTTTCTATGTTGTCGACTGAAGTGTTTACAAAGGAAATCGGCAGCCAGTGTTGCTGGAGGTTAGATAATTTTGGCTAAGTCTACCCTAATTATGTCATTTGCTCCAAGCTATTGCTGTCAATCATTATGCACACAATGAAACAGTTTTTGCACTGAAGAGGAGATGAGCCCCCTCTGTTGGCTTGGGAACTGCTTCTTTAATGTTAACTTTCCACAGCAAGTGCTAGCACAGGTATATTCACCCTGGGGGATATAAGTAGCCAATTTGAGGAGGGTGTACCGGCTATACATGGATTGCGAGTGAACAGTGGTGGTGGCAGAGGAGAAGCAGGAATCTGATGGCCAGAGAGCCAACGTGTGTCCTTACATCAGATTAAATTAAAGGATGCGGGCCTGTGATTTTCTCTGCAAGAATCGCTTGTCGGTGGGAGCGCTTAATCAGGGAGTCAGTCCTACTCAAGAGCCAGTGAGGGCTGCCTATGATTTCCCAACCAAAATCGGAACTCCACATTTGTGTAACAGTGATTTTTTTTTTTACGTGTGCCTGATAATATTGAATTTTTGAATGAATGATTACATGGGCTGAGGGACAAAGGCTTGCAAATTGTTCCCTCTAATATACAGTCTAAAGACATCCAAATTTAAAATAACATCTCGGCAAACCTGCCCTGTATTGTCAGGATTCAGCTGCACTGCATATGTGATCACGAACTAAGCAGCTGAAGAACTCCATAAAGAGCTCCTGTTGTACATCAGTCATCAAATACATTTTGTGCAATATGTAGTCAATTTATATATACACGTAGTTCATATATTTGTGGGAAGGCTGTTGGTGGTTGAGTACTAAGAAATCTATCATGGGGGAGGGGCGGGGGAGAGGTCCAAACTTTCCTAATGGGACCTAGATAGGCACTCCTGCTGCTCCTGGCCCCACAAACTTAAGTTTTGTACTTGCCTTTGGGGCCTCTGCAGGTTGTACTGGTCAGAGTATCCATGGTGGACACTCCAGCCTGCAGGCCTTTAAAATTGCCTTGCGGTCCTATCTGAGTGATAGGACCCTGAATTACATTTACTTCGGAGGCGACTACCTGACTCAGGCAGACCCTTCAACTGCCTGTTGTTAAAACAGCCACTTGGCAGCATCCAGGCAGCAAAAAATTACCTCACGGTTTTAATTCCCGTTCCACCGATTTCCTTGTAAAAGTGTAGATATATTAATTATCCTAGTCTTGTATTCAGTGTTGTGCTGAAATTTTTACTTCACTGCCTTAAGTCTTTCCAGGTTTCTAACTGTAAGGAAGACTTGATAAAATAAGTCAAAACATATTATTAGAATTTCTACTTGGGAATTAACAACAACAACTTGCATTTATATAATGCCTTTAACTTAGTAAAACGTACCAAGGCGCTTAAGACAGAAATAAGGTGGAAACCAACTTGATTAAAATTCATTGTCACATATATATATTTTAAAATTACTATTGGGTCCTAAGGGATGAATTTAACTCCAACCGCCCAGCGGATGCCTCTTAAATATATGCAAAGTGGGGTCCTATTGCTCAGATAGGACCTGAGACTATTGCTCGGAGTGGCTGCCATGGATGCTGCAACCAGTAAAACCTGCTGGAGCAGAGGCAAAGACCTTGAAAAGTAAAGTATAAAACGTATCTTTGTGGGGTCAGAAGGAGCAAGAGTGCTTCTCCGGGCCCCACAAGGAAAATTTGGGCCTCTCCCACCTTGGGCTTCCCCCTTTGATGCCTGCAAACCCCCCCCCCCCCCCACCTCCCAAACGACTTATCGGAGTAAGACTTGCCTCTGGGCCTCCCAATCGTCACAGGGCGGCAGCCGGCCAGCAGCCTCTTTCCGTCAGTTTCGGCTGGGCAGTTGGCCTTCGAAATATTAACGAGGCCCGGCAGTTAATATCCACCGTGCCTCCCACGGCAACTCCCGGGCGGAAAGTCTGGCGACTCTCTCCTGCTTTCCACCCGGGAGTTAAAATCCCTGCTCTAGTCTAGGAATGGGAAAAAAAATTACATGGGTTCCTGCTTCTGATTGCTATTCAGTGACCCTCCCCTTCTGGTTACTCCATATGCATGGACCTTGGCTGAAGACAAGGTGGTGTCCTCATGATTGAATTGATTGCTCGGTCTGCTTACCAGTTGTAAACAATTTTACAACACCAAGTTATAGTCCAGCAATTTTATTTTAAATTCACAAGCTTTCGGAGACTTCCTCCTTCCTCATTTACCTGAGGAAGGAGGAAGTCTCCGAAAGCTTGTGAATTTAAAATAAAATTGCTGGACTATAACTTGGTGTTGTAAAATTGTTTACAATTGTCAACCCCAGTCCATCACCGGCATCTCCACATCATGCTTACCAGTTGATGGCTTTTCTTTTGTTAAGGATTTTTTGATTAGCTCCTTAACAGATCAATGTGTAAAGACACCACCCTATTTACTTCATGCAGAATACACGGGGGCGAGGTTCTAATAACATTAAAATTAACGGATTGAAATTAATTAGCAGTGTGCCCTCAATTTCCCTGATCCAACTGTTTCTTTCCCTCTTCTGACTCTTCTATCTATGCCAGTGAAATAACTGGTATTATTCTAGCTAGCATAAAAGGCTTCATACCTTATTCTTCCCCTTCTATCAGATCTGGTACTACATCTTGGTTCGGTCATGCCTGTTCTGCTGTATCTTGTAAAAATTCTGCCTATAGCACCTGCTGCCTTGATTACTCTGTAGCATCCTGAGCCAATTTTATCTCTTCTGTAAATTACTGGAAAGAAGTGTCAAATACAGTCTTCCTGCCCCTGCAGCAATTCTACCTTTCTTGTCTCTTGCCAAAGTTGTCTCATAATTTAAGTGAGCCTTCCTTTCTACTATTCTTCCGTTCCTCTGATTCAGTTGCAAGCTCTCTTACAAATAAAGTTGACTTTTAAGCTCCAAATCTAACCTTGATTATCTTGCTAAAGAACCTTTCTCGATATCTTCAATTGACCATATCTTGCTGGGATGTGGAGATGCCGGTGATGAACTGGGGTTGACAAATGTAAGGAATCTTACAACACCAGGTTATAGTCCAACAGTTTTATTTGAAAAAAATAAAACTGTTGGACTATAACCTGGTGTTGTAAGATTCCTTACATATATCTTGCTGGAGCAGGGCATCTTGCAGCATGCACCATTAGTTATATCTTTTCCTGCCCCCTTCAGCTCGAATACAATTTGCGTCATGAACTCACCGTTATTTTTCCAGAAATATTTGGCCAATTCTGTTGACCATTATGATCAAAAATCAAGAATTTATCCCCACCAGATCTCTCTGGATTCCAATATGATCCTGGACCTGTTGGGTTATCCTCAAAATATCTGTCTGCTCTATGCCATCTCTTCAATCTTTCTTACCCCAATCCACTTTTCCTTCTCCTTGGAAAAATATAATCTTGGCTACTGACCAGATTTGGTATAACGGTCGGCTGAGGGTCGAGTAGAATGGGAAGACTCCATACCACTTAGTTCAGCCTGAGATAGCGCCTTGACAGTGTCTTGCACCAGAAGCATTGGCCCTTCACCTTAGCTTCTCAATTAAAAAAATGAAGTCATACCAACCAAAAAGTACCAGGTCAGAATTCCTGTCCGTGTTGCGTTATCTGAGGGGTTAAATTTATCTTAGCCACCTGTTATACACCACCCAATTTGGGTGGGGTATATAAAGGGTGGCCGATTAGCTACTGCCCAATTTGCGCCCCTGCCGAAGTTGAATTTTTACTTCCACCCCCCTCCCGATCTCAATTTAAGCAGGGGTGCTACAATTAGACTCGGTGTCCCTGGAATAAGGAAGGGAAAAATCAGCCGGGCTTCGCACTTCTAATTGCTTTCCTGTGTATCCTATTAGAAAGTGCACATGTTGAGTGGGCTTGGCTCTGTTGCCCTCCACACTTGAATAGCTCGTTGACAATCATTCTCTGTGGTCATACATGAAAAATGCCCATCTAGATAATAGAAGACTGCTAGCACCCATGGGGACTGTACCTCAGCTAAAGCCAGTGCCTTCAAGGCAGGAGCAGAGAATTGTCGTAACAACAAGTTTAAACAAAAAAAAAGGAGCTTGTGATTGGTTGTGAATATTTTTCGGGCTGGCTTTGCTTTGCTCCCCTCCTTTTCTGAAGGAGGTTATGTGTTAATATTAGGTTATTAAAAGACTTTAAATTGATTATTAACTCATTAATGTTTCAAATTTCCAGTTTACTGTAATGTTCTATTGGGCAGGCACTTTGTGTAGGTGTTTTTTCTTTGAAGATGTTCCTTCTGTTGCGATGATTAATGTTTTTATATTCCAGTTGTTCTCAAAGTTTGAATTTTGTTTTAATTTCTTGCTTCTATTGTGTCTGAGATCTTTCTGCTTTTCGCAGATGTTAGACTTATTTGTTTTGGAATATTTTGTACTGTTTTATATTTAAGCTTTATTTCTGGTGTGCGGTTTGTTTTGTTTAATAGATTCTTTGTGAGGCAGGTGCGAAGGATTCCCTTTAAAATTTGTTCCTGTCAATTTTGGATCAACACCTCTGTGCAGCAAAAAATACCAGCTTCTCATTGCTATCCAGTAACTTTTGCTGCAAAGTTCATGGCTTAGAAATTCGATCAGGCACCTAAGGATCCTACATGGACACAGTGGGTCTTCAGGGAGCACTTCTCATACCTCAACCTGACCAAGCAGCAAGGTTTCAGGTACATGCACTTTACCAAGGAGGCTGTCACCGAGCTATGTCATCTGCTGCAGCCACAACTGGAGCCTTAAACCAGGTCACGAACCGCACGGCCTGTGGCTGTCAATGTCACCGTGGCCCTTAACTTTTATGCCGCTGGCTCGTTCCAGGCTGCAGTAGGTGAGATCAGCGACATCTCCCAGTTTGCTGTCTCATGGAGGTCACTGAGGCTCTCTACGCCAGGAGGAACACCTACATCACATTTCCAATGGACAGGGCGAAGCAGGACGAGAACCATGGGACGGGCAGATGTTCTTCCCCACCCTAGGTCAGCCTCAAAATGCCTCCCACAAAATGTTGAGGCCTCAACGTCCAGGCTCATACATGATGGATGACTACTTGACTGAGTGCTAAGTGGCAGCCATTGCCTGTGGAATTGTACCTTCGCATCGTCCAACGTCATCGGGAGAGGAATGGTGAAAATTGAAAGGTGAATAAAAACGAATGCCAAAAGTTATCTTTTAATGACCAGTAGTATGAAAAGTATTTTGCCTGAATTTGAAAGGGGCAATTGTAACAGTTGATAGAGTGGCCCAAACCTCTAGATTTCTCTTGTAACACTTTGAAGGGAGAAAGTGAACTTCCTGACCTGCAAAAAAAATACAGTAAGGGAGAAAAAACTGCACTAAATAGAACCTTTTTAAAGATTAATTTTGCACTCATTGAGGTAATGGATTTCGGTGCTGGGAATGAAACACTTTTCATTCTGGGTACCAAGTGTCGACATCAGGTAGCCCCACATCAATGTATAAGATGTGCCAAGATGGTTCACCACCACCTTCTCAAGGGCAATTAGAGATGGGCAATAAATGCTAGCCTTGCCAGCAACGCCCACATCCCATGAATGAATTTTCAAAAAATGCTTCTTCTACTCTGATCCAATAAGTACCCCAACTCCAACCTCACAAAGGAACCCTTTACTATATTAATGTGAGGTTTCCATTTCCCACACCAGCCATCCTGAGGGTGAAAGTATAGCACCAAAGTAGTAGCAATTTTGAACTAAGGGCCCACAGAAAGCCTTTATCTTAACTATCTCTACTGCCTATACGTCTAACGCAACAAAAAATAGGTTTTAGAATCTGTAAAGTTCTGTAATTGTTAGTAATTTAGTAATTCTTTCCATGGGGCATGGCCACGTGACAGCGTTGGAAAGAGGTCATGAAAATCAGTTTTCCAATTATGTCAAGTCTGTAGGAATAGCTGTAGCTTTTGTATCTAATGGAATAGTGGGACTGATATTTTACATTCCTTGGGCCATCTGTGCCATATACTATACCCTACCCCCAAGTCTTTCTGATGTTACTTTGTACGGCATGCAGAAGCACAGCTCCAGGTACCTCAGCCTCACATTGGCCTCTTTTTCTGTGGGAAACACCTTTTTTTAGTGGCATAGCTCAGATTCTGGACACTTTTGTGTGTGAACTTGCTTTAATGCTCTAAAATGCCAATTGTTTCTGGAACTTTTTCTCAACCAAAATCAAAGGTGTGAGGGTGGTGGGGGTGGATTTTAACTCACCCCGCTCAGTGGGAAGGGGGCAGGGTGCGTTTAAAATGGAGAGGCTCCATTTTCTGCCGATTTCAAACTTTAACATTGCTGGTTTGGTGGCGGATGAGGCACCCACCTGACCCAGGTGGGTGCCTCATGAAATAATGCACATCAGGGTTCCATTACCTCATTGGGCCCTGATTGCACTTTAAAAACCAAGTCAACAGCTGTTGGGAGGAGGTGCTCCTTTGGAACTCTCAAAGAAAGTTGCGACCAAAAGTATTTTGGGTTTTATAAATAGGGGTTAGAGTACAAGAGCAAAGAAGCAATGATAAATTTGTACAAATCATCAGTTAGAACACAATTAGAGTACTGTTTGCAGTTTTGGGCACTCCATTATAGAAAGGACATTAAAGCCATAGACAGCATACAACATAGATTCACCAGGATGTTTACCAGGGATGGAAACTATAGTTATGAGGAGAGACTTGAGATACTGGGACTATTTCCACCCAAGGAGAGAGGCTAAGAGGAGATTTAGTAGAGGTGTTTATAATTATGAAGGGTCTTGATAGAATGAATGAGAAAGACTATTTCCTCTGGTTGGGGAATCAGTGACACGAGGTCATCAATTTAAATTTATGATGTGGAGATGCCGGTGATGGACTGGGGTGGACAAATGTAAGGAATCTTACAACACCAGGTTATAGTCCAACAGCTTTATTGGAATCACAAGCTTTCGGAGCTTTCCTCCTTCGTCAAATTTAACTAGAGTGAGGAGAGAAGCAAAGAGAACATTCTTTTGCAGAGGGTTATTGGAGCATGGAAAGCTTTGCCAAAGGGAATGGTTGAGGCAGAGACCATTGCATCTTTTAAAGGAAACTTGGATAAATATTAGAAGCAGAGGAAGAACACAGAGCAGTGGGATTAGTTGTGCACAGGCACGATGAGCCCAATGGTCTCCCTGCGTGCAGTAAATGTCTATGGTTTTATGGTTCTATGGCATTGGGAGCCAATGTAAGTCAGTGAAAATGATGGTGATGGGTGAGCAGGACTTAATGCAGAGCAAGACATAAAGAAAAAACCTTTCCTGTAACAAAAAAAAAGTCAGTGTAGCACAACCTCACTATTGTTAGTGTAATGATCTTGAAGTAAAGGCAACAGATTGCCAGTCTTACTGCAAAAGCTACACCTGAATAATGCTAATGATTAATGAGCTGGGAATTAGAAAGCTTGACTTCTGAGCTCTTTAGATGACTTAATGGCCAAAAACTGTGTGATATTGAGACGCAGAGATCCTGAAAGTACATTGTTTCATCTCATCTATACGTGGTTACCTGATCTCAGTTGAGGTTGCAGTTGGAGCACTAAAGTTGGCCTCAGCACCCAGCACTAGGGAGGGCAAAAATCAGTTAGGATTCTACTTCTGATTGCTGTCCCCTGCTGGAAATGTGTGCTGCTGTGCTGCTGTCCTCTGTCAAATGGCCTGAAGACACTCATCATCAAGGACTACACATGAAGAACGATCACTTGACGAGGTAGCAGAAGGTTAAAGGCATCTGTGGAACTGTACCCCGATACAAGCCAGTTTGTGACAACATCTGTATTGTTTATTTCATTGATTTTAAAGTCCTTTGATCTTAGATGTAAATTGCAAATAGTTTCATTAACTTTCCTTTGATCCAAAGAATCAGTTTGTTTCATTGTAGAACTTCAATGTGTTCCTGTTCTGAAGACTACATCCCTCTGGTTAACACCTCCTGAATGATGAAGGACACTTTTCTTGTTCGTAAATTTCAAATTGGCGCATCTGGACAACTAGGTAATTTGTGCTTTATATGAGTCGAGGTTCATTTCCTGATTGTTAAGATGTTAAACTGTGGTTATCACGGCTCAATTTTGATTGGGCAACTTACATTTCTGAAAGGTGGGTATCATATTGCTACCGACCAGAAACTCCCATGTTCCACTTTTGTAAGTTGTGTGGTTTGCTCATACAATTTATTTGTTAAGACGTTAACAGACAGTATCTGGAGGTGTGACCTTATGCACGGTGGCAGCAGGAATGGCGGTCAATATTTTGTGGCTCCAATGCAGCTGCCATTCAAACCTTCAAAGCCATAAATCCAGCTTTGTTATATCTCTAATACCTGCAATACTATAATTACAGTTTTTGGTGTGGTTTAGACATTTAGAGCTGTTGAATGTTTATTTTATTACTGTACTATATAAATATGTGTTCTGAATAGATCTACTGAATTGGGAGTAGGGGTATGGGAATGTAGTTCAACTTATGAGGTCCGATTTTAACTCGGGCGGGTATCGTGTGTACGGGGGGCAAGCCCCCATTATGTTGTCGGCCATTTTTGCTCCGGGGCCTCATTAACATTTGAAGAGTGAGCTGCCCTCCTGATCGCCGGCAGAATCGGGCAGCCTGCCCACATGACCCTCGCAATTCCCCAACTCTATTTAAAGCGGGGATGCACCTCTTAAAGTGAGGTTGCGTCCCCTGCTTGCATTTTTCATTGAACAACTGTTGAAGACTTGCTGGCAGCAGAGATGAGTCGAAGGGCTGGTCCCCGCTTTCCTGATGCCTCCCTGGAGGTAAATGAGGAAGTGAGGCTCAGGAGGAAGTAATGTTCCCCAGCACCCACCAGGAGCATTGCCAAGGCCACTGTCTAGCTGACCTGAACAGAGGTGGCTGAGAAGGCCAGTGCCAGCAGCATCACCCCCAGGACTTGGCTTCAATATAGAGAGAGTTCAATGATCTCACAAGAGTAACAATGGTGAGTACAGCTCTTCACCTCTTCACCTCTCTCAACATCACTTGATAACATACCTCTCAGCCCCTCTGCCACTACTATCAATTATTACCTCCCTGTCGTCATATTCTTCATCTACAATCACAGAGGCACACTGCAACATGTCTCTTTCTCACTCCAAACACACTCATCTCTTCTTTTCCTCTATTCACACCACACACTGACACCACTCTTTCCTCACATACTGCCACTTGCACAACCACCGACTCCTCCCACCACTCCTTCCTCATTCCGCACTTTACATCACACACACTCCCCTTTACGTTCAACACCTCCCCCTCCTCATTCCACCTTGCTTCTTCCACACCTCTCAACATCTCCACGACGTGCACAAGACCCACACACGTCTCCACTCACCTTTTCAACACACACTCGCTAACTCTCTCTTTTTGCAGGATAAGACAGCACATAATGTTAGGGCAACATCATTGCACTCACACAGGCAGAATGAGAAACACTGGAGATCACTGGCCCAGGCAGGGTCATGAGCATCAGGCCGGGAGAGGCCGGCGATGTAGCCAAGCAGGTTGTGTCTGCATTTTACTTGTATCCCTTCATTCAACTCAACACAGATGCAGCAAGCTTAGCAAATTTAACCAGCATGCTCCAGAATGCTATTGAATCGTGTGCAGCTTCTCTCTGACATCCTAACTCCTTCCTTTTCTTTTTCTCCTAGGGCCCTTCTCAATATCAAGAGGCTCCTGCAGAAGAACAGACCTTGGAGGAGAACAATTCCTCTGAAGATGCAGCATCAGGCGCTCTACATGTCCCAGGCACCAGCTCAGACAACTGGCACTCTGAGTGGGCTAGATAGTGAGCTAGAGGGATCTGTATATGGTGAAACACTCAGCTCCAGTGGGCAGACACAGCACAGGACAGACCTCACTGGGGGGGTGAGGACTTCTCCCAGCTCTGCTGAGGACAACAGAGATGAGAGCTTCGAGGGCTCAGCCATGAGAAGAAAACTGCTGACCTCACACAGACAGCCGTACGAGGTATTGGAAGGCTGAGACTGTGGACGTATCTGCATCCAGCCTTTGTGCTGACATCGCGCATGGCATCACCACTCTGCAGTCTACCCTGGGCAGTGTGAAAACCTCCAGGGTCGCTGCAGTGGAGCTGACCCACCAGGAGTCCATTCTAGCATGATTTGCAGCTTTGGTAGAAGCTCAAGTGGCTGCCATGGGCTCCACAATGGAGAGAATGACGGATCGAATGGATAGGGGCTTTGAAGGGGTCGTTCATCTGCTCTTCCCCAGATTATTGCAAGTGATGAGCCCCAGCCCTAAGGGAGTGGCAGTGACGTGGTGAGAGCAGTACGTTCTGGATGTCAGCACGTGAGCACATTCGACCACTCCCACCCCCCTCTCCACCCACCCAACCAGTACCCGCCATGGCGCCAGCAAGTCAGCTGGGCTAGACTGCCCCGGCATCAGCCCGGTAACCGTGCAGCAGTCTGTGGCCGAGCCCTCACAGGCTCAAGCGCTCAGAAGTCACCTGCCACGAGCATCTCAACAGGCCGCACAAGATGGACAGCAGCCTTCCACCAGCTCTGCTCACGCCACCAGGAGAGCACCTTATAGGAGTTAGGAAACCTTTATTAAAGAAAAGCACTATGCTTGGGTGAAAAGTGAATGGAAGACAATTATTATGTTTGGCATTAAATTAATCGCCTTCATCACATTTGGGACTTTGGTCTGCAGGGTGGTTTAATAACAGTTCCTCAATCTGCTTGGTCAGAGTGTCATTGATATAGAAGTTGGCTGAATGGTTTGAATGTTCTTCAATGCTTGATGAAAGGAGTGAGGAAGAATGTAACAAGGACTATGCAGAGGAGCTCTGTCTAAGTTCTCAGGACTGGGATGTGAACAGCTCAGTGGAATCGCTGAGCCATGAGCTGATTCCCGACATCTCTTGTTGCAAAGCCCTAACGTGGCCCTCCTTTCTCTGCAGCTTCCCTTCATTCCCCAGCTGTTCCTCGTCCGATGACGACTGCTGGTGCTACTCTTCCTCCTCCTCCAAATTCAGGCCTCTCTGCAATGTGATGTTGTGCAATATGCAGCAGACCACGACTATGGGTGACATTCTATCTGGGGCATATTACAGGGGGCCCTCCCCGAGCAGTCCCATCTGTGCTCTATAAGGATTGTGCTGTAGCTTCAATTGTATCTACGCCGCTCAGATGTGGTGAGGTTGTGGATGTGTGTCACCAGCCAGGTGTGCAGGAGGTCTCCCTTGTCCCCCAGCAGCCAAATGTCATGCTTCTCCCAGAATTGAATATCAGAGGGGTGGGAGAGTGTCTAGGAATAAAAGCATGGTGGCAGCTCCCTGAGTAGCTTGCACAGACCTGCTGTTCCTGTGATCGGCCACTAGCTGGACATTGATGGAGTGATATCCTTTTCTGTTGGTGAATGTTGCTGGCTCCTGTTCCAGTGCCCTGATGGCGACATAGGTACAGTCAATGACACGAGGGAAGACAGCCAATGCTGCAAAGCTGTAAGTTCAGTCCTATTCACCACTGAGGTCAGTGGAGAAGGTGATGTATTGCTCGGCCCTGGCAAATAGTGAGTTGGTCACCTGCCTAACACACAGCTGTGTCCTGCAGATTGTGAGATGTGGCTCATGTCCCCTGTTGCAGACTGAAAGGATCCAGTGACCTAAAGATTCAGGGCTGTGGTGACTTTGAGGGTCACTGGCGAGGCGTGCCCTGCTTCCCCTTGGTCCAGCCGGCAGTAGGTTGTGTTGCAGGAGGTTCCCGGACTGGGCAGAGCATCCGCAAATTCGAGTTAAACTGCAGTGGGGCAGGTAACGATGTCATCGGAGTGTGACTTTGACCTTGGACCTTTCAATTAGGAACTCGCTTGCCTGGGGCGGGCACCTGACCCGGAGTCACAAACAGGTAAATTAAAATGTGGGGGTGGGACGGCCACATATGTGACTAAGACACCCCCCGCTCACACCGTTCCTGGTGGGGGGAGAGGGGATTAAAATCGGACTTGTGTCAGGAAGTGCTTTATTCACGTATTCTTTGGGTTGTGTGTTGTATCATCCCAGTAAAACATACCACTGCAACTCTATTCCTTTGAAGAAATTTAAGCACTTTGGGATATCCTAAGAACGTGATATGGCTGTAAGTTTCTTTCTTCTTCGCCATACAATGCTCTATCTAGGTAATAGATGGTAACCATTTTCTGCAATATATTAATAATCCTCTTTGAAGGAGACTTGCTTTAAAGGGGAGAAAAACAGATGTTGATTCAGGTGTTCACAACTCCCAACTGTTAAGATAAAGCACTGTATCTTACCTAAAATTATATTAATATGTCACTTCTAAGTAATTCTGCTTAGAAATGTATTACTTTTTTTTAAAAGCAGTTTAATGATATTTGCTTGAATAAAATGTAAGATTATATAGCCGTATTACAATGTTGCAATCGATGGAAGAGCAATATTAAAGTTCATAATTGAATTAACATTGTAAAAATTGAATTATTGGCACTTCTCCTGGGAGAAGCATGACAATTGGCTGCTGGGGGACAAGGGAGACCTCCTGCACACCTGGCTGGTGACACACATCCACAACCTCACCACATCTGAGCGGCGCAGATACAATTGAAGCTACAGCACAATCCTTATAGAGCACAGATGGGACTGCTCGGGGAGGGCCCCCTGTAATATGCCCCAGATAGAATGTCACCCATAGTCGTGGTCTGCTGCATATTGCACAACATCACATTGCAGAGAGGCCTGAATTTGGAGGAGGAGGAAGAGTAGCACCAGCAGTCGTCATCAGACAAGGAACAGCTGGGGAATGAAGGGAAGCTGCAGAGAAAGGAGGGCCACATTAGGGCTTTGCAACAAGAGATGTCGGGAATCAGCTCATGGCTCAGCGATTGGCACTAACATTTAGTTAAGTTGTCAACTATGTAACTGCTTTTTAAATCAGTTATTATCACTCAAAATTATATTGATAAGTTTACAACACATTTTAATCTTGCTGCAGCAGCACTATCGAACATATTTCAAAGATTGTAAACAATTTTACAACACCAAGTTATAGTCCAACAAATTTATTTTAAATTCCACAAGCTTTCGGAGGCTTCCTCCTTCCTCAGGTGAACGATGTGGACCAAACCGTTCACCTGAGGAAGGAGGAAGCCTCCGAAAGCTTGTGGAATTTAAAATAAATTTGTTGGACTATAACTTGGTGTTGTAAAATTGTTTACAATTGTCAACCCCAGTCCATCACCGGCATCTCCATATTTCAAAGAAGCTGTCTTTATAAACCAAAGGAAGTTATTGGGTAATTACTGACATGTTACTGACAGTTTTAACAAGCTGCAATACATTGGCAGGCATTGCCTTTTTTAAAAAACATAGGGCTGTGGCTTCTTAGCAATTGCTTCAGAGAGAGTGACAACATGATAGAAATTGATTTATGGGTTTTGAATGAGTTGTAGCTCTGCAGTCATGCCAGGGTATCTATAATGGCTTTCGTTAGATTCAAAAAAAAATCCCAATGGGAAATCCAGTATGACAACAATTCTTATGTCATTTTTTCAGCCATCGTTTACTGGCTTACCTTTTCTTTGAAGCCATTCACTTTTGTGAAAGGCCAAATTCTTAACATATTTCTCCGGTGTATTTTGCACTCCATTAGTAGATCTTCCGATTTCTCACTTTCTTCCTTTGTTTGGAATTCTTGACTTTTTCCATGCTTGCACACGCGTCCAAGCTGGCCATCTTCAAACGATTGACCATGGAGAGGAATGCAGAGATGGACCACAATTAGTCTTCGCCTTTTTAAAAAAAATATGCACTACAATAACTACGGTATGTAAAATGTGTTAAGCAGTTTACCTTTATTCATGAAAGGGTGGAACCATGGCATACAGCTGGAAACAATGAACTATATTGTATGATATACAAAAGAAATGATACAAGTTAAAATAGACATGTATGTCCAAACCAATTTCAGATATACAGCGACTATCATTTTGAGTGCAACTTTATAAAAACATTGGGGGCGGATTTCTGTGGGGGTTCTTCTGCTCGTCCACCGTAACATAGAAAGCCGAGAAAAAGGGAATCATTGGCGTTTTTCCAGGGTCTCTGCAGCTCTTCTGCCAAAGTTACAGCAGACGAGGGGAAGAAACCCCATCGAAATTTGTCCTCATAATGTTTCAAAATGTTGAGTTTGTTAAGTAACTGGAAAAATAATATCAGAAAATTGAGTCTTAATTTTTATATCTTATGCCTATTCAACTGACATTTCAACAACAACAACAACTTGCATTCATATAGCGCCTCTAACGTAGTAAAACGTCCCAAGGCGCTTCACAGGAATGATTATCAAACAAAATGTGACACCGAGCCACATAAGGAGATATTAGGACAGGTGACCAAAAACTTGGTCAAAGTGGTAGGTTTTAAGGACCATCTTAAAGGCGGAGAGGTAGGGATGTGGCGAGGTTTAGGGAGGAATTCCAGAGCTTAGAGCTTAGGCAGCTGAAGGCATGGCCGCCAATGGTGTAGCGATGAAAATCGGGGATGCGCAAGAGGCCAGAATTGGAGGAGCGCAGAGATCTTGGTGGGTTGTAAGGCTGCAGGAGGTTACAGAGACAGGGAGGGCCGAGGCCATGGAGGCATTTGAAAACAAGGATAAGAATTTTAAAATCGAGGCGTTGCCGGACTGGGAGCCAGTGTAGATCATCGAGCACAGGGGCGATGGGTGAATGGGACTTGGTGCGATCTAGGATACAGGTGGCAGAGTTTTGAATGAGCTCAAGTTTACGGAGGGTTGAAGATTGGACGTCAGCCAGGAGAACATTGGAATAGTCGAGTCTAGAGATAACAAAGACATGGATGAGGGTTTCAGCAGCAGATAAGCTGAGGCAGAGGCAGAGATGGGCGATGTTACGTAGGTGGAAATATGGTGTGAGGTCAGTGGAACAGCTGGTTCCACCAATCTTCTGCCAAAGTTATGACAGGAGATTGGGAGAACTCTGCTGAAATTCTCCCCCCATTGTGTTTAATGGCATAGTTGGTGGTTGATTTAAAGGTAAAGAAAGATAGCAAGCATAGGGCCTGTAATGGTTAAGGAGAGAGCCAAGTGGGTAATTATATTGATCAACTCTGGAAAAACCATCAATAGCAAAACGATGAAACTCTTTTGCAATATGTGATTAGTAGACTGTACGAAGCAATATTGCTCTTTGTCTACTACCAACAAAGCCTTCTGAGAGAAATGTCTCCAGCCTTTAATAGGGAATCCTGCTGAAAAGATGTGGAGTGTTGACTGAGTGTGAGGCTCAGGCCATTTTAACTCACGGACAGCATCACAATATCATGATACCAGGATGAGGGGCCTCAGTTACGTGAAGACACTAGAAAAGCTGGGAATGTTCTCCTTACAGCAGAGAAGGTTACGGGGAGGTTTAATAGAGGTGATCAAAATTATGAGGGTTTTTGATAGATTAATTAAGGAGAAATTGTTTCCACTAGTGGGTGGGTCGAGAACCAGAGGACACAGATTTAAGATAATTGGCAAAAGGGGGGAGAATGGGAGAATTTTTTTTAGGCAACGAGTTGATATGATCTGGAATGCACTGCCTGAAAGGGTGGTGGAAGCAGATTCAACAGTAACTTTCAAAAGAGAATTGGATATATATTTGAAAAGGAAAAATTGCAGTGCTACGGGGAAAGAGCAGAGCAGTGAGACTAATTGGATAATTCTTTCAAAGAGCCAGAACAGGCACAATGGGCCAAATGGCCTCCTTCTCTGCTGTAAGATTCTATGATTCTATAAAGCAAGCTGCAAAACGTCCAACTGTTTTCTCAAGACTATCACCTGCAAATGCCCAGCCTCTATCTGCCATCCTAACTCTTCTGTTATCTTTCCTCTAGGTCCTTCTCAGCAAGAGCCTGCTGTGCAAGAAGACACCTCAGAAGAGGGCAATCCTCCCGGGGATGCAATGTCAAACACTCCATCCTTCCCAGGCACTAGCTCAGACATTGGCATGCCTCATGGGCTAGATTGTGAGTTTGAGGGGTCTGCATGTGGTGAGTCAGAGAGCAGCAGCTGCTGGTACTGGTGGCAGGAACAGTCCTCTCCCAGCTCTGCTCAGCAGGACACAGATGATGGATTCAAGGGCCCACCCCTGAAAAGAAAACAGCTGGCATGACACAAGCAGCTGTACGAGGTATTGGAAGTCCAGCCAAGGAGTTTCACCACCATGGCTGAAAGTATGGAGGAGTCTGTGGTGGCATCTCCCAGGGCATCAGCATTCTGCAGTCTACCTTGGAGACTGCGGCCACTTCCAGGGATGCTGCAACCAGGCCCTCAAAGAAGGAGCCAATGTTCGCACACTTTGCAGCTTTGGTGGAAACTCTAACAGCAGACTCTGGGCTCTAGCATCAAGAGTCAGGCGCCCACCCTGGACAGATTAGCAGAGCAAAGGAGGCACTCATCTTCTGCAGTCTGCTCTCCCGCAGATCAGTGGAAGTGATGATCCCCAGTCCCATGGGCGTGGCAGTGGCGCAAGAGGAGCGGCACGTGTTGCCTTCTCCTAGGATGTCAGCACGTCTGCTCCTTCCCCACCCTCTCAACCAATACCCGTCATGATGCCAGCAAGTAGCAGGGCCAGCAGACTACACCGGCAACTGAGGAACAGCAGTCTGCAGCCTGGCCTTCACAGGTTTGAGCACCCAGAAGACACCGGCCATGAGCATCGGCAAAGTCTAAACATGACTAACAGCAGTCTACCACCAGCTCTTCTGAAGCCACCAGCCAATGATGGAACTTTTTCCATTATTGGAGCCATGTACTTGCAGCTAAGCTCTTGGCATTGACTTCCTCAGCTGCATCTGAGATCCTGGGTGCTCTCTCAGGACCTCTTCGAGCCATTTTTCCACTTCTGAAGTTTCCCTCATGTCTGCAGCCACAATTCACTTCCCCTCTAAGAGGTGCTGGCTGCCTTTAAGTGGCATCAGAGATGCTTGATTTCCCTTCTCCCCACCACCCCCCCCGCCCACCCCCAAACAGGTATGCAGCCCATACGTAGGATGGGTAGCATTGGCATCATGCCTGACCCATTATAATGAGCTACCAACACCAATTTCAGGTGGTCCATGTGCCCATGTGAACAGGCGTGTGCAGCTTGCGCCCTGCCCTCTGCGCGCCTGTTTTCGGATGCCATTGAACTTCTAAGCCCATGTGTGTGGACATTAGCAAGGACATACAGGTTTTATGTTAAAAAGGTAAACATTAGGCTTCAATCTGTTATATTTTTTCATAGGTTAATTTTAATTTTTGTTGTTGGGCCGCAAGCCATTTGCAGTAACGGGGAAAGGTGTCAAACCTCTCTAGAATTAAAAATGAAAGAATATATTAAAATGTTAGACAATGGAATAAAGTGCTAAATTAATTTTAGAAAAGCAGTGGGGGTTAAATTGGTTAACCGCAGAAAATGGATGCTGGGATTGTGGTGTGTGATTAACCCGCGCCCGGTCGTTGAGATGCAGGCAACATGTAACATTCATGCTGCCTGCTGTTTTACATGATTGCTGCGTGCAGCCAGCCCTACCTGCGCTGTTGAATGGCTGCTCACCAGCCGGGGGCTCTGATATCGCAAGTGGCTAGCACCGCTTAAAGGCAACCTGCACCTCTTAAAGGGGAGGTGCACTGTCGCTGCAGGAAGTAAATGGTGAAGTGAATCTGTGCTGCAATATAGCGAAGCCTGGTGATGATGGGCACTCTGGAATTTTTAATGAGCGACAACATGACTGCTCAAAGTTTGCGGGACTCTTATATTTTCAAGTGTGCAGGACGTCATGTTTGAATTACACCTATTTGAAATGGCTGTCCGGGTTTGCTAGGGAATCAGCTGTGGTGGTAGCCAACTTAAAAGGCTTGGGTAAGTAATTTCAGTCCTTCATAGTTCAACCTTTTATTGACCATTGTTGTTTTTTAAAGAAATTCTGGTGTCACTTTTAACAGCACCGATGGTTTTCCAAATGGGAAAGAAGGCCCAATAACAAAGACATGTGAATGCCTTACTAAACATAGTGTCAGATGTCTCTTCGGAAGTATGTCAGAGGCACGGTGTGAAAGAAGATAGTGCCAAGATGATAAACAGCTTTTTTTTTTATTCGTTCACGGGATGCGGGCGTCGCTGGCGAGGCTAGCATTTATTGCCCATCGTAATTGCCCTCGAGAAGGTGGTGGTGAGCCGCCTTCTTGAACCGCTGCAGTCCGTGTGGTGACGGTTCTCCCACAGTGCTGTTAGGTAGGGAGTTCCAGGATTTTGACCCAGCGACGATGAAGGAACGGCAACATATTTCCAAGTCGGGATGGTGTGTGACTTGGAGGGGAACGTGCAGGTGGTGTTGTTCCCATGTGCCTGCTGCTCTTGTCCTTCTAGGTGGTAGAGGTCGCGGGTTTGGGAGGTGCTGTCGAAGAAGCCTTGGCGAGTTGCTGCAGTGCATCCTGTGGATGGTACACACTGCAGCCACAGTGCGCCGGTGGTGAAGGGAGTGAATGTTTAGGGTGGTGGATGGGGTGCCAATCAAGCGGGCTGCTTTATCTTGGATGGTGTCGAGCTTCTTGAGTGTTGTTGGAGCTGCACTCATCCAAGCAAGTGGAGAGTATTCCATAACACTCCTGACTTGTGCCTTGTAGATGGTGGAAAGGCTTTGGGGAGTCAGGAGGTGAGTCACTCGCCGCAGAATACCCAGCCTCTGACCTGCTCTCGTAGCCACAGTATTTATATGGCTGGTCCAGTTAAGTTTCTGGTCAATGGTGACCCCCAGGATGTTGATGGTGGGGGATTCGGCGATGGTAATGCCGTTGAATGTCAAGGGGAGGTGGTTAGACTCTCTCTTGTTGGAGATGGTCATTGCCTGGCACTTATCTGGCGCGAATGTTACTTGCCACTTATGAGCCCAAGCCTGGATGTTGTCCAGGTCTTGCTGCATGCGGGCTCGGACTGCTTCATTATTTGAGGGGTTGCGAATGGAACTGAACACTGTGCAGTCATCAGCGAATATCCCCATTTCTGACCTTATGATGGAGGGAAGGTCATTGATGAAGCAGCTGAAGATGGTTGGGCCTAGGACACTGCCCTGAGGAACTCCTGCAGCAATGTCCTGCAGCTGGCTTACTCACAACCACAAAAATGCCACCAATTATTTCTGGCAGCACTTACCTGGCAGTGAATGTGGGGAACTGTCTTCACAGGGTCTGGGTCACCAAGCAGCCAGATACAGCTACCATGGAGTATGAAGCAAGCAGCTGCAGGGTCAACAACAGCCAACCGTGGCCTGAAACATGGCTCCACCTACTTGCAGGCATGCTGCAATGCTGACCCACCGGGGTGGCTCCATGGAGTGGCACAGAGGACCAATGTCTTCACAACCACCTCATGCAGCGTCACCTCGACATCTACAGCCATCTAACAAGGGGTCAGCTGCAGGGATCTTCTACCATTTGCCTGTAGGCTCATGCGAGGTCTCCTTTCCCTTAATTTTTGCCAGGTTCTCTTTAATCCCCTGCCCCTTCAACCTTGGCAAATGGGTTGAGATGCCTTTTGAAGCTCTCCAAAGGAGTGCAGAATTTTTTGACACCCGATTGTAACACTCCCCTGTAATTGTCTCTATGCTTTCAAGCTTTGCTTAGATGCCAGTCGTACTCTCCCTACACCTGTCCAAATCTGCAGCTGAAGCTATGCTAATTAGCTGATCTAGGGAAACTGGGGGTGCAAACGGCACACTTCCATTTGAGTTTGTCTAAAACTCGCCAATGGCTACACGCCACCACAGGAAACCCAAGGCTTCCCTGACATTCATAAAGAACGACCCCTTTGGAGAGGGACACGGAGCACCCACAGAATCTGACCCCACATGAGTCAGCACCTTCAGGAAAGGAACAGAGAAAATTAAAGGGGAAACTTACACTCCCAAACAAAAGAAAATAAGACAATTTATTACAATTTGAAATAATAGGCTGGAGAACTCAATAAAAGCACGTACATTAACTTCACCTTCAGTCATGTAACTTTATCCATTCATGTGCGCTTGGTAATTATTAATACAAATTAACACATGTTATAAAGGCAGATGATGTCAGTGCTTAATAAAATATTTGCCTGTGCTGAAAGATTAGTGTAAAGCTCACCACCAAATTTGCTAATGCTTTGAGCAATCTATCATACAAGCCTGTCTGCCGCCATCCCTCCATCTCTCATCCTGTTAATAAAATCATTCTCCTTTGTACTGTTATTCATCTATTGTACATCAAAGTGATTGGAATGAATTAGATAAATGCCTGACTTGTCCGTGCCTGCTCTCCTGCAGTCTGGTGATTGTTCCTTTATGAACTAGGACGTAACTGCACATGGTTGGTTTAATGTCATCGACAAAGAACTCTCTAATATCTTTGAGGAACAGGCCTGGACCAACCCCCCTCCACCCCCACTCTTGCTGAAGAAGAACCATCCCACTGGTTTATTTTATGACTGATCAGTAAAAATTCAAAAAAGACCACCTTCATTTTCAGACTGCAAAAAGATATCAGGCCTTGGTGCTTTATGTGATGGACTTCAATATTTAGAAACTGAAATGGCCTGTGGGTTTGCCATTGCTTTTGAAATTGTCAACTTAGTAATGTTGGCCGATAAGAAATTAATACTTGCATTTGTGAGTTACGTTGCCTTCTCCACTTAAACCATTGACCACAACTTTTTAATTAAGGCGCCTTTGTCTCCAAAAATACACTGGGCGCGAACTTGCGCAGAGCGGCAACGATCGCCGCGAAATAAATTTACGAATGTACTTACTGCGGGCTCTGTGGCGTCGACTTGGGTGATTTTGAACTTTTAAAGCATTGTGTGCTATCAACCCAGCCTCTGAACAGGGTGAGTTGATTCGCATGGAAATGTCGGTGAGAATAGGAGACACCCCCACAAGGTCTGTCAGGAAAAGAAGTGACGCCCTCAAGCAGGCAAGCAGACTTCATTCATATTAAGTTAGTATTCTGGAAGTCATTGTAAACAAAAAATTTTTTTTTATAAGAAGCCAAAGAAATAATTGAATTAAATTAAAGAGACTGAAGTAAAAATTAAAAGAAAATTTAAGTTTGAAATTTAATATTTTTTAATGCCCACATCTATTAAAATAAGGAGTAATATGAGACTCCACATTTTTAAAATTTAATTTTTAGTTGTTTGGCAGTCATAAAGTTTTATCGTGCCTTTAAAACTTAGTTAAGACCTGGTATTTTCAAGCGTACCTTTTGATGGTGTAATTAGTTATATGCCAGCTGGGCAGATGAGCAAGTTTGCAATTTTTTAGTAATTTCCATGATTGTAGCGTGCGATGGCCCTTTAATTCACAGCTGTCAAATCGTCAGCGGACCAACAGGAGCAAGTTCATGATTTCCGCCTTTGAGTGCACGGGAACTTGCTCCTTCAATTCATTAAAAACGGAGAACGCTATTGAGCTCCTCCGTTATTTCAGGGGCAAATTCTGCCCCATTATTTATAGATTGGAATTTAACAGGTACATATGAAATTTCTGTCTGCAATTTTAACTGAAGTTTTTACCTAGTTTAATGTAAATAGGTTAATCCTCTGTTAAAGTAATTTTTAGACAAAAACCTCAAGAGTTTGTGGACTAAAATCACACAGAATGATATCCAGGCAATGATCACATTCAGGAATTTTGCAAGTGAGTGAATATTTGGTTATTCAATGTGGAAATTTAGTTATGTTTCAAAAATGATGAATGAGAAATATGAGAAAAACCATTCAACAACTTTCATTTAGAGAAGCACTTTTAATGTAGAAAAAAAACATCCCAAGGCACTTCACCAAGTTGTAATCAGAAAAAAAATGGATGTTGAGCCAAAGAAGGAGATAATAGGGCTGGATTCCAAAAGCTCGGTTAAAGAGGTAGGTTTTAAGGAGGGGATTAGAGGAAAGGGAGATGGAGGTGCCAAGGGGTTTAGGGAGGGGATTCATGGGGCATAGGCGGGCGAAGGGATGGCCACTAATGGTGATGCGAATGGAGGAGGCTGCACCAGGGGCCAGTCTCAGAAGAATGGACAGGTTGGGGGTGTGTTGGGGTTGTAGAGCTGGAGGAGGTTAGAGAGATACAGAGGGACGAGTCCATGAAGGAATTTAAACATGTGGCCGAGAATTTAAAATTTGAGGTGTTGAGGGACCGAGAGCCAGTGTGGGATCTGCCTCTTGGACCACTCATTCGAATAGCTGGGCAATACTGGAATCTGTTCTAATGGCTTTCCAGCTTCAAGCAGCTCTTCCTTTTCCTCCAAGGCTTGTATCTGACAGGCAGTAAAAGGGAAAATTACTGGTTCCCGGGAATTCCGCTGCGGGAGGCATTCTTTGGCACACAGTTTGATTGATGCCTATGTGATCCTCATCACTCTCTGTAATTTCAGCCTCTCTCTCAAGGGGTTGCCAAGAGATAGCATCTGCCAAAATATCACCTGGATAGTACTGAACATCAAAATTAAAGACAGCTAATTCATAGTATCAAAGTAGTACAGCACAGGAGGAGGCCATTTAGCCCATCGTGCCTGTGCCAGCTCTTTGAAAGAGCTATCCAAATAGTCCCATTACCCTGCTCTTTCTCCATAGCCTTGTAAATTTTCCCCTTCAAGTATTTATCAAGTAATTGTGCCACCCATCTTTGTTGATCAGCTCATAACTCTGAAGGTGGCACAAGAGGTTACCATCCGTCGGTAAGCTGAATTTAGAACCTTAAAGATAACCTCTAAAGTCTTAGCTACTGACCATTTTAAGACCAGCAGCTCTAATTTTGTGCTGCATTAATTTTTGTCATTCTTCTCTGTGAGTCTTAAACGCTGACTGGCGTTAGTTGACTGCTTTACCTCATCTTACCACCTCATCATGCTGTCTTCTAATAGCCCAGCTGCTGCTTGTGCTGATTGTTGAGGCTGCCACTGCTGCTGCTCCTCTTGCTCCACCTCTTCCTCCATCCTAATGAAACTGGCAATAATAGCACCCATGATAAGCAGATAGAACTTGCTGAGGGTAAGCGAGGCAAAAGATGAGGACAAAAAAGCAATCTGGAAGCTGGAAACTCTCCTGGCAATCCAAACAGCATATAGATCCTCTGGTCCAATTATCTACAGCGGAGTGACCATAAGACCGTAAGAGATAGGAGCAGGAGTAGGCCATTCGGCCCCTCGAGCCTGCTCCGCCATTTAATGAGATCGTGGCTGATCAACTCCACTTTCCCGCCCTTTCCCCATATCCTTTGACTCCCTTGCTGATCAAAAATTTGCCTAACTCAGCCTTGAATGTATTCAATGACTCAGCCTCCTCGGCTTTTTGGGGTAAAGAATTGCAAAGATTCACGACCCTCTGGGAGAAGAAATTCCTCCTCATTTCTGTCTTAAACGGGCGACCACTTATTCTGAGACTCTGCCCCCAATTTTTAGATTCTGCCATGAGGGTAACATCCTCTCAGCATCTACCCTGTCGAGTCCCCTCAGAATCTTGTATGTTTCAATAAGATCTCCTCTCATTCTTCTAAACTCCAATGAGTATAGACCCAACCTGTTCAATCTTTCCTCGTGAGACAACCCTTCAAGTGACCCTTGAACTAATGCTTCCACTGCCTCTGAGTGACCATTCTTGCTAGGTTTTACTGGCGGGTTGGGTGCCGGTTGGGTCTTCGTAGATTTTGAGTTAAAATGGCGTCAGGAATCCAACGGCATCATAGGAGCCTGATTTGCATGCATTCCTCTGCCTATCTTTGCCAACTTAAAAAAAAACTAGATGGTTAGAATGGAGGTCGGTGGGAGCACAAGGGGAATAGAGTCATAAGTCCTTTACAGCGATTTTAACCACTGCCCGCCTGCCCCGTTTCTGCCAGGTGGGGTGGGCTAACATCGCCCCTTATGTTATTGCCCTGAATTTCAGTACTCATCTTTGCCTACCACAACCACCCGCTGGTATTTAGTTTCTTGAGGCCTCAGAGCACTTGTCATGTTATGGATTCAACTGATGTTATGGTTGAGGTGTTAATATTTAATCAAATGTGTGAATGATGCCAAATTTACTGTTGAATATTTTATAGAATTCTCTCCATTATTCTAGCTTGGTCAAAGAGGTAGGTTTTAAGGAGTATCTTAAAGGAGGAGAGAGAGGTAGAGAGAGGTGGCGAGGTTTAGGGAGGGAATTCCAGAGCTTAGGGCCTAGGCAGCTGAAGGCACGGCCGCCAATGGTGGTGCGATTAAAATCGGGGATGCGCAAGAGGCAAGAATTGGAGGAGCGAGGAATTCTCGGAGGGTAGTAGGGCTGGAGGATGTTACAGAGATAGGGAGCAACAAGGCCATGGAGGGATTTGAAAACAAGGATGAGAATTTTAAAATCGAGGCGTTCCCAGACCGGGAGCCAATGGTCAGCGAGCACAGGGGTGATAGGAGAACGGGACTTGGTGCGAGTTAGGATACAGGCAGCAGAATTTTGGATGAGCTCAAGTTTATGGAGCATTTGCAATTCTTTAAAAGGGGACGAAGACCTCGAGATTTTCGAATTGGTCAGAAAATGGACGTTTACCTGGGTGTCTCGCTGATCTTCCGGTACAGTTATGGGGGAGATTGGGAGAACCCTGCAGAAATTCAGGGCCTAGATATTTAAAAGTGGTCTAATTTTTTGGGCTTTCTTCTTTGAACAGTAATTTTTTTTTTGTTGTATCCTTTCAGTTATGTAAATATATACAATGTACCTTATCCCTAAGCTCCGATTGTAACTCAGGGCAGAAACCGGGCAGAGAGCTTCTATGACATTGCCAGTGTGAGGCCGGGATGTCTTTAATTCGCGGGCCTCACTTTAAGATGATTGACGGGCGGCCTGGACATTTTCCCCGTGCAATTTCTGTCTGGTCTCCCAGGTCTGCTTTCTTTTGAAAAAAACCTACTCTTGTATCCAGAAGATAAAAAAAGCTTTTGTCAGCAGTGCATTTAAAAAAAATTAGCTTATTAGGTCCTAACTGCATCGTAAGACCCCGGTTTGCAAGTATTCATGAGGTCCCTGCCTGCCTCTTGTAACTTCTGCAGGCTTGAAAAAGTTGATGACATTCTGACAACCACTCTTAGATGTCATGAATATCACTAAAATTCATTAGAGCAACAAAATAAAAATCCAGCTATCTCTGCACCCTGCTACATGGCAACGGTCACTGCTCCTCAAATTTCAACACTAAGGTGTTATTTAAAATCCCAGGTGTTTAAATGTACATCTGTCATGACCACAGAGTTGTCCTTTTGTTTAGAAATCTACTTAGACCTGTATAATATTGACCCTCGATCTCTTCTGCGTTAGCTGATTTCAGCCATCATGGTGTTTGGGACACTAAAAATAGGCCTCAACGTTTTCTAAGAAGAGGGAAAAAAGATGGTAGGAAAAAAGATGTATGCTGAACCTTAACCATAATTTGCATTAAATACTGTTGAACAAGTATTATATTTTTTTCGAAAGCCATCATTGTCATTATCATTGCCTAATGAAATAATCATTAGGTGGTTTTGTATGAATGGTAAAATCCTAAAAAGCTGAAATATCAGAATAAGTTAGGCAAACTGCATAATTATATGTGGCAATGCTGTAATTCAGTGGTGAATTATAGACAGTTTTGTGGGATGGACTCATCCATTGGGAACTGGCTCGAGACTGCCCAAACTCATTACGTGTAGAATTCATAAAGCTAGCAGAGAGAGGAGGCTTTCATTCCATCGGTCTGGTCTGGATTCAAACCAGGTAATCTGGAAGGCAAATGGAATATTGGCCTTTATTTCTAGGGGGATGGAGTATAAAAGCAGGGAAGTCATGCTACAGCTGTACAGGGTGCTGGTGAGACCACACCTAGAGTACTGTGTACAGTTCTGGTGCCCTTATTTAAGGAAGGACATACTTGCATTGGAGGCAGTTCAGAGACGGTTCACTAGATTGATTCCGGGTATGGAAGGGTTGTCTTATGAGGAAAGATTGAACAGTTTGGGTCTATACTCATTGGAGTTTAGAAGAATGAGAGGAGATCTTATTGAAACATACAAGATTCTGAGGGGACTCGATAGGGTAGATGCTGAGAGGATGTTACCCCTCATGGGGGAATCTAAAACTAGGGGGCATAGTCTCAGAATAAGGGGTCACCTGTTTAAGATGGAAATGAGGAGGAATTTCTTCTCCCAGAGGGTCGTGAATCTTTGGAATTCTTTACCCCAAAAAGCTGTGGAGGCTGAGTCATTGAATACATTCAAGGCTGAGTTAGACAAATTTTTGATCAGCAAGGGAGTCAAAGGATATGGGGAAAGGGCGGGAAAGTGGAGTTGAGGTACAAATCAGATCAGCCATGATCTCATTAAATGGTGGAGCAGTCTCGAGGGGCTGAATGGCCTACTCCTGCTCCTATCTCTTATGCCCTTATGGTTTTATAGGTTCCAGAGATTAAAGTACAGTTCTTTCTCACTATGTCACCCAATCCCCAACTGTAAAAGAGTTTTATAGCTACAACTAACTATGAGTGCTTTGATAATTGTAGTAAAGCACATTCTATATGATAGGTTACCCAGAGGGTGGTGGGTGTATGGAATTCGCTGCCCGAATTGGTGGTAGAGGCAGGGACCCTCAACTCTTTTAAAAAGTACCTGGACCTGCACCTAAAGTGTTGTAAGCTGCAGGGCTACGGACCGGGTGCTGGAAGGTGGGATTAGAATGGGCACCTGGTTGTTCTTTGAGCTGGCGCGGACATGATGGGCTGAATAGCTCCCTTCTGTGCTGTATCTTTTCTATGGTTCTATGGCTCTACGAGTATGTTGGAATCTTTTGAAGTCGACTATGTAGTGGAAGATTGACTTGTTATTGACACGTTAAGACATTATATCAGTGGTGTGTAAGTTATGGTCATATGACACACAGGACAGATTCTCCTGTCGCACCCCTGCACCCATTGCTGAACAGGACCACCAGGATTTCCTGTACCAGGCCATTAACAAGGCCCAGGGGCACCCCTGGCACAGTCCCAACACCTGGCAGAGCCTAGTGCTAGTAGAAGGGTCAAGAACTGTAAGTTTAGCTCTAGGACTCTCAGGCTTGCAGCTGCCTCTGAGATAAAGGCCTTCTAACTGCTGATGGAGATCGACAGCCAGTATGTTCAGAATACTTTTCACCATCCTAGAGGGGGTGGGTAGTGTGGTGGTTAAACAATTAAAAAGGTACTTGCTTTCCTTTCTATGGATGGCCCTCAGGACTCTGCAGACTCTCGAGTTAACATGTTAATTGTATGTTCCACTAGAATTTATGTGGAAACATGAGCCTCATATACTTTCTGTCAGCCTCTGTTCAGGGGTCTTCACTGGTATTAATAGCCAGGGCTCCAGAGGGTAGCCTTGATTCCCTAACAGCCATCTGTGCAGTCTACCTGCTCCTTGAAATAGCGCTGGCCAGGTGGACTGGTGCAAAATGAAGTCATCTTGAATGCTGCCAAGATATTACGCATTCACTTACATTATTCCGTCCCATTGATTCGACACCAGCGGTACGTTAATTTAAATATGCCAGGGAGCTGCTGTTAGGGACCTTGATGGCTTCATGTGTGCCATCAATGAGGCCCCGCACTTTAGGGAAGCCTGTCATCTAGTAAAAGTGCTGTTCCCTCTCATGCGGTTACTTCCTTTCCACGGGGTAAGTGACAAAAGTGCTCTCCTTGGCGAACAAGAATTCTCTGACCTGCTTGAAGCATTGGTGGATCAAAATCTGACTAATGTGACAAATGTCACTATTAGTGGCTTGAAAAGTTCCAATAACAAAAACGTTCAATACTATGGTGACTTTCACAGTGATGGGCAGACCTGTTCCTGTACTAGAAGCTCTATCACAGCCTTTCTCATGAAGTGGAGATGACGAGGGCAGGTTTCCTCAGATATGGCCAAAGAGGTGCGCCTGGGTCTGTAAACACTTCCTGGATTTATTGGGAGCGGGTACCAGGTCCCTGAGGTGCATCTGCCTTCCTTCCCTTTACATGGGTTCCTATTCCCCGTCTAAATCCATGACAGCCATTGGCAAGCCCAACGGAATGTCCATCGTGCCAAGCCATGTAGTTTGAGCTGAAGTTTGCGGTTGCACCAGCAACAATGCTGAGGCTAGAGATCTGTACCAAAGGAGTTCTGTATTGCAAAAAGTTCAACAACAAACAGAAGAAGAAAGTATCACTAAAGCAATAATGCAGAAGCAACAGCCTGGAGTCAGAAAAGGCAACGAAATCCAACTTCCAAAACAGTCACTTCCAACTAAAAAAAATAAACACTTTCAAATGGAGTGCATGGAAGCTGACAAGTGTTCATTTGAAACAGGCAAAGAGTGAAGCGGCCAGAAAACGTGGAATTTGTTAACATTAAATTCGGAGCAATAATGAGGACCATGCATTCTCTCAACGCAGCCTCAAAGAAATGATAAACTTTTATGATTGCTGACACTTGGGCCTACCTGCCCGATTCTGGGATGTCTGCATGCTGCACGGACATTGGGGGACCAACCCCTTTCGTGACATCCAAGTGGTCATTATGCAGTCCGTCACGTGTGTGTGTGTGCGAGTCCATGAACATACTTGATGCAGCTAAGTTTGGTTCGAAGGATATTATTCTGTGAAGCTCAGTGTGATTTTCCAATATGATTACAAAGTTCCAGGTGCAGAATGAAGACAGAATGAGGTCATTTTAAAAAACAAACACGCACAAAATCTCCATCCATTTTGCTGCCATATGTTTGTCTTTCTTTAAAGCATTTTCCTAAAATGTCAATGCACCATGAGTTTTGGTGATAAGTTGCAGCCAGATTTTTTTGACCTGTTACAGTATGGACACGCATGGTAAGCATTCAAAGGGTCGTAATGTAGTGCTTTTCACAGGGTAGCAGACAATGTGTAAATGCCTGAGAGGAAGTGTTTTGTGATATGCATACTTTTCCCATCCACTTGATGCAAGGTTTTGATAGGTCACCTTACCCCGGCTGATTTCTTCAGGTCCAAAACTTCTTCCTTATTTGGTGCCAATATCTCTGGGTGGTACAGATCCCATTGAGTTATTGCACCATCTTCCGCCATACAGTATTAGGTGGCAGCCTTTCTTTCCCCCACTTCTTGTATCAGCACCTTAAAAGCTGCATCCATATACCTGGGTGTTCCTCCTTAGTGCTACATCATTATAACTGTTCTGAAATTGAAAATAAAGTTTGCATGCAAAAAAAAAGCCCCTTCCCTTTAAATGGCTGTTGCAGCCCTTCAGATAGATACTGTAGTGTCAGAAACCCCACCCCTGAATCTGCAAGCTCTCTGACTGACAACTTACATACCATGTGCTTACTGTGAATATCTAATGAAGGTTGATCCAGGGGGACATGTCAGTGTCATCCATGCATTACTTAGTCAAGTGCTTGCAAAACATTCTGGATCATCATGGCAATCTACCCCAATGCCATTTTCTGATATGCATTACAGATTTCCAGGTGCAGTATGCCATTTAAAAAAGACACCTGTTGTGTTGCATTTTGAAAAATGTCTGTTGGCTACTTGAAGTATTTCCCCTCAATTTCCTCTCACTCCTCCCTGCCCCTGAAGGGACTGACACACGACAGTGTGGTGTCAGGGTGCTGGTAGTCCTCTAGTACCTCATCCAAATGGCCATACTTCACTTGTGAGCAGAGACCTGTGGATAGTGATCAGGAGTGGAATCTTCAGCTGAATTTTGCCTCTCTGGCCCAAGAAAGCTGAGGCCAATTGTTGCACCCTCACCACCAGCTCAGTTAAAATCAACTAACTTAAAAAGACCAGGGACCAAACCCAAAGGTTAATTATCCAAGTTCACACTGCCAGTGGGGTGCCTCACTCGCCTGTAGTGCACATCAAAGGTGTGACCACAAGTTGAGTTCCAACCCCATATCATCTCCATCAGAATGACCATCTCATTCCCTCTCTGTACCATCACCCGCCTCTGCCAATACCTTAGCCCATCCGCCATTGAAATCCTCAAACTTACCTTCATCACCTCCACACTCGCTCTTTGCCGGATTCCCGTCTTCCATCTTCCATAAACTCTAGCTCATTCAAAACTCTGCGGTTTGTATCCTATCCTACATTAACTCCAGGTTGCCCAACACTCCTGTCCTCGCTGACCTTGCTGGCACCCCAGCATCTCAAATTTAAAGTTCTTTTCCCTGTCTTAAGATCCTTCCATAGCCTTGCTCACCCATTGGTGTAATCTACGCCAGCTCCAAAACGCCTACTCCCCCCCCCCCCCTCATTATTCGCTGTTCTTCTGACTTTGGTGTCTTGTATATTTCCCCCTTCATCACACTATTCTGGAATTCCCCCCCAAACCCTACCACCTCCTCACCTTCCTCTCCTTCTTTAAGATCCTTTGGATCACCCTTTCTAATCTCGCCTTCTTTGAATTGTCACCCATTTTCCTCCCACATCTCTGAAATGTCTTGGAACATTTGCTACGTTAAAAACACTGGAGCTGAATTTCCATGGACGTTCTCCCACTCGTCTGCTGTAACTTCGATGGAAGAGCTGCGGAAACCTCAGAAATATGGGGGACAAACCGGAGAAGCTCCACAGAATTTCACCCTCACTTTGTAAATGCAAATAGTTGCTGATTCTCCATCCATTAAAATTATAGGGTGAAAACTATGGGTCAAGTAGGGGTGTACCTTTAAGTCATAGAATCATAGAATGGTTACAGCACAGAAGGGAGCCATTCGGCCCATCGAGCCCGTGCCGGCTCTTTGGAAAAGCAGTCCAGTTAGTCCCATTCCCCCGCTTTTTCCCCGTAGCCCTGCAAATTTTTTCCCTTCAAGTATTTTCCAATTCCTTTTTGAAAGCCACAATTGAATCTGTTTCCACCACTCTTTCAGGCACGCATTCCAGATCATATCTACTCGCTGCATAAAAAAGTTTTTCCTCATGTCGCCTTTGGTTCTTTTGTCATTCACCTTAAATCTGTGTTCTCTGGTTCTTGACCCTTCCTCCAATGGGAACAGTTTCTCTTTATTGACTTTATCTAAACTCTTCATGATTTTGAACACTTCTATCAAATCTCCTCTCAACCTTCTCTGCTCTAAAGAGAACAACCCCATCTTCTACAGTCTATCCACATAACTGAAGTTGATGACCCCTGGAACCATTCTCGTAAATCTTTTCTACACCCTCTCTAAGGCCTTTACATCCTTCCTAAAGTGCGGTGCCCAGAATTGGACACAATACTCCAGTTGTGGCCGAACCAGTATTTTATAAAGATTCAACATGACTTCCTTGCTTTTGTACTCTCTACCTCAATTTATAAAGCCCAGGATCCTGTATTTTTTTTAAACCGCTTTCTCAACCTGTCCTGCCACCTTCAAAGATTTGTGCACATGTACCCCCATGTCTTTCTGTTCCTGCACCCCTTTAGAATTGTACTCTTTAGTTTATATTCCCTCTCCTCATTCTTCCTGACAAAATGTATCACTTCACACTTCTCTGCGTTAAATTTCATCTGCTATGTGTCCGCCCATTCCACCAGCCTGTCTATGTCCTCTTGAAGTCTTTCACTATCCTCTTCACTGTTTACTACACTTCCAAATTTTGTGTTATCTGCAAATTTTGAAATTGTGCCCTGTACTCCCAAGTCCAGTCATTAATATATATCAAGAAAAGCAGTGGTCCTAGTACCGACTCCTGGGGAACATCACTGTACACCTCCCTCCAGTCTGAAAAACAGCCGTTCACCACTACTCTGTTTCCTGTCACTTAACCAATTTCGTACCCATGCTGTCACTGCCCCTTTTATTCCATGGGCTTCAATTTTGCTGACAAGCTTATTATGTGGCACTTTATCAAATGCCTTTTGAAAGTCCATGTACACAACATCAACCGCATTGCCCTCATCAACCCATTGAACCATAAAACCATAGTAACCCTCTCTGTTACCTCATCAAAAAACTCAATCAAGTTAATTAAACATGATTAAACTTTAACAAATCCATGCTGGCTTTCCTTTATTAATCCACACTTGTCCAAGTGACTATTAATTTTGTCCCGGATTATCATTTCTAAAAGCATCCCCACCACTGAGGTTAAAGTGACTGGCCTGTAGTTGCCGGTTTATCCGTACACGTATAAACAGTTTAAATCTTTGTTCACGTCAGTTTGCAAATATCTCCAGTGGCTTATACTAATAGATCTTGGTATTCTGATTTAGGATTTCACCAATTGAGCAACAGTGCTAAGAACAGCTCTTTCCAAGCCTCCTGCCCTACATAATTCAAGCACGACAAATCACTAAAAAGTAAATACAACGGCAAATAGGAGTTGTGAACTTCAAGGGCTAAATTGCCAATGTTCACGAGCCCCATGTAGCCCTGAGCTATATTTTGGATACTTTTATTGTGGAATATACAGACAGGAGGTATCAATTTATAAAAGATAATTGAAGTTCCTGTTTGGTGCTGTTATTTCTGACTTTACTGTCATTTAATGTTCTGATCTCATGCCCTCACTTTGAATTAAATTGCTCTAACTAATATTTGTGCTGAAGGCAACATTTGCTGGAATTTGCGATGGGAGCTTCTGGTGCAGATGGTACTGATGCTGGGGCCGCAGATGGTACAGATGGTGAGGTCAGTGTCTGCCTTGTGGCTAAGTGGGACGGTTTATGTACATCAGTGGAGAGAAGGAAATAATGAAGTTTGGAGATCATTGCTTCACATGTACAGTCTTGACATTTTCACAGATATGTACAATTGATAAACAATAAAGCAGTAGGGCCTAGATTTTCTTCGGGGCAGGTTCACTGCCAGAAGAGCATCATGGTGACACACCTGCCCACCACCCTGACTCTGCTGTGCCGAGGTAGAGTGTTGGGGCCCTTTCACCCCAAAAGGGGCATTATCGGGCCTTCCGTCGCTTCCCCCAGGTCTACCACTAGCCTCTCCTGGCGACGCTTGAGGTCAGTGGCAGTTGTCCCGAAAGGCAGAGAGATCAGGCTAGTTTTTGGTCTCTGCCTCTCTGACATCTTTTACATGTGGTGGGCTGGTAAAGGTGGGGCCGGCTGTCTTCTCTGCTGGGAGTGGGAGAGGAAAACCTAAGCTGGGCGGGAGTGCCGTGGTAGGCCTGCCCACCAGATTTCCTTGACTTTCCGCCACTATGTTGCCCAATTTCAGGCAGTATAATGGAAGAAAATCCAGCCCTTTATGTTAAATAAGATAAATTAGTGTGAACAGCACCGACTGCACTGGAAAAAGTAACATCATTATTGTTCTACATCATTAATGAACATCATTATTTCTGTGGGTTTCCCCCAATCTTCCAGCATAATTTATCCGGTTGATGATCAATGAAAATGCCAGAGAAACAGCATAAGTGGCTGTTTATGCTGTTTCTCTAGGGTTTCCCCCTGTTGTTATGCTGGGAGATCAAGAGTAACCCCCATAAAAATTCTAGGCCAATGAAGAAACTACCAGAGCGACTGGTGAGCTGCCAGCACTAATCGTACTCCCTATAGGCAGTGCTTCGATTGGGAGGGCAAGAAATCCGACAGGTTGGCCGCTACTTCAAGGCAGCCTGCAGCCCTTTAAAGGGGAGGTGCATTTTTCAATGGTGGATAGTGAACCATGGTATTCTGGAGCAGCAGGTAGCATGACTTCAACCAGAGCCTCCAGATTCCGTGTTGCAGCGTTGGAGGTGGTCATCGATCAAGTCACCAGCAGGAAGAAGGTCCTCTTCCCCTTTGCTGGATGACAAATTTCTCAGCAGCAATGGAGAGAGATGGCAGAGCAAATAAATGCCACTAGCATTGTTCCTAGGAAAAAAATGTAATGATCTGACCAGGACTGCCAAGGTAAGACTCCCTTTCACATCTCTCTTACTCTCTGCACAGCCCTCCATCACTCTGCTTTAGCCCCAGCGCTATCAATCCTTCCTTCCCCATTTCCCATGCCTCTCTTCTAATCAGAATGGGACGCCTCACTACGCCTTCTTCTGCTTGCACTCACACCCTCCAAACCTGCTACTGTCCTCACTACTTCTCCTCTTGCCCACACTTGCTGATTCTTTCTCTCATCATGCACACTACACTAAGCTGCCTTAGAAATCTTTAATACCTTTCAACAGGGCACAGTCGTATCCACTTCCACTCTTCTTACAGGAGAGGTTGGTGCACAATAGAAGGGAGAGTACAAGAACAAGAAGAGGATCCGCCTGTATACAGATCCTGACACCAATGGAAGAGGCCGCCATCAACATCATTGTCAGGGAGAGGCCATGCAGCTTTGGAGAAGGCAAGTCTGGAGGCCACACACAGCAGGGTGTTTGAGCATTTTCCCTTCCATCTGTCTTTCTAGTTAACACTCTTACTCACTTATGACAACCTGGTGGTGCATGTAATAAATTGGATAGTCAGGTGGCGAAGGACAGAATACTAGAGCCTGGTCTTCAGTTGTTTCCAAGCCTTTATTCACAGAGATCCACATTACACCCACTCCCCACCCTAGATAAGCTCTCATATAAATGGATATAAGACAGTCCCCAGTTGATACACCAATTAACACGAATTGACGTAAATCATATGGATACAATTAACAATGTATTGCACTGCCATTCATCTGCTACTGCTTACCCTTGAAACTACATGCTAACCCTTGTTCCTCTCTCCTTTTTTCCCAGTCCACCTGACATCTCGTGCCTTGCAGGTGCACAGGCTGAGGGGAACAATCCTCCCAAAGATGCTCTCATTCTTTTAAGCACCAACATAGAAATTGAAAACCCATGTGGTTTAGAAAGTGTGTTAGAGGGTAATTCATTGAGCACAAGTGAGCAGGAGCATGTACATGTAGAAAGGACAGTCCAGGAAACAGCTCATCAGAGGGCCAGCTCATGCTGAAGAGGACAGAGATGCAGACTTTAGAGGCCCAGCCTTTACATAAGAAAGATGATTTCTGTGGGCCAGCAATTGCTCAATGCATTGGACTGACTGCCAGGGAACCTCCACTGTGGAGGAGTCCACTACCAGCTTATGTGGGGTTCTCCTGCGTGGCATCGACACTCTGCAGTCAACCATGGAGCGTGTGGTCAACTTAATAGATGCTGCAGCTGGGCCATCCCTGCAGGAGTCTGTAGCATCATAAATAGCATCATGGCAGCTGCTATGAAGTTGGGCACTGACCAGCAGGATGTGCTGCTGGTGATCACACTCCAGTTGCACATTAATAGAGTGGAAGGCCTTGTGATTCATGAAGGCAGTGGGATTGTGGTGAAGGAGCTTGCAGGGTGACGAGGGTGCAAACAGTGCTGCCCTGGACTTGGGGGAAGCCTGTGATCCGTGCGAACCCCGGAGCCCTATCCTGCTGTCACCAGACGACCATTGGGAAAGTGATGAAAGTGTTTACTCCAACAAACATGGCATCAGTCACCTGCTTAATACAAAGATGAAGTGCAGATTGACTGATGCTACTGGTACCCACTGTGGCAGCCTGGATGGAGCTGGGACAAAGATGTTCAGGGCTGCAGACCATGATCTGTAACTGGCAGTGCTGTGCTAGCTGTGGCGGTTGGTTGTAGGTCTTATTGCAGGATGTGACACAGCTCTGTGCCAGCCTCCCCAAAGGAGCACAGTTTCCTTATGCACTGCGGCTCAGAGAACTGCAGGGATGTTGTCCTGGGCCTATAAACTCTGTGGGGAGGATAAGGATTCCTGCGAGCATGCCTTGTTTTATTTGCTCTTTCTGCAGCTGTGATTCTCTGACCCACACATCCTGCGCGTGTGATTTCCTGTCTGGGCGCACGGGACTTTTCTGCCAGAGCAGTTTTGCGCAGACATTATTCCCATCGGAAAATTGCGCTTTCTGAACATCAGGCAGTGGGTGCATGAAAGCCCTTCTTGTCCGATTTGCTGGTCTGTGTGGCACCATCGGTGATGCCAATCGGAAAATCAGCTTTTTGATTTTTTTTTAGAGAGAAAAAAATTAAAAATGCAAATGCATTAAAATTATTCAAAACACAACTAAATGGGAGAATTAATGTATTAGAAGGATGAACATTCATTGGCAAAATAGCCTTTTCTGATGTCTGACTTTTCTTATGTTCTTATGCTATAAAGAAAAAACCGTGCTACTTACTATCCATCCAATGCTAGGAAACGCATAATTAAATATACGCTTCATTGTGAAAAGAAAAGTATTAATTCAGGTGCGTGTTAGGTTCTCCCGTAGTACCATCTGTAATAAATCGTTTGCTACACATGAAAATTATACAACCAAACTTTAAAAGAAAGAAAGACTTTCTCTTACACAACACCTTTCACAATCTCAGGATGTCCCACAGAGCTTTACAGCCAATGAAGTACTTTTGAAGTGTAGGAAACGTCCCACAAGCAGCAATGTGATAATGACCAGAAAATCTGATTTAGTGATGTTGGTGCAAAGATAGTCGGATAGCCCAAGTATGCACAACTTGCACACTGCAGCAATTTGGACAAGTTCCAGGGAAAACAATACTTGCCCAAAGTAATTATACTTATCGCAGATGTTTAATGTGCAAAACCACAGTCACCCATATTTGAACACCTGTACGGTCACTTACCCACTAAATTATGGTTGCATGAGCACCAGTCACTTCCCAGTACCACACTGAGATAGCCATTCTTCAATTGTGAGCCTTGATATTGAAGATAGAATTTCCCCCCTTTTTCTTCACCCATGTTTTGGGCAGTACTGGGGCAGGTGGAATGGAAAATGGGGTGAGAATCTATAATGCCGATTCTCCTCCCATTCTTCCAGCATCACTTCTGCTGGATTCTGGGAGAGCCCACTCAAATGTGGGCAGGTATATTTAAATGAGGCGATAATAATGGTGTGAAGCCTTGCATCGCAGTTTCCGTCATTACCATCTCAATGATGATGGTTTTAAGCAACATTCATTTAGTATTGCTATGCGAGGTGGAATGACAAACAAACTTTAACATGACACTGCAGGCATGCCAGTGGATCAAAGGACCATCTATGTATATTTCTGCACAGTTTCTTCACCGAAGATTTGGTGGAAGCTGCAAATGGATGTTGTTCTACTTCCTGGCCCTTTAAGCTGCAGCAGTTGCCCGATTCCTGCAGCTGTGGCCATTTTGGGGGGAGCGCTTCTGTTTTACATTTTTGACATTGCTGGTTCTTCTGTTACAGATTGCATTTTGAATCGCTGTTTTAGAATATTAAAAAAAAATTGCCATTTCACTTTTTCTCCCCAATTTTCACCCCTTTTCTCCCGAAGGCAGTGACTCAGGCTGTGGTATAGTGCCAGCAGCCGCTGAGTATCTCACCCCAATGGCCATTCTTCAATGTGCGAGCTTGGACAGTGAGCGTTGGCAATCTATTGAATATGGGAAGCATCCTGTGCTCACCTCTCCAGCAAGAGTCACTGGGTATCCATCAGAAGTGGGATCCTTGACTGAGTTCCCCTTTGCCCCATCCTAGTGACATTGAGGCTGATTGTATCCACTTGGTTGACACCAGCTAACTAAGTAAAGACTGGAAATAAGACTGGGAACCCTTCCTTGGCTACAATACAACAGTGACCACACATCAAAAAGTACTTCATTGGCTGTAAAGCGCTCTGGGATGTCCTGAAGTTTTGAAAGGCGCTATATAAATGCAAGGCTTTCTTTTATTTCTTCTTTCTTATACCTCAGTACCACACCAAGCTTCACACTTGTTCACAGGCCCATCAGGGGATACCATTTAGAAATTTATTGCGAGTCTTTAAAAAGACTAGGAGTTACATTTTATTGTATGTGAAATGTTAAAGAATATTTTTTAGTCAGTGGTTTATAATGACAATTCAGTGAAAGAATTTCTCTTTAAACTTTGCACAAAGTAAAATATGTCCCTAGGTCGTTCCTACGGTAGCCTAATAGGCAAAGACTCCACCCTACGTAATACTGGCCTAGAAGGTCCCGGTTTCAATCCCCGATCTGTACTCAGTTAACTGACGTCAGCTGGGGCAGCTGCCTTGGTGCCACGATTGGGTTCAGGGTTCGTGGGAGAGAGGTTAGAATGATCAGCAATGGCTATCGCTCCGAACTGCTATCAGGCGATCCGTGCTGGAAAGTGTGCGTCAACATGAAGAACAGGACTGAGCTTAACTGCGGTGTCCCCTGTGGATAAATAGCCTGCTAACGCTCATTGTTAATGCTTACTAATGAAGAATGGTATTTGGGGAAAATACCAAAGAGCTGCCAGCCCCCATGGAACTGAACAAGACTCAGGAGAGAAAAAAAAGAGATTAGATACACTTCAAAGGTTGATTCAAAAAAAATCTACATAATCTTCACAGGTCATTGAGGGTTATGGGTCATCTTTATCTTTGCCCTATAATGTGTTGGGAACACATTACGACAGCTTTATGTTTGACTCAATTTATTTATAGTTTTACTGGCACAGGGACACTTAACAAAGAAAAGAATCTTGAATCACCTGATGGGCAAATACTCAATTAATAATAGTTTCACTTGTCCTGGAGCTCTCTATTGTTCATTTTTGTTTCCAGCAAGATTTTTTTAAAATCTGGCACAGGCAAACAGGAAAATGCATTAAATAAGGCACTGCACCATTTGAATTGGCAGTAGACATGTGAAAATCGAGTCGACAAATTGAGAGTTTTGATCTGAATATCCGTTAAATAGTCAGAATAGCTACCCTGTTGGACATTTCAATCCCAAACTGAATGGGCTCAATTTTGAAATGGTGGTGGGTTTGCAGCGGGGGGTGAAGATGCGCGTGACAAACCCAAATAAACAAAACTTATCTTTTCAAACGCGATCGCGATGTAATTGATGGTGATTAAAGTTGTTTCCTGGTTTCGCGCCTGGCAGCCAGCCTGATGGAACAGAAAGTAGAGGGCGCTGAAGATTGGGGGGAGAGGGGAAGATTGGGATGGGGGAGAGGGGGATATCGGGGGGGGGGGGAGAGGGTGATCGGGGAGGGGAGAGGGGGAGATCAGAGAGGGAGACATCGAGGGCTGAGAGGGACATCAGAGAGGGAGACATCGCAGGCTGAGAGGGACATCGGAGAGGGAGACATCGGGGGCTGGGAGGAATTTTGGAGAGGGAGACATCGAGGGGAGAGGGGGACAACAGAGAGGGGGACATCGGACATCGGAGCAGGGGGGTGCAGGTGACATCGGTGGAAAGGTAGGTTTATTTTGTTTTTCAACTTTATGCAATGGTTTTTTTATTTAATTTATTTTGTTTATTTTTGCCTGAATGGGAAGCCGTGGGAAAGCCGCCCAGGTAAGTTGAAAATCGTTTTAACAATCTACTATGTCAGAAACAAAGTACCTTAAGTACCTCAATGAGGTACATTTGGTTCTTTAACTATCATCCCGCCGGCTTTAATTGCTGGCCGGCTTTAATTGCCGGCGGGACGTCCACATTCGTGAAGCACGCGCGTCTGTGGGAAACCTGGAAGTCGTCAAGTTGGGGCCGGCTTCCTCACCCGCTCGGGATATTCCCGATTTTCACAGTCCCCCCGCCCCCAATGCACCCGCAATTTGATTGGAAAATCGGGGCCAATGTTTCCCAAATGGCAAAGCTATCAGAAGGTGCAGTAGCTATTTGTTAATCATTGCAAGAACAATACAGTTTGTTACAAACATTTAGGCATTTAAAATCCTCTGCCAGCTCACTGGTTAATAAGTTCATGTACAATACCTTCGTGTTAACCCAGTTAATATATGTGTTAAAATAGCATATGAAGGAATTTTAAACAACATGTTAAGCAATGTGCTATCACAGGAAATCAAACCTTTGGTTATGATGAAGGATTATACCTGAAATGTTAATATTTTCTTTCCTTTACAACTGCTACCTGACTTGCTGAGTGCTTTCAGCGATTTCAGTTTTTGGTCGAGATTTTCAACAATTGCGGTATTTCGTTTCTCATTCTCTAGTTTTTAAGCTTCATATTAAACCTTAGCTACATTTAGTTTTTGTGCTGTGCTAGTGCTGCTGGTTCCTTCTGTGCTGGTTCGTACACAGCCAGCGACACTACCAAAGCAGTACCAAAGCAAATTTACTGCCTTAGCTGAGGTCAGCAGCTGGATTTACCCAGCAACTGGCCTTGGCCAAGCTGGCAGGCTTACTTTCGACTTGCGACCGACTGTGTGAGACCCATCCGTTGGGACTCAGCGGCACTGTAAAAGAAGCTGTAACTTTACACTTTCATTCAGATTATTACGAATCATGATTGAACCTGGATGTGCTATTAATCATAAAGAAAGCAAATGGCTGAAAAGAAAGGTGATAATGGAGAGAAAAGAGCAGTGAATACTCAATCGGTTCTATTTTATTGGGCCCTCACTTGAACACGCAAGTAAGTGATGAACAGTGGACAAAAGCGCAAAGTCCTAATGCTTGTACGTGAAAACCAATTTAGCAAAAAGGGGGAAGGGATGGAGGGATATTCAAGCAGGTATTGTTTTACAAAGCACATTGTGCTCAGATCTTTTCCTTTCTTTAACTAGGTGGGAAAAGCAAGACCACCCACTTTGAACAGCCATCTCATTTTCTGCTCTCTTTCAATCTCCAATAATTCTACAGATGTAGGATAAAAGTGACTGCGAAAGTGAAAAAAAAAGGTTCTGTTTGCACTGCTGTCAGCCTCAGCCTTTTTCACAGATGCTGTAAATGAAGGAAATGGACATTAATGCTTTATGATAGCTTTTAGTCTAATTGAGTTGCGTGTAGGTACCAACTGGTCATGAGTCAGTCAGTGGTTAGGTTAATGCCTCTTGTAGACTCTGCTGGAGGTTATCTGACCTTCTTATCACAAGTACCCTTTTCTCTGGATCAGGATCACAGTAAATGTTGTTTTGGAGTCCTTCATAAAATGACTAATGAAAGCTTTACTGAAAGAACATCCGCTATGTGTCTTTTAACTTGGAAATTTTAGTTGGGAGGAATAAATTGGCCTGTTATTACTGGAAGCCCTAGTTTTCTCTCATCTCTGCTTTCTTAGGTGAAAACTATAAATGTCTGGAAAGAATATGCAGTTTTGTTGAAGTTTACCAAACATTTACTGATAGGGACGTTAGAGTAGATTTGCAGGTGGTTCTGTTCTTTTCCAGTTCACAGTCTATTGAAATTTTGGAAACATTTGAAGTGTTCCGAAGTGAGGGGACTTCAGACAACTGATATCAACATGAATATAGCTTTGCTTCCATTATGCCTTTTATAATCACTTTATTTATGTAGGTTCCATATCACTACACTAATCTGGAGCCCTGTTTGTATAGTAACATGGAACAGATTTAAATCAGCACATCTAACCAAGTCTGCATCTCATGGGAATGTCCCAAACATTTGTTTGCGGAGTCCTACTTCTTTTAAGAACATAACAAAAGAATCAATTCCTCCTGTGTTCAGCACCTGCACTTTGTGAAAATTAGTTGCAATTGTGCTTGTGTAACGGGCAGTTTTGGGTCACTCTACCTGAACGGTCATGATTATACACGGGAGTGCCAAGTTACAGGTGGCATAGATCTTGAATCATGCTCCACCCTGGTTCTAAAACTGTCAATCCACACTGGCTTCATCCCAATTTCCTGATGGCTGAGTGGCTATTACAAATTTGTGGATTTTGTTTGTTCCATTTGTAATTAGAGCTCAGACAATAACTGCTTATCTAAAGTTCAGAGGTGGTCCTTTGATCCTAGGTTAGATTGCTTAGATGATTTAAATTGATAATAAGTGCATCAGTGTAAATCACAGGGGTTTTCTGTGAACTGAACAAGATATTGGTTTTTCCATTGTCTATAGATTACCTTAACTCTTGTTAGGAATAAATATATGTATATATATAGGGTAAACTTTTACAGACAAAAATCATGTTTCTTATGGAATGGTGCAGCCTTTCATCCATCTCAACCTTGCATATGTATATATTTGCATTGTTATTGTTATGTTATGTATTCAAGGTGAGAAAAGGCCATCTGGCCCATACATGCTCAGGCCACTTCTTACTGGACTCATCCCCAAGTCCCCACCCTTCCTTCCCCCTAACTCCCACCTTCTGGGAGAGGCAAAAAAACGACAGAGGCTTGTAGCCAATTCCTGTCTGCCATGTTCTTGTATCCAACGCCTTCCTGAAGGATTATATCTCCGGAATGTTGTTCTGCAGGTCGATCACCCTCTGAGAAAAATAAACTTCCACACATCCACACCATGCTTTCTCAATTTAAATGGGTGGTTCCTAGTCTATCCAGCCCCAAACAATCTATCCACTTGTATGTTATCGATTCCCATAATTCTAAATACCTAATTCATATTTCCCTTAAATATACACCTCTTCAGCAAATCCAACCCAAGGCATAAAGTCTATGTTGATAACTTTATGCATTTAGGCTGGGGATCATCCTTGTTGCTCTTCTCTGTACCTTCTCCAGAGCCTAAATGTCCTTCTTGGGGTGGGGAGACCAAAGAGGTACGCAATCCTCCACATGAGGTCTTACCAGAGCCTATTATCATGGCCCTAATTTTACGTGGAACAATCCAGGCAATATAGCTCAGGGCCTTGTTTGCTTTGGCCACAGCTTGAACCTTTAGGTAGCAATCAACGACCCTCCCAAAGATAAATTAAATCTGGCCCTGGTGCTTTTTCCACTGTGACCCTGTGCCTACATTATTTCCCTAGAAGCATTCCATTTGAGTTTTAGTTTGATCTTCTATACAGGGAGCAGATCTAAGTCTCCCACAGTTAAAAACAGATACAAAACATCTGTTCTGCTCTTCTTCCATTCCCTTATTGCCACCCATAATTCTTCCCAAGTCACCCTGCCATGGTCCTATTCGTTCACTAACTGATCTCTGACTTCTAGCATAAGCTAAAATGTTTTCCTATTACTTTGGCTGTGTTCAACTATCATCCTTTCCAGATTCAATTTAACTTGCCGAGTATTTCTTTTTGCTATTTGTTTTTAAAGCTATCCCTGCCTTTTTTTGAGTGCAATTTGCTGAACCAAATCCTCATGAAGCCATTGTGACTTTTTTCCCATCATACACCTTTCATCTCCTTACAGGGACACAACCTTTAAAGTTTTTTTTTGAAAAGTGTCTCATTTCCATTGCGTATCAACAATGGTCACTCAGCTCTCCCTTCGATTGAACTACTGATAGATCTCTCTTCATTCTGTCAATCAAGTCTTTTGAAAATGCAGCATCAGCACACTATTCTCCATAAACTTGCGACAGCCCAAAGCTTTAGATTGTTGTATGTAACAATTCTAATATTTAAATGTAATGCTGTCCATTTGAAAAACGCAAGCCATTTCCATTTTTTGCAGAAAACATGATTCATTCTTTTCATTTGGCTTGGAACATCAGTGATGAAGATGTCTCAAAACGATTGGATCTATCACCTATTAGATTCAAAACATGACAGTGAAGAACTATTGCCGTTCTTGTGATGTCTGGTGTTGGGTCAGATGGAAGACTCACCTTTAACTTCCTGGTTGAGGAAGATGTCAAGCTGATAGGAGAAACTAAACTGATTGAATTCACCTCACCAAGAACCATTCTATGGCCTACAAATTGGTCCGTGCAGCTGGGACGACGAAAGCCCCAATATGGTGGGCAGGTAGTGCCCATGCAAAAAAGGGGACTTACACCTGTTTGAGGCCCCCTACTGTAAGATTGGTTTGCCCTGAGGCAGTCAGCACTAGCACGGATTGCACTCAGGGAAACCAGCCCTAGGGATCGCCTGCAGCAAAGGACATAAGTAACTTAGTTAAATGTGTAGCCAGGTGAGACTGGAGATGGAACCAGTACAGGATAGATGTCAATAGACCCATGATGGATGAAGATTTCAGGGCAGGGCTAACTAGTATCAATTTTGCCAAGTGAAAGGTTTGCTTGATGTTTTTCTGAATACTGTTCTGAACAGAGTAGTTGGCCTTAGTCGGCACAGGACTGGGAAACACAAATATCTGGCATACAAACTGGTGTTATACTTTGACAACAAGTACCAAAGACATTGTGGCCATCTGCAATAGTAAATGTACAAAAACATTTTGCACAGTGTTTGAAAAACATTTCATACAGTATTCCAAACCTATCTTGAATGAAGCTGTGATGGATAGTGATGATTGGTGCAGTAATACGTTTTTGAAAAATAAAGTTTTCAAAAAGCTACGGTCATTTGGTACTGACAAGGAATTCTCAAGAAAAATATTAAACAATGAAGAATGAAGTAATGAATATTTTCCTGTGCTGTGATAAACTCCTTCAATAGCTCAGTTGGTAAATTTGTTTCTGATGTGAATCTGAGACACACAGATTGGAAGGTCCCACATTCAATTCTTTATGCTGAGTTAGATGATTATAGCCAGAGTGGCAATAAGGGTGCTAGAAGCTGTTGTAAATTGGCTGGGGAATGTACTTAATTTGCAGTAGGCCTTGATTTTCATTTGGCCTTTGCCAGAAAAATATTTAAGGGGCGAATTTAGCTCCGTTCACCTGGCAGAAACGGGGCGGTAACAGAGTTCAAATCAAGGTGGTCGACATTGGTGGCTGGTGACCTTTTTGACAGGTGAGACAATGCCTAACCAAGCCAGCATGTTACCATGGCAACATCCTAATCCCATGTGTCTGCCCATTCCCATGTTACAAGCAGTATCCTAATCCCATGTGTCTGCCCATTCCCATATCCCTTTATTCCCTTTTCCTTCAACCACCTATTTAAACTATTCCTAAATGCTGACAATGGGGTATAACTTACAGCATCAGCCGGGGCATAAAACTGGCGAGATCGGATCGGCCTTTTTACGCTCCCGCTGAGGTTGAAAGTTCCCGCCAATGGTCTCTGCTTCAATCACTCACTCCGGGTCTGCATTCCACGGCCTCACAGCCCTCTGTGTAAAAAAACATTCTTCTGCTCTCTCTCCTTAATCTACTGGGGTAGAGTTTCTGCTTTGGACGCAATCGAGGTGAGAGTGACTGCCCTTGACATCAAGGCAGCATTTGACCGAGTGTGGCACCAAGGAGCCCTAGTAAAATTGAAGTCAATGGGAATCAGGGGGCAAACTCTCCAGTGGCTGGAGTCATACCTAGCACAAAGGAAGATGGTAGTGGTTGTTGGAGGCCAATCATCTCAGCCCCAGGGCATTGCTGCAGGAGTTCCTCAAGGCAGTATCCTAGGCCCAACCATCTTCAGCTGCTTCATCAATGACCTTCCCTCCATCATAAGGTCAGAAATGGGGATGTTCGCTGATGACTGCACAGTGTTCAGTTCCATTCGCAACCCCTCAGATAATGAAGCAGTCCGAGCCCGCATGCAGCAAGACCTGGACAACATCCAGGCTTGGGCTGATAAGTGGCAAGTAACATTCGCGCCAGATAAGTGCCAGGCAATGACCATCTCCAACAAGAGAGAGTCTAACCACCTCCCCTTGACATTCAACAGCATTACCATCGCCGAATTCCCCACCATCAACATCCTGGGGGTCACCATTGACCAGAAACTTAACTGGACCAGCCATATAAATACTGTGGCTACGAGAGCAGGTCAGAGGCTGGGTATTCTGCGGCGAGTGACTCACCTCCTGACTCCCCAAAGCCTTTCCACCATCTACAAGGCACAAGTCAGGAGTGTGATGGAATACTCTCCACTTGCCTGGATGAGTGCAGCTCCAACAACACTCAAGAAGCTCGACACCATCCAAGATAAAGCGGCCCGCTTGATTGGCACCCCATCCACCACCCTAAACATTCACTCCCTTCACCACCGGCGCACTGTGGCTGCAGTGTGCACCATCCACAGGATGCACTGCAGCAACTCGCCAAGGCTTCTTCGACAGCACCTCCCAAACCCGCGACCTCTACCACCTAGAAGGACAAGAGCAACAGGCGCATGGGAACAACACCACCTGCACGTTCCCCTCCAAGTCACACACCATCCCGACTTGGAAATATATCGCCGTTCCTTCATAGTCGCTGGTTCAAAATCCTGGAACTCCCTTCCTAACAGCACTGTGGGAGAACCGTCACCACACGGACTGCAGCGGTTCAAGAAGGCGGCTCACCACCACCTTCTCGAGGGCAATTAGGGATGGGCAATAAATGCTGGCCTCGCCAGCGACGCCCACATCCCGTGAACGAATTTAAAAAAAGTGTGCCCGAGATTGCGCTGGTTAGGTCACACTTTAAGTTTCCGCTAAAATGTATTTGCATAATCACAAATGTAAAATTTTCCATGAACTACTGCAATCATAACAGAATGTAATTGGTTTTTTCTCTTTGCATTGAAAAATATTCCTTGATGTATTTAAGAGTAGTAATTTAGTGCAGTTTTATTAAAACAGCTGAAAATGGGTCTATCACAAAAAATAAGCATTTTTAATAAGAGTGTCCTTTCCGCCATCTGTGAGTAACCTGATTTTATATCACTGAAAATGACTTAAAAAAACTGTACTGAACCATTTACTAGTTTCACTGGTGTATACTGGTCAGTTTCTTAGTAAATTCAATATTTTTTGATATGAAAAGACTATTAAAACGTGCTTGCTATTGCCTATGCGCCTCAGGAAATGAGCCCAATTTGAAGAGCCTTCCTGAACCAGTGCAATTGGTGGAATCTCACAATGTCGACCTGAGGGCGTGGCTGGTGTTGTGGGCAGGGCCTGATCCAAGCAAATTGAATCTTAAACCAGCGTAAATGATTGCGGACAACCCTAAAGTAAGTGGTTTTGGGCGTAACTCACGTTTAAAATTCCCCCGATCTTTTGCGCTGGTTCGGCCGATTGCGCTGGAATCTGGGCGCAAAACTAACGGAAACAAGTGGAAGCTGTACCTCACTATATTTAATCTTGTATCTATGTTCTCTGATTCTAGACCCCTCTATGTTCCCTGATTCTAGACCCCTCAATCACTGGGAACGTTTTAGTTCTATCTAATCTGTCCCATCCCCTCATAGTTTTATCAAATCACCCTGTAATCTCCTCCGTTCTACACGGTAAGAAATAACTTGAGGAAACAGACAAGTATAATCTGCTATCACAAATGTACTCTTCAATGATATAATAAAGAGGAAAGAATAAATATATCACTGAATGTAGGAATCGACATACCATTCTGACCCCAGAAGCAAGACCTGACTGGCACCAATAAGTGTACAAATATATTCATTTCGAATATTTGGAATTTTATCATCATTCATATTTCCACTTTAAATTTCATTTTTTTTAATTTAAGAAGATTACTTTCTAAAATAAGTAGAGGAGCCTCACCTGTGACACTGCATATTGGAATGATTTTTCCAACCATTTAAATTAATTTCTGATCTTCAGTGTGCCAGACTCCCAGCCGGGAGTGCAAAGTCAAAAAATGAAGCCTTCGAACTACAGTTTCAGTTAGACAACAGCCTGTGCTTATTGGCTAAAGTATCCGTCTTACCTTATATTTCATTATTTCTTATCACAGGCCTTTGTATATTCACTTTTGTGCACCTGTGTGTGTGTGTGTGTGTGTGTGTGTGTATATTAAATCACACCTCCAGGGGTCTTTCAACCATTACAGCATTGAAAGCGGAGCATAAAATGTCTCGGGTAACTTGACAGATAAATGCACACATACCTACGCAAAGGAGTGACCCAAACAAGAAGGCAATGTTGCTTTACCTGTCCTGCGCTGAGAGCGCATAGTGAAGGAGAGATCTGATTGTGTAACATTATATCTTTGGGAACTGTATGTCAGCAAGCAGTCACACACTCTGAAATAAACAGTTAAAAACATTTCAGCGCCTGAAAACCTGCAGGAGCAAATATCTGGAAAGTGTCGGAGTAAATTTCAAAATATCAAAGTCCCTGAAATTTAATAAAAGTTATATAGGGTTGTGTATTATCTATTTAGCTATACAAAACCCTGGTTAGACCGCACCTGGAGCACTGAGAGCAGTTGTGGGCACCGCACCTTCGGAAGGACATATTGGCCTCGGAGGGAGTGCAGCGTAGGTTTACTAGAATGATACCTGGACTTCAAGGGTTAAGTTACGAGGGGAGATTACACAAATTGGGGTTGTATTCTCTAGAATTTTGAAGGTTAAGGGGTGATCTGATCGAAGTTTATAAGATATTAAGGGGAACAGATAGGGTGGATAGAGAGAAACTATTTCTGCTGGTTGGGGATTCTAGGAGTAGGGGGCACAGTCTCAAAATTAGAGCCAGACCTTTCAGGAGCGAGATTAGAAAACATTTCTACACACAAAGGGTGGTAGAAGTTTGGAACTCTCTTCTGCAAACGGCAATTGATACTAGCTCAATTGCTACATTTAAATCTGCGATAGATAGCTTTTTGGCAATCAAAGGCAGGTATATGGAGTTAGATCACAGATCAGCCATGATCTTATCAAATGGCGGAGCAGGCACGAGGGGCTGAATGGCCTACTCCTGTTCCAATGTTCCAATGATCAGTGTCACTCTTAGATAAATTGTTATGGTTACCAGCATCTGTTTAATACTTCTTTAACTTCGATTTTAAACATCTAGTAAATCAGATATAATTGGGGAAAGAAAGATTGCCTGCATGGTCTTTTGCCAAGAAGGTTCCGTTTTTTTTCCCCGAAGCCTTTGTAAATGTGAAATTGATCATGCCATTTGTTTGTTTGCAGAAGTATGGATATAGAAGATAAGGCACTTGAATGCTCACATCAGTGTCTTGTTTTGTCAGCTGAACAACTTGCTGTGGGTGATTGTGCTGAGATAAGATCAGAACAAGCGCCGCACCATAGACAGGCTAATTAGGGTGAAAATGGCCACCAATATTTGGGTGTGTGTCCCTAGTATTTTTTTAAAGCTGCATTCTTCCGCATTTTAAAAAATAATTTAGATAGAATTATTCAAACGTTGAGAAGAAGTATTTAGCTGAAATCATGTGGTTACATATCCTTTCTGGCCTGTTGCCTGATTCTATATTGATCTTTTCCTTTAGGTCACCCCAAGCCGTTCACCATTTCCAAACCAAGATGGTGTGCTGGCGATTGACTCTCAGACTCACGCTGGTTTTAAGTGCAAGGGCAGCCAGAGGTAATTTTTACCTTGCGCCTTGTAGCATAGACCTACTTTATAAAAATAAGTGTTGGTGTAAGAGGCATAACAACACGGTGCTGCTAAGTTAACAGTAATGTGGATGTTTCATGATTTTGATTCAAAGGTTGCTGGGACAGCAGAAAGATTTGTAGAAATTATACTAGAGATCCAATGGACAACTCAACTATTTGTCATAGTTTAATGCATCCCACGGCAACTCTGGTTCAACAAATGATAGATAACACTTCAACTGAACAGCTGCATGGGAGCAGCAGTTTGAGGCCATAATATGGGAGAAAGCTACACGAGGAGAGGTTGTGCAATAAGCTTTACCAGGAATGTTCTGTCTGGATTGATTTCATTGATACATCGTTTTGGTATCTCTCTCTCCTAGAACAACTGAGGTCAGCCTCCAGGTACATGGAGATTAATAAGAATGCAAATGCCTGACCTACCACTCTGTAGTACAGTACACTGGAGCACATATTCACTGCTGAAATGCATGACTCTCACACTTGCCAGACCTGGATTGCTTGCATATCTGGAGAGGCTTTTCTAGTACCTCTAGCACCGATGGATAATTATGAGAAAGGCCACTTGTTTGATAGGCGACCCTTCTCGAGGCACCAACCTCTTTGTCTCCAATGCAACCTTTCTTGTCTTTATTGATATTTAAGGGGAAGCTAGAAAGGAATAGAAGATTACGCTGATACGATTAGGTGAAGAGGGGCGGGAAGAGGTTCGTGTGGAGCATAAACACCGGCAGTGACCAGTTGGGCAGAATGGCCTGTTTGTGTGCTGCAAATTCTACGTAATTCTACATAATGTCTCAATTGTTCCCCATGTCTTTTTTCTTTTCATCTTCCTCCTCCTTGTGTAGCCACTGTGTGAAAATCAAGACTCATTGCTCTGTCTCCTATTCTTAACACATTCTTTCCCATAACCTCAAAACTTAACTCCCTCAGTGTTCCCTTTCTGCTATAATCTATTGGCTTTTAAAGCCCAAGTTTGGGTGTCACCTAATCATTGCTTCTTAATTTTGCCTTGCCTTATTTCTTAGTCTTTTCCATATTGATGGTGACCTGCACGATGGATTTTGGCTCTACACTCAGATTGCTCGATTGAAAATAAGTGTTGTTGGGATGGGGCAATGGAGCTCAAGTGTATTGTGTCATGGGTAGGTAGATCTCAACTTTGGGTCTGTTATTTCTCACACAACGAGTTTTTGATTTTAGCCATGTGATGAGGCCAAGCGGCCAAACAGAGGAAAAGCAATTTGCCATCGGAGGGAGGAATTAAGTTCTCTGGCCTTGTTCTTCCACACCTCCCAGCAGTCGGTTACAAAGTGACCTTGGCTACCCTGTTCCTTGGTGCAAAATATGGAGAGAAAAATACAAATATCAAATCCAAAGCACATGCAAATGATTGTTACTTTCTTCTAACCAGCCTCTTGGTCCAATCCACAAAGAAAATAGAAATAAAAATTGAGAATTTATGACTTTACTCAGCTTAAAAAGTTACAGCTGTTGGCTCTGATTCTGGCAAGTAAAACAATGAGATTATGAGTGACAGTCTGGACTATGATCAGTACAGAAACAAAAAGCAAAGAGATTAGATTCAACTTTCCGATATTTTGCCAGGGTTTCCGTGGATCTTCCACCAAAGTAATGACAGACAATCGGTAAAACCCTTGCGGAAATTCCACCCCAAGATGTTTACCGACCCTTGTTCGGTACAATGCGCTGTGCGAGTGGAGTAGCAGCATGGTATAGCACCAAGGTTTCCTGATTCATCAATGCAAGAAGTAGAATAGGAAGGTGGCATTGTTTGGGTCTCTAGGGTACTCCTCCCCAGAGGAGAGCAGTCCAGAGTGCCTGGGAGAAGGTGGTGCTCCATGTCAATACAGTATCTACTTGGGTCCAAATATGAAAAAAAAGTCTTCATACTTGAAAAAATCACCTACGGTGAGATTACCAACCATTACACAAGCCAAGTAGATGGGGCAAATTATGTGTGCCACAAAATGTTTCCTTCTACTCTGTAACACACTGCTTCTCCATTCAAAGCATTCAGACAACCTTACAGCCCTTTGAAAGCTTACTGTGCATGCCCATACCGTAGTGGAGGACAAATTGCAGCTGCAACTCATGCCTGAAACACTTGGCACATTGACATCTTAAAAAGGCTTCACTCCTTCTTGCAAAATCTGGCTGCATGATACATGTACAGAAAGTCCCACCTACAATGGGCTGCAAGATGGGCACCTGGCACTTTCGGGATCTCAACTCTGCTTCTCTGCAGGACCAGGCAGCACATAACACAAGGGAGCAGATACACACAAGGGGAGGGCAAACATAAAATCAAACCTTTGTATATGTTTGTAGAGGCCACACTGGAAATAATTGACATGGAAGGATTGGGGGAGCGTGAAGCCATAGGTCACCCCCAAGCTCAGAGCGACTAGCATCCTTCTCATATATTTTCTTCTCACTCATTTCCCCCTCCCCCCCACCCCGGGCATACACTGAAGCACAACACCAAGGCACACAATGTTATTGCCATGTAACTAATTGAAAGCTCCATCATGCAGTCAGTGTCGTAACATATATTTCTGTTTGATTTCAATAGACATCCCCCAAGTATCAGCCATAACTCCCAGTGCTACCAAAGAAGCCAGCACATCACTCCACCTGTTGCAAGCACCAGCATAAATATATCCACCCCAGGGATTTTGAGAGCCAATTGTTTCTTCAGTGGGGTGAAACACTGACCGTAAGAAAGGAAATCAAGGTGGCAACGGAGAAGCCCCAGTTTATGTCTTGATCAGCTACAGAGATAAGACATTTGGACCTCATGAGGTCTGCTTTCAAAATAAGGTCTCACCATTGTATTCTAGAGTCATTTGATGCTGTCCATAGCACTCTACAAAATATGGAGGAATCCACTAGCACATCTATGCAGTCATGTAAAAAGGCTTCTCCAAGGTGCATCCCAAGGTGGTCATCTGCAGTGGATGTCCTCAGGGGCAGAGGTGCTAAGCACCAGCTGGAGCAGCTCTTCAAAAAGCTGAGACTGCTGCACAGGCTCAATCAGATCGCCCCAGCTTCTACGTGGTGAGAATCAGATTGAGAGAGCCATTATGCAGGATTTCGGTGCCCTTTTTGTTGCTGAGAGGTTGTTCTCCACGCAGACCAGTGGGCGTTCTGATGGAGTTCCCAGTGGCAGGGGCATGGCCGGAGTAGGCATTGATGATGTTGCTGTCATTCAGGGTGATGCCATATCTAGCCCATCCAGTTCCCTGCCCCAAATGACAGTAAATGTGCCAGAAACCAGGCAGAACCAGCCAGCCAGTATGTAGCACCAAACATGACGGCACCTGTTACAGGTCCATCTCACGACCCAACATAAGGGAGTTACAAGACTACCTCAATCCCAAGAGGCTCCTGATCATACCCAGTGGCCAACCACTTCACTTGTTCCTGCCACTCGGGAAGCAGCTAGAAGGAGCACAAGATTACTGGAGAGATTGGAGAAGCTGGGGTTGTTCTCCTTAAATCAGAGAAGGTTAAGAGGAGATTTAATAGAGGTGTTCAAAATCATGAAGGATTTTGATAGAGTAAATAAGGAGAAACTGTTAACAGTGGCAGAAGGGCCGGTAACCAAAGGACACAGACTTAAGGTAATTGTCAAAAGAACTAGAGGCGACACGAGGAGAAATGTTTTTACGCAGTGAGTTGTTGTGATCTGGAATGCGCTGCCTGAAAGAGTGGTGGAAGCAGATTCAATAATAACTTTCAAAAGGGAATTGGATAAATACTTGAAGGGAAAAAATTTGAAGAGCTATGGGGAAAGAGCAAGTAATTGGACTAATTGGAAGCTCTTTCAAAAAGCCGGCACAGGCATGTGGGGCCAAATGGCCTCCTTCTGTGCCGTATCATTATTTGATTCTATAATATGTACAATATGAAGGCATACATTGTCACCAAGGGAATGTACCGGGGTAATTTAATACGGAACAAGAATAAAAAGACCTGGCAAACTTACTCCATTGCTCAAAAAGGACTCGATTTTCTGGCAGTTCATCAGGATGGGCATCGGTGTGGCTCCATCACAGGCAGGGGCTGCACCCTCTGAATATTAAAATGACCCCATCCCCTAGATTTGAGATGAGGGTCGAAGGCGTAACCAGTCAGTGGATCGAAACCCTGCCCTAATGCACTTCCAGTGGAGTAGCAGGATCCCAGTTATCCCAGCCCCAATGTATATTTTATAATCTGTAGAATTAAGCACTTTTAATAAAAGTGTTTTGTTTATTGGTTCATGAAGGAACATATTTTTTTACAGTTGTAGCAAAACTCAATAAATGTCTAAATTAATAATTTTATTCCTCAGAAAATGAGTGCTCATTTTGCTCCAGTAATATTTCACTGATTGTGACAGCAGTTTTAAATTTCAGTTTCCATTTTAACACCATTATTACTGGATAGATTCAGCACTGGAATGTGTCTCAAACAAAGGTTAAAACCAAATCCAATCTGTTGTTTCCCACCACAGTTCCTGCTTTTCCTGTTAGGAGCAAGTCAAGCAGTTCCTCTCTTTCTTTGTCCATCATCGGCTTGTAATCACTACTCTTTTTTTTTCCCGTTGACATTGCCAGGTGGGTATTCTTCTCTGCACAGGTCTGAGGCTTGTCTATCAGAGCTGCAGTGTTAGCCTTGGGCAGTTTGCATGAGTCCCTTCAAAAGGAAACATCTGAAGCACTTACAAGCCTGTTTCTGACAAAACTCCCTGTTCAAAGGTACTGAGAACCCACAACTCTGAGGGATTCTTTTGAAGCATAAAACAAGGGATGGTACAGTGGTAGTTTTCTGAATCCTTTTTTTTTGACATAAAACCCTCAGGAAAGACGTTTGTCTGATAACTTACAATATCATTCTTAACGCTAAAACTGAAGCCTCAGAAGTTGGACAAAAACATTAGATAATCACATGATTTCCGAAATGATATGGATACCAAGCAAAAGAACGGAACATGAGATGTGAAGCATAGAGGAGCAGGTGTAGTCAATAGCCATATGTATTGCTTTAGGGAACAAACTTAAACTCATACTGGTGGATACCAGGTGTCCTAAAAAGGTATGTTATAGTACGGGTAATTAATGAGGCTGGGATTATAGTAGATAGCCACTTTAATTAAGAACATATTGGGAATCACTCTTTACTTTGATGCAGTGAAAATTAAAGGCACGATTTCCCTGCTTGGCTTATGTTAGCAGAATTTCAAATCTAGTAAAAACAAAATGCACTGGGTGTTTTCATCTGTATTTAATGGCACCTTGATTAAAGCATTTCTGCAGTGTTTAAATGGGAAATTGCGATATTGAAATATTTCTTCTGCGTAAATATATATTTTTGGATTGGTCAAATATAAGAATTGCATGTGACTTGTAAAACAAATAGGAGTAAATACAATGTGATGCAGAAGACCATCGGAAACAATAGAAGAGATGCTAGACCATAATTGATAACAAATTGTGTCACTTTGTTTCCTCACAAATGCCTGAATTGTTCTGAATGTTCTGTCCCCAAAAACAAATGGTACAGAGTGCATGTATACCAGCATCTCATATGTTCAGCTATGTGTCTTCTTGCTGTAATGACAGATGGTGGGAAAGAGACTGCTGTCTGTGGCTGGGACCCCCAAGAAATTAGTTTCTTTTAAGTTCATTTTAAGGGTTAAGAAGGACTTTTTGGCTGACAACATAGTCATTCATATATTCATACGATCCCTGATAGTCCAGTGTGTGCATGAGGAGGGAGAGAGAGGAGACGAAGAGGAGAGGCCAAGTAACCTTGAGGTAATGATGCAACCATTTGATTCTTGGTAGCCTAGTGGAGAAGATAGTAGACAGTCATGGTAGTGGATGCATTTAGTGAATGCATTGACTCCTTGCTGAATTACAGTCCACGGGCACTGGTTACCCTCTGATACCTTGTACAGAAACTATTATTCATGTGTGGACCTTGACGTCAACGTTAGCAGGCTATTTAACAGTGGGTGCATCACTGCCAAACACAAACTTGCCCTCAACCAATGTCCACACAGATGCACTTCCGGCAGAGCACAATTTGCAGAGCTCTCCCAATAACTCTGTGATTTTAACCACACAGTAGCTGATGCATACAGATCAGGAAGATCCCTGGTTTGTGCTGAGTTAGCTGATCTCAGTTGAGATGATAGTGGGGGCAATACAGTTAACCTTAATACCTCTGGGTTAGGGAGAGGAGAATTGGTTACTCCTGACCACTATCCACTGACCTCTGCCGGAAGTGCATAGATGCATTTAAGGAGAAGCTAGATATGCACATGAGAGAGAAAGGAATAGAAAGAAATGCTGACAGGGTTAGATGAAGAGGGGTGGGAGGAGGCTCGTGTGGAACATAAATGGCGCTATAGATCAGTTGGGCCGAATGGCCTGTTTCTGTGCTGTAGACTCTATGTAACTATGTAAGTATTCTCAAAGGATGTATATAATGTTTATATTTTCCATCAGTTGCTGAGTTCACAATAAAGGTACTGGAAATCATTTAGAATCATAGAAATTACAGCACTGAAGAAGGCCATTCTGTCCATTGTGCCCATGCCAGCACTAAGTCTTCAACAGGAGCTACTTAATCTAACCCCATTTCCCTGCTTTTCATTGTGTCATTTTATATTCACTTTTGAATGATGTTATAATCTCTGAATCAATAGCTACTTGTGGTAAAACATTCCATTTTCTAATAACCCTTTGTGTGAAAAACTTTCTTCTATCTCCTCCATTTGTTCTTCTAGCGATAACACTGGGTCTATGCCCCTATGTTTACAAATTGCCAAACCGTAGAAACAATCTTTCAATATCTTTACCTTGTCAAAACCTTTCATAATTTTGAAAACCTCTATTTTGATCACCTCTTACTCTTTTATATATTTCAGGAAAAAAAACTCCAATTTTTCAAGCCTGTCTTTGTCAGGATAACCCTTAATTTCTGGTCTAATTCAACCAGATGTGGTTGTATTTTTGTGAGCAAAATGTTTGTGGCCATTTTGAATTTTGCTATTCAGCGTTTTAGTCATTAAGAAGATGATGTTGGTGAAGTTTCCAACCTGATGATTGTGCACCCCAGTGTAAACTCTTTGTGATGTCACCTTGTATACTGGTTCCAGCTTAATTCCAAACACTTTTGCCGGTGCACAGGGCAAATTTCATATTGGTGGTTACAGTCGCCAACAAAAATGAGCTGCTGAAGAAGATGTTAAAAATTAAAATTTTGATTCAACCTCTTTACTTCACTGTGGAGGGCTTCGTTCAGCAATTAAACTTTGCACTATTCTGCTAACAAAAGGTGAACTTATATTTGTAACAATTTTCTAAGCAACTTAAGATGCACTTTTCTGAATTATTCGACGTCCAAAGATTTCCTGATCAAATGTGCTTTTGTGCAATACGTTTATATCAGCACAATCTTCGCAAAGAACGGTGGTTTGAAGGATTGTGTGTGGGGCAGAGCTAATGATACACATTTTATAAATAAAACAATGCCAAATGATGATTGGCAGGACAATGTTCAGACAGCTTTGATCCCAAATGCTCCAACGAGCTCTCATCTCAGTGTTTTTATTGGTAGAAATAATCTGAAGTGTAGATGGTTTGAAAATTTTTAAAATATAAACTATAATGTTACAATTCTCACAATAACGGATTGGAATTTTTATGAATAAAAAGCACGATTTATTATTTTGTTCAAACAAAAGCAAAATATTTAGAGTGCTGGAAATCTGAAATCAAAACAGAAAATGCAGGAAACACTCAGCAGCATCTGTGGAGAGAGAAACAGAGTTAACGGGTAAGATATTTAAGGCGAGGCGGGGAGGGTGCATAGCCGAAGAACCCGGCAAGGCCGGGAACGGGGACGTGGAGATGCGACCAAACTTAATGGCAGGACCTCATTTTCATTTTTTACCTCCATTTCCCACCCGGCTGGCGGCCAAATGGACCCTTGGAAATGGACTTCTGCAATCGGAAGGTTGGAGAGGCTCCTGATCGGGAGAGGGGGAGAGAGCCCATGATCGGTTGGGGAAAGAGGCCTGCGATCGGGAGGGGTGACAGAGCCCACTATTGGGAGGGGGGGAGAGGCCTGCGATTGGGAGGGGAGAGAGAACCCGTGATCGGGAGGGGGGAGAGAGCCCATGATTGGATGGGGAAAGAGGCCTGCGATCGGGAGGGGTGACAGAGCCCACTATTGGGAGGGGGGAAAGGCCCGCGATTTGGAGGGTGGAAGAGGCCCGCAATCGAGAGGGCTGTGGCGAGGTCAGCAATCGGGAGGGCTGGGGGTGTGGGGGGGAAGCTGGCGATCAGGGGTTGGGGAGGCCTCCTTGAGCTGCCTGGGGGTTAGCACTCCTGCTCATCCTGGTCCACAAGGATTGCTGAAAGAGGCACTTACCTTGGGGAGCCGGCAGCTCCTGGCTCTGTTTCACTGCCAAGTTTCCCGACCCCTGGGAAAACCATGCAGCAACAGTCAATTCCCCAGTGGGAGCCCAATTTAAATATGTTAATTAAGTGTCCCGCCTCACCGTAGTGGGACTCTCGGGCGCCCCGATATCCGCTGTTTAAAAAAGGCGGTGGGCACGTGCTGGGGTTGCATTCCCCGTATTTAACTCTTTAACCCCCACCCCCGACCCTCACCCCCTGATCGTGTGGGAGTCAATAATGAGGCCAATGTTTCAGGTTCTGCTGAAAGGTCATCGACCTGAAACGTTAACTCTGTTTCTCTCTCCACAGATGCTGCCTGACCTGCTGAGTGTTTCCGGCATTTGCTGTTTTAATTTATTACTTTGTGTCTGTTTATTCAACGAGTTGTAAGTTTAATTAAAGATCATGGAATTGATCTGCATCCCTATTTACTATAAGAAAAAACAGAATGGTTCCTGGAAAACAGGCCAGCCTCCAGATATATGTCTAAACTACAAGTACACAGTCGTACATGCTGTTCTTCCTCCTTACATCCCCAATATGTTGAAATTAAGATTCATACAATCTCCTACTCCAGTGATGTCCAACCTGTGGGCAATGAGCTGGCTCAGGCCTGCTTGGACATTTATGGTATATGGCCTGAAGAGCAGCTCCTGGTTCAAACTTCTCCTCTTCGCACTGTGGCCTTAGGCTAAGCACGCACCCAACAAGCAACTCCAATTTCCATGAGGAGATAAAAAAGAGATCAATGAAGAAAATGATTCCAGTCCCCTTCTAATGCATTTACAGAGCTGGTGGCAAATTGAAAGCAAAGGAAATTCAAACTTCCACCTCATCAACTGGTATGTGAGCCAACGAGCGAGAGCCCTGGGGAAGGAGGTGTTCCTGGTTCCAATTTGGTTCTAATGTGCCCTCACTAGTTGGCTCACACACTATATGATGAGGCGGCAGATTGACTTACTTGTGACTTCCTTTTGCCAACGTCCCTGTAATATAGTAGCATGGCTTGGATTCGCTCACTTTGGGTTCTGCGTTTTCTCCCACCAATTTTCTCCGCAAGTATTAACTGAACATTCCAGGTTTTCTGCTCCCTTCCCCCTCCGCTTGGAGTCTTGAGAATGGGAGGATTATCCAAGGTTTCCTTTCATTAACTAATAATTTACTGAAAAGCTGCTCTTGCCACATGGTGACCTACATGCGACAGAGGAGGCTCTTCTACAACAAAGAGATAATTCTCAAGGTTTCATTTTGAGTCGTATTTTCTTTTCAGTTGTAACTTGTAAGTCATATTTAAATGTGAATACATGAGTCTCGGTAAAACCTACTGTAAGTGGCGTGATCAATGGGGACCAGTGCATATGATGTTGTCAAGACTAACAATTCACTCTTGAGTCCCATGATTTTTTGGAAATGTGTTACTTAAATGCTTGTAGGTCATATGGCAAATTTAAACAAATAACAATCCAAGGGGCATAAATTCGCCTTGGTAGCACAAAGTGGGAGATAACGAATTGGCTTCCCATTTTGCACTCCACCCGATTTTATCCAGCGGGCTGTAAAACGGGCTACTGCCCAGGACAGATTTATATGTTTATGTTTCTTGTGTGAATTGTGAGTCTTAAAAAGAAAACAAAAATCACAAAACTCCTGAGTGAATCAAGAGTACCGGCAATGCTCAGCTAAGAATAGTCCCATGCAATAATGTTTTATTCCAAAGTAGAAAGTTTTGCATTCGAATATATTTTGATCCATGCATTGGCTGCAGAGAAACAAGTTGCATGCAGCATCATTGTGAGAAAACAAAGCTTTGCCAGCATAAGAAATGCTTTTCCAAAAAATGTGAAATTGTTCTGTAAATATATTGTTGGATATTTCGTTCAATTATGATTCTTCCTGACCCAAAAAAATTAATTTATATGCAATTCATTTATTAACTGTGGAATTGGATTTGGCCCTCACTTCAAAAAGTTGGATCTCCTAGTACTATTCCCGGAACCTCAAAACTGTGGAAATCCTTGCCTCCCTCGGTCTTCCCCTCCTCTTATAATCTTCAGGCTTTTAAAACACAAATGTAATTTCTCCTAATCATTATTTATTTGGGAGAGGTGAAAGCAGCTGCCCTTGACATCAAAGCTACATTGACTTAGTATGGCACCAAGTACCCAATCAAAACTGAGGCCAATGGGAGTCAGGGGAAAACTCTCAAGTGGCTGGGAGTCAAAGCTGCCACAAAGAAAGATGGCTGTGGTTGTCAGAGGCCAATCATCACAGCCCCAGGACATTGCTGGAGGAGTTCTTCAGAGAAACATCCTCAACTCAATCACCTTCAGTTGCTCCATTAATGACCTTTCCTTCATCATAAGGTCAGGAGTGGGGCTGGTTGTTGACGATTCCACTCTATTCAACTCCATTCATAATTTATCTGATAATGAAGCAGCCCATGCCGGCCTACAATAGGTCTTGGACAACATCCACGCTTGTGCTGACAATTGGCAGGTAACATTCACCCCACATAAGTACCAGGTAACGAGCATGTCAAACAAGAAAAAGCTCAGCTGTCTTCTTCTGACCTTCAGCGACAACACTCTCGTCAAGTCTCCCGCCATTGGGGTGACCTTTGACCAGAAGTTTAACTGGACCAGCCATATCAACACTATCGCTACAAGAGCAAGATATGAATGGCTCATCTCCTGACCTTTCAAAGCCTCTCCACCATTTACAAGGCTCAAGTCAGGAGTGTGATGGAATACTCACCTGGATGGGAACTGCTGCTATAACATTCAAGAAACTTGACACCATCCAGGATAATGCAGTTTTCTTGATTGGTGCCACTGCACTCAATAGCCACCCCCATATCCCTGGTGCATTGTTGCTGCTGTATATGCTATGTACAGGACACAATGCAACAGTTCACCAAGGTTACTTTGGCATCACCGCCCTCCCCCGCAACCTTCACCACTGAGAAGGACAAGAGCAGCAATATCACAGGAACAACATCACCTCCAAGTTCCCTTCCAAGCTGCACACCATCCTGACTTAGACATATTTCACCATTCCTTCATCATCACCAGGTCAATATCTTGGAATTCCCTATCTAACAAGATTGTGGGAGCACCGTCACTATAAGGACTGCATGTGTTTGATGCAGAAAACGGTCCACCATCCCTTCTCAGGGCAACTAGAGATGGGCAATTGGCAATAAACGTGGCCTTGTCAGCATCGCTCACATCCCATAAGAACATAAGAAACAGGAGCAGGAGTAGACCATATAGCCCCTCGAGCCTGCTCCACCATTCAATAAGATTATGGGTGATCTTTGACCTCAACTCCATTATCCCGCCCGATCCCCATATCCCTTGATTCCCCTAAAGTCCAAAAATCTATCTATCTCAGCCTTGACTATACTCAATGATTCAGCATCCACAGCCCTCTGGGGTAGAGAATTCCAAAGATTCACAACCCTCCGAGTGAATAAATTCCTCCTCATCTCTGTCCTAAATGGCCGACCCCTTATCCTGAGACTATGCCCCCTAGTTCTAGACTCTCCAGCCAGGGGAAACAACCTCACAGCATCCACCCTGTCAAGCCCCCACAGAATCTTATATGTTTCAATGAGATCACCTCTCATTCTTCTAAACTCCAGAGAGTATAGGCCCATTCTGCTCAATCTCTTCTCGTAGGACAACCCTCTCATCCCAGGAATCAATCTAGTGAACCTTTGTTGCACCGCCTCTAAGGCAAGTATATTCTTCCTTAGATAAGGAGACCCAAACTGTACACAACAACAAATATATATTTTTTTAATTTACCTCGTTACTTTTATTCTTTTCAACCTTGGTGGTGTCCTGCCCTTGACCTTTCACCTTAATTTCTCAAAAAAAAGGGTATTGGATGCCTTCTTCAAAAGTTCTTAGTAAAACTTCACATGGATCATTTTTATTACGAGATCAAGGCAATCCTCCCAGAATTGTTTTATTATGAACACTGTGAAACCACTTGACCTCTTCAGTTCTTATGGGAGTGAATTAACACAGGGATTCTCCCACTCATCTGCCATAATTTTGGCAAAAGAATCGTCTAAGCCCCAGGAAAAGGGAAGAAGTGCTAAAGGCAGAGATAAAAACCCATGGCCAAGTTCAGGAAAAACTCTGGGAAATTTCACCTTGACTCTCCAAGGAAATCAAGCAAGCTCCAAGAGACCATGGTTCCTCATGACGTATCACTGGACATACTTAACTAAAACCTTTATCCTTCCCGCATATCCCAATTTGCTTAAGGACATGGCTGTATGGGATTAGAAAGCATCACTTCCATCCATTGGGTGAGTCCCAAAGGATCACAGTCATCTTCATATAATTTATCGCTATTACTCTTCATTAACCCCGTCTGCCAATAATTTACCAATCATCTTCTTAAAATTGATAATATCCCCTGCTTCCACTATCTTTCTGGTTAGGCTATTCCACATATTTATCATCCTCTACTGGAAGAGGTTATAATCTTAACCGTGTAAGTTCGATCTGAGGCTTGATTCTTCATTACCCTGGATTATCTATTATCATTTGAGAATAACAATTCCAATTGGCATCAGTGTGATTGGACCAGCAAAGGGAAAAATTCCATTCCTAATCGCTCTCCAACAACTCCTTTTGGTTCCAGTTCTGACGAAAGGTCTTCGACCTGAAATGTTAACTCTGTTTCCTTCTCCACAGATGCTGCCTGACTTGCTGAGCTTCTCCAGCATTTTCTGTTTTTAACTCCTATTGGTAATCGCATCTGTGTGAGCATTAGGTAAGGGTAGTTGCTGGTAGGCTCACAGATGAAGAAAGCCTGTTTGGGTGAGGTACCAGAAGGTACCTGGTCCCATGGAACTGTGCCACAATGTGAGTCAATACTTTCAAGAGAGATGGGGAGACAATGAGAGGGAATGCAGCTAGCTGAAAGAGTGGGGAATGGATGTATACTCTAAATCACACATATCATTATTTATCAGAATCATTCACCAACAACATAATGAGTTACCATCAACTATATTGTAATAATGTAAATACAAAGTTTAAAACACATCCATCCACAGAAAGTTCTCAACCAATTCAATGATGGGTCCATCATCCCATTCTATCTGTAACATTATCACAATGGCATGTAATGCTGTGATAACTTTGTCACTGGCTTTTGATATTGTGATCTTGGTTCCTAAAATAAGGAGCTTGAAATTAGAAATGACCACCATTATGATGGTAGTATCGAATAGAGTCAAAGAACATCAAAGTTGTATAATCTGATTGAAAGTCCATTCAAAGAGCCTTGATAAGATTAAAGCCTTAAAATTATAGTTTGTGATTTAGGGTATGAAGATTTAATGCATTTATATAACATTCCTCTGCCTTCTATTTTAACAAAGATGTTATCCCATTAAATAGGCTAGTGGCTCAGTTAAAATAATGAACAAAGAAATGTATACAAACCATCCCACAACACCATGTTTGAATCTCCCCAATCAGATTCCCACCTTTCCCACATTGAAACTGTCCTAATCAAAGACACAAATGACATCATCTGTGACTGTGACCATGATGCTTTATCCATTCTCATCTTTCTAGACCTCTCTACAGCCTTTGACATGGTTGACCACACCATCCTTCTATAATGCCTTTCCTCCATTGACCAGCTCAATGGAACTGCCCTGACTTTATTCCACTCTTCCCTATCTGATTGTAGCCAGAACATTTCTAGCAATGGCTTCTCTTCCTGCCCCCGCACCATTACCTCTGGAGTCCCTCAAGGATCTATTCCTCATCTATTGGCTGCCCCCTGGTGACATTTTGCAAAAGCATAGTACAGGATTTTAAAGGGGAAAAATGAATGGGTTGGGGGCCAGGGATTGGGGGGGGCAATCAAAATCGATGTTTTTGGGAGCAGGCAGACACCCTGGCTGGAACCTGCACATCTTTGAATGAGATTCAGGCAGATCTGTGTGCGTGCTCACATCAGTCACCAGGAAGTCCCGCCCTGGGCTTAAATCCGGTGGGCCGATAATTAAAGGGGCAAATGTACCTCATTGAGGTACTTAAGGTAGCTTATTTTTTGTGTATTGGCACTTAAAAAGATTTTAACGTTACCTGGGTGGCTTTCCCACGGCTTCTGATTCACGCCTGGTGAAACCAGACTGGAAGGGCCAGATCAGGCAAAAATAAACTAAATAAATTAAATAAAATTACATTTCCCATTGTAAAAATAGTAAATAAACATACCTTAAGAACGATGTTGCCTGAACCGCGCCCCTCCCACCCCCGATCTCCGATGTCTCCGAGAGTTTAGAAGAATGAGAGGTGATCTCATCGAAACATATAAAATTCTAACAGGACTTGACAGACTAGATGCAGGAAAGATGTTCCCGATGGCTGGGGAGTCCAGAACCAGGGGTCACAGTCTCAGGATACAGGGTATGCCATTTAGAACTGAGATGAGGAGAAGTTTCTTCACTCAGAGGGTGGTGAACCTGTGGAATTCTCTACCACAGAAGGCAGTGGAGGCCAAGTCATTCGATGTATTCAAGAAGGAGATAGATATATTTCTTAATGTTAAGGGATCAAGAGAGATGGGGAGAAAGTGGGAACAGAGTACTGAGTTAGACGATCAGCCATGATAATTTTGAATGGCGAAGCAGGCCCGAAGGGCCGAATGGCCTACTCTTGCTCCTATTTTCTATGTTTCTATGTCTGATGTCTCCACGCTGATCCCAATGTCCAATGTCTTCACTCTGATCCTGATGTCTCCATTCCAATCTTTGTTCTTCCCCCTCCCTCATTTCTATCCCGAATGCCGATGATGTCTCTATCTCTCTCTTTCTCTCCCTCCCCATTCCATGGATGTGTAGCTCCTGTCGGCAGCCAACCTGTCAATCAGGCTGGCTGCTGGGCGTAAACCCGGAAGAGGCTTTGATTGGCCTCATCAGGGTCATGATCGCATTGTGACCCGCCTGCTTCCCTACTGAGTTCCGCACCCGCACATCACCTCCCCCCCCCACCACCGGAATCTTCCCGCCGGCATATTAAAATCCTGCCCATAGTGTCAGCTACCACGTGTATGCTGATGACACCCAGATATACCTCTCCACCATGTCCCTTTACCCCTCCATTGCCTCTGTGTTATCAAACTGCTTGTCTGACATCTAGTCTTGTATGAGCTGCAATTTCCTCCAATTAAACACTGGGAAGACCAAAGCCATAGTCTTCGGGCTCTGCCACAAATATCGTGCCCTTGCCATTGATTCCATACCCCTACAGAAAAAAGGAACAAAGGGACACATGTGCAAGAGGGTTTAGAACAGAGGACTTGGAGGCACAACACTTGGCCCAGAGCTGAAGCTAAAAATGCACAAGATCAGTTCTTTCAGTTAGAAGTAGTCTGAAAGAAAAGCATCATAGTGTTAGATATTGGGCAGTATGGGCATACCTATAATCATAAGATAATTGGACTGCTTACAGAAGTGACTATTGGAGCATCTTAGAGAATATCCAAGGCAAGCCCTAAACTAGAGATTGTGAGCACTAAATGCACGCAACCTGAAGGGTGTTGGGGAATAGAGAGTGAGATCATTAGAGAAAAACGGATAGGGTTGGATGATGAGTGGAGAGGGTCATTAGTGCAAAGAAGGAATGGTAGAGCAAACAGTGCTCTGGAGAGTCCCTGAGTTCAAAGGAAAAGAGTTAGAGGATGAGTTATCCACTATGGCACGGTGATTGAAGAGGAAACCAGATACTCCTGTGCGTTGGTGGGTGGCCATACGATGTTAATTTGTTTGAAGTGCATGGTGCCAGACTTTGTCAAAGGCTTTGGAGATATCCAAAGCAATGACACATTATTCACCAAAGTGTTCAAAGGCAGCGTTCTAAAGGTAGACAACATGATGACCACTGGAACAGCTATGTTGAAAACTATACTGGCAATCAATGGTTTGGCTAGAACTTTGACAAGGATGAATAATTATGAAAAATTCACACCACCTTCCATAATTTAAGTAAATGGAAATGCAATAGCAATAGGATGGTAATTCAAAGGGTAAAAAGATTATCTATTGTGGGATTATCTACGACAGGACTTGTTGAAGTCATTAACCAATGCATAATATCTGGAGACTGTACACTACTATACCATTACATTGGCATGAGCTTCCTAATCAAGTAATATGGGTATTTCTGCTTGTTTGTAAAAGAATAAAATTATATAATCAAGATGTTATTTCAGTAAGTTTTCAGATTCTTCAACCCCTGTCTGTGCGGAATTAGGTGACCCTAGCAGGGCAGCATTGGGGTTATTATGATTGGCCTCATTGTTCCCAAGAAAGCGAGGGGGATAAAATCAGCAACAGATTTTCGCTGCTATCCACAGACCCTTGCTGGAAAGTGCTTGTGGAGAGATATTGTTTGATAACAGAATGGCCCTCTTATGAAATCCCCAGGTCGGATAGTTTTGCTGACACGCAGGGCTGGACTTTCCTCCACAAGTGGGTGGAATTGCAGTGGAAAACAGGGTAAAATTGTGCAGCCAGGCCTACTGTAGCCACCCTTCCTCATGCTCCGTTTCCCTTCCCCACCTGCCACATATATATGCTGGTAGGGCCCAGCTTCCCAGCTCATTTTGCTCCCTTCCACCCTTCTGATCACTGGCCCTGGGTCCAACTGGTTAAAGGTGACAGTAACCCGGGGTAGCAGCAGCAAGGGCCTGAATTTTCTATATGGAGGGAGAGGGCCTAGTCGAGGCCTTCTCCCCCTTCAATTTGGTCCCCAGTCTCTGCAAAGGCTTACAAACCAGGTGGTTTTTTCCATCTTTGGGACTCTTCTCCCCCTTTAAGGTCCCTCCCCGCCTCTCCTGGTGCAATTGTGACAGCAGAATTGTGATGACAAAGTGCGACAACGGGAAGCAAGTGTGACAAACAGGAAATGCAAGCTAGAAGCAAGGCTTTTAATATAGTGTAGATAGATATATAAGATCAAAAATTTGTTCTGTTTGCTATACCTGGCACAATGATAGGGTGAATAAAGTGAGCATTGATGGGCTGATGGTCTTTTCTTGCCATTTTTGTACTTTACTATGTTAAAGGTGCATTTCTAGATTCTGGAACAAAATCCTCCAATATAAATAATGTGGGTGAAGAAGTGGACAGTGCAATGCAAGACCAAAACTGTGCTACCCAAATATTACTTTTGCTGAAAAGAACAAATTGGCCATATTTGTTCACTTGTTAAGTGAGGAGGACACACTCATTTAGTCCTTTGATTCTGGTATCAGTAAGGGTTCTCACTATTGGTCGCTATCTGAAGATTCCTGCTGGAAAGTGTATGTGTGTGGGCTTTTGGGGAAGGATAGCTCGGTTGTGATGTCCTCCTCCCAAAGCCGAACAGCTGGTTGATAGGTTCACATATGAAGACTTGGGAAAGATACCACAGGGTGGTCAGCACCCAAGGGACTGTAATCCAGCATGAATCAGCTCCTTCAGGATGCAAGTGGGATGCCAGTTATGAAACCAATACTGCTTTGCGGACAGGGTGGCAGGAAGTTTATTGCAGTGAAGAGAGATGGGTGGAGTGGTTTTCCCTGGTTGGAAAGGCCCAAGTGGCAGTGTGACTCAGAAGTGATAAAGGTCATCACCCATATGGTGGAAATACTGAGGCACCTTATGTCGAACCCATCAATGGGCCTCTCCTATGGCACAAATCATATTAAAGAAAGGAAATTCTCTTGTCATGGTAATAGCATTTTTTAAATGACCATTCAACACATTGGGCTGACTTTCCTGGGCCTTCTGCCCAGCCACTAAACGGGAGCAGCGTATCCGAAATTCGCACCTTCTGTCCAGCTCCAGGAGCACCTCGATTTCCTGTGCTAGGCTATTTATGCGGCCTGGGACCAGCCCCAATACGAGCCCGAACCTGGTGGGGCCTAGCACTGTCGGTAGGGGCACGAAAATCAGGAGCAGCTCAGGCCTTGGTTACCAGAGCCTTTTGGCTGCCAATGGAGATCAGCACCCAGTTGAAGGCCAAGCTTCTGGGGGGAATCCTAAAACAATTAAATTTCCCCAACTTTCAGTTCTTCAGCCTGCGCTTTCATGGATACTCCAGTTGGCAGGGCTGCAGGACAAGCCTCCTCCTGCCTCTATTTACATGGTTCCATCTGGCCTGCTCCTTCAGTAGGCTCCACCCCCAAAGGAAAGCCCCAAGAATTCCAGGGTAACATTCAAAAGGCGCAGGACCGGCAATTTAGATCACCGTTCCTCTTTCCTGGCCGTTGTGCCCGCAGAATGCTCAGAATCCAGGTATAAGAGTTGGAAAAATCGGCTCTGATAAAATTCTTGCACAAAGTGTTTAGTTTGCTGCTGGTAATTATACATTATGGGAGCAGTTTTTTTGGGGGGGAAGGTGACTATCCACATTTAAGGTACCTTGAAAATAAATTTCTTGCACCTCAATTCCTATTGCTCTTCATACATCGATTCTTATGAATGTACAAGTAACCTGCTCCCAGGTATCTGCCAAAGCCCCTCTGAAACTACCATTGAGAACTGTGTGAGTGCAGACCAGGGAGACTCATTCACTGAATTCTTCCCTGTTGGGAAGTGCCTGGTGGGAGGTATCAGATGGCTTCCGGCATCCAACCCTGGACCTACACATACAATAAGAGCTGCTATCTTTGGGAGTGGAGGGAAAAACATTTAAGGGAACATGTAAAGAGTTTTTCGATTTACTCCATGGATACTATCAAATAAAACATGCTAGCACATCATTCTTACTCTACTGTACACCTGCAATACTCCTGAGGCACTTACACAAAAGAAAATTGCGTGAGAGAAAAGAGGTGTGTTTTTGACAGCTTTTTTATTTTCCAAAGGGTTAATAGTTGTGACATACAGCTTGAAAGGGCAAACAAAGGGGATATTGTCTCTTTTGTTCGGGGATGGGCTTTGCTAGTTCTTAGTGCAGGTTAACTCGGTGGTTCACAGTTTGTAGACCACGCTGCTTCCTGGCACAAATTCATCTTATGGAAGCAGGAGCTCGAAGATATTTTTAACTCTCTTACTCATCTGGAACACATAGAGAACCTCTGTTGTCCAGTGTTATTTAAATAGTAACTCATTATCATTGCAGTACTGTATTTCTGTAAATTAAGAAAAGCCCTATATTTAGATCATTTTGCTTTGAGACCTTCATTCCCACATGTTTCTCAACAGCATTTATTTTCAAATCGGGAGCATCATAGTGATGAAAGCAATTAAACACTTTAAGATGGTGCCCGTTTTAGCTTGTTTTCATGCGTTTGGGTGCTTGACTGAAACCCTACAACAAGAGCTTTTCTGAAGTGTGTCAGTGTATTCAGACTAAAGTCTTAACTTTTTACTCTAAATGGGCCGCTGTGATAGTATATGGAAACAGATTCTACTTTATTTAATGTAATGGACTTTCCATCGTGCCTGTATGTTTTCAAGGCAACTGAGGCAGTATTTAGATGAAAATACTTCCATTCTCTATTTGAAGAACAGGTGCAAAAGAATTGTTCTTAAGCTTGGTTGAATCGACTTTTCCCCTTTAAATACAGTAAAGTTCTTTTTGCTAAAGCTGGCTTCGTCCTCCTTTCTCTCACCGCCTCCTCTCCTGAAAACGTTGATTCCTGCATGGGCTAGGGTTCCATGTTGCCAAATGCCTTTTTGGGCATGTCTTCCAAGTCGTCATTATTCACATGTGACCGTAGACAGTGGGGTAGATCTTGACACTGTGCGATAGTGTAAAAGGGGTAACAGCGAGTCGGCAGCCCGTTTTACATCTCTCCCCATTTTTTATTTCCCTTGAAGTTCTTTTACTTTGTCCATCGCAGTTATAAGTATGTAAAAGATACCTGTGCAATAGGAATAACCGATAAAAATGTGTACCACGGCGCCCTCTTTTGGTTAGACAGGCGTTTGATTGACATAAAGCTATTTATGCTGAGGTCCAGTGCCCGAGGGGGGAGGCAAGCTGCAATGTATTAGATTGGTGGTGCTGCCCAAGTTACACTCAGGTGCACCCAATAGAGTAGTACCACATTAAAATCCTGCGGTTTTTTTTGGCCATGCAGGAGCTTGTATGTTTGCTTTACAAAGATTTAAGCTGGAAAAGTAATTGACAGTGGGCAGTACGGGGGTTGTCAACAGATAGCACTGCGATGTGTCTGAATCAGTGCCACCATGGAACCACCCCTGAGAGGGGTCTTGTTTACAATCAGCGCTGAAATAAAGTCACTAAAATCGTACGTCCCAAAGATCCAATTTGACTCGAAATCCTATCCAGCCCCAAAGCACAGTATAATCATAAGGAAGAAAGAGCTTGCATTTATATAGCGCCTGCCACGACCTCAGGATGTCCCAAAATGCTTTACAGCCAATGAAGTACTTTTGAAGTGTAGTCACTGTTGTAATATAGTTACCAACTGTATTGTGTGGAATGCAATTGATTAGGGTTGAATTTTGTAGATTGTAATATTTAGATTCATATTCTGTCATTTTTGTTCAATTTCAGGACCTGATCGTTTTGAAAGTTTTACTTCTGGTTATTTGCACGAGTTTAAAATAAATTGGGTACAGTCCAAGATAAAGCAAACTGTCTACTGGAATGACAGATAGTCCTTTGGATTGATGGATCAACTGACCCTTTATGTCTTCTTATTTTCTAATGATTAATACATCACATATATCTTGGAGCCAAAAAATCTGTGGGATCATTTCACCAGCATAAGTGCCTGCAAGTGCTCTTTGGGAACTTCTGCTCCCCACTCCACCAATGTATCCGGAATTGGTATAAGTTTCCTCGTTAACATTACATAGAATGTACAACACAAGAACAGGCCATTTGGCCCAGCTGGTCCATGCCAGTATTTATGCTCCACAAGAGCCTCCTCCCATCCCTCTTCATCTAACTCTATCAATATATCCTTCTATTCCTTTCTCCCTCATGTGCTTATCTAGCTTTCCCTTAAAGGCATCTATGCTATTCACCTCAATTACTCATTGCGGTAGCGAGTTCCGCATTCTAACCATTCTCTGGGTAAAGAAGTTTCTCCTGAATTCCCTGTTGGATTTATTGGTGACTATCTTATATTAATGGCCCCTAGATTTGGTCTCCCCCACAAGTGGAAACATCATCTCTACGTCTACCCTATCAATCCCAGCAGGTGGTTGCACGGCTATGGGTGCATCTTGGAAGAGGGGACTGGAGGTATGGCTCAGGCTAGATGCTCATTGGGCCAGCCAGCACAATCGGCACAGCTGGGTTATTGTTTTGAAACTGCCAATTGGCCGCTTTTTACAAGGGGGTCCATTTCCTGACGGTGCAGCAGTTTTCTTTGGGGTCGCGACCTGGACCTCCCCAAAGGTGGGCCCCACATCAACTGGTCTGATCGCAGAATGCTGCTTCCATTTTGCACTTAGTGATGGAGACACTGCTCAGAACTGTGTCACCCTTTCTTTTTATAATATGGCTTACTTGCAGGCAGATAAGAGGAATTAGCCACAAGAACCTTTGACTACTTCCAAATCGCATGTCCCTACCTCTGTAACCTCCTCCAGCCCTACAACCCGCCGAGATCTCCGCATTCCTCCAATTCTGGCCTCTTGCGCATCCCCGATTTTCATCACTCCACCATTGGCGGCCGTGCCTTCAGCTGCCTAGGCCCTAAGCTCTGGAATTCCCTCCCTAAACCTCTCCACTTCTCCACCTCTCTCTCCTCCTTTAAGATGCTGCTTAAAACCTACTTCTTTGACCAAGCTTTTGGTCACCTGTCCTAATATCTCCGTATGTGGCTGGGTGTTAAATTTTGTTTGATAATCGCTCCTGTGAAGCGCCTTGGGATGTTTTACTACGTTAAAGGTGCTATATAAATGCAAGTTGTTGTTGTGGCTGATGTAATTCTGTTGGGCGTTTGCTGAGCCACTATTTTCCCACCCAGGGAATCTCTCCCCTCTCCTGACCATACACCTGCCCCACGCCACTTGGAATAAAAGGAGAAGCTTTGAGGCGCAAGCAGCGCCCTCCACCTATTCCTGTATCATCGTTCTTCATACCCACCTTTGTTTCCCTTGTTCCTCCACTTACTGCCAGGTACCAGGGTCCTGCCCTCTTACCAGCTCCCTCTAAGTTGGACTGCTGCTTGGGATGCTGCTATTTTCCCGGTCATAACACAACAGCAATGGGTGGAACCTTTAAATCAATTTGAAGTCCACCGACGTGCAATTCACAGCTTCTGGTGTGAATACATTCATTTAAATGCTCGCCGTTCTTCATCAGAAGATATCCAGCTAATAATCTTGCCCCATTACACCATGTAAAATTCAAAATCATTTCGGCTCTCCTATGGGACTTTAACTGTGGTTGTCCCTTTAATGGTGTTGGTGCTTTGAAGCCCAGGAAACATCCAGAGTTCCTCCTTCTTTGGCCAATAGTGTAGCCCCAAGCACACCCATGCGGTGCCTCCTTTATTTTAACAGAGCATGAGCGTAAGATTGGGTGCTCAGCTTTGGTTCCTGGCAGGCTGCACTTCTGGTGCGCTCCACATTAATTGCTCCCGGACAGCACTGGGAGAGGAAGATTGGCCCTATGATGTCACTGTAACTTGTTGGCCCGTCTTCAAGAAGGGCTTTTCCAGTTAATTTTCTTTTGACACACTGAGACTTACCCTCTAATGGAAACAAATCTACCAGTCGAGATTAGGATTTGGACTTGGCCCACTGAGTGGGAAGCTTTTCAATGAGGGCATCTCTAAACATTAGTATTTTAACTTGGATTTGATTCTCATTTGTGAAATAAATTCTCTTTTTTTTCGTTCCTTTAAATTTTTTGCTTTACTGACTTCTTGACAGGTTTTTTTGATGGAATTCTTGGCAACAGCTACTGCACTCTCTTATTCTGCCACAGTTTCTGTCATTTGGGTGTATGTATTATTGTAATTGGTTGACTTGTTAGCTGATTTGTGACATGTAACTGAACCACAGCTTTCAATAGCAGGCTTGTTGCACACACGTCAACCCACATTATGATTTGCCAGATGCCTGTAACACTGATGTCTTATCCCAAACATCATAGACGGCATCGAGGTTGGCATGGAAACGGATGCCGTTATAACATTGTCTTTGGTCTTTACCCAGGAATCCTTTCTTCCCCACTATCTGCAGATTTACTGTATGTAACTCAAGAAGATATTTTAATTCGGAATGATAATAATCCTCTGTGTGCAAGTTATTCCCAAGATGGAATGTTTTTAAATATTGGTATCAAAATCTAATTTAAAAACATATTTTGGCACCAAGAAATGAGGGAGGATCGTAGAGTTCAGTCATTTTTATGCTGATTTACTGGCAGGCAGAAAGTAACACTTTTACTGTTGAAGTTTGGTAATGTTAAGACCATGTTGACTTTTCAATATGGTTACTCAATGGTAAACACTCACTACAAGTGGGTTAAAACATCAATTAAGTCCACTGGACTCAATCCACTTACCATTTTTGGCTCTTATTAAAGTACCAGTGGAATCTGGATTTAATGAAAGTCTGTTTGCGTGAATGTTGAAATATAATTTCTTATAAAAACTAAGGGCCATAAATATAAGATAGCCATGAATAAATCCAATGGGGAATCCAGGAGAAACTTCTTTACCCAGAGAGTGATTAGAATGTGGAACTCGCTACCATACGACTAGCATAGACGCATTTAAGGGGAAGCTCGATAAACATATGAGGGAGAAAGGAATAGAAGGATAGGCCGATAGGGAGGGAGGAGGCTCATGTGGAGCATAAACACCGGCATGTTTCTGTGCTGTACATTCTATGCAATGTAATTCTGTGTAATTGATTTTATGTCAGTCTGCAGTCCATTTTGTACTTTCAGTGGTGGAATGACAGGAAAATATAACACTCGAATAGGAGAGCATGGCCACCCCATCCAGGGAAAGTGTAAAATCGCTAAATATTCTGAATGTGTCAAGACAAGCAGTGCACCTGGAGGTTTGGGCTTTGTCGGCATGTCTCGTTGGAACTGTGCTAAATAACAGCACCTGATTTGGATGGGTCCTTGGTGATCCCCTCTCAAACCACCTGTGGCTGTTAAGTTTATGAGAGCTGTTAACTTCTTAGCAACTGATTCCTTTTGTGATGCTGCCTGTAGCCTTCTGGCACTCACTGTCAGTGTGAATAATGGCCGTTTGGGTCAGGCACGGGAGGGCTGCCAGAACTGTGGAGCCATATCCCAGCAAGGAATCAATGTTTTCAGGAGAGGAAAAAAAAATGGCAGAGAAAATTGGCAAGAAAAAACACAGGGCTAACTCTTCTGGCGATTCCTTACTGTAAAACCGAGTGGCTTGACTGATGTTTTGTAGCTGTATTGTACAGGAGAGAGTCTCCAATAGTACCTTCCATGTGGAAGCAAGTATCTTCCGTTGCACCTATGAGAATTTCAAGTTGCTGAACATATAATTACTGATCTGCATAGTATCTGACGGCTTTGAAAATACGCTATCACTTCCAACGCACCTGTTCATTCCTTCATATTGTGTAAAGTGGAGTTTAGTGACCTTATGCTAACCAATCCATGAAGCTGCCGATGTCCTAACATAATTGACCGAGAAATGAAAAACACTTAAATATGCCTTGAATCTAATAGAGATCACATCTGGCGGAGGGGAGACGTGAAGATTGTAGTTGTTATTTTTGCTGGCAAAACTAGTAACTTTTGCCTAATTCATACAGATAACTATCCTGGTGTTTGCTGCATTCTATCAGGGATCCATTTCAACTCAGTTGTACTGAATTGTAGCAGAGCACAAAGTAAAAAAAAAAATCAAATGAAAGATCACAGTGGCTTGGTGAAATTCCTGTTGCCATCACAGTTAGGCCCCGATATTAGAATGGTGGGTAACCCGCCCATTAAAAAATGTCCGTTTCGCACGCGATCACGATTCAATTGGTGCCACTTAACGTGGCTTCCGGGTTTGCCGTCCGAAAGCTGCGCAGCGGGCGGGCTGCGCACCCGCATCACAGGCTGTCAGTTAGAGGAGCTCTATTTAAAGGGCCATTGCTCCAAAGGCTTTTGCTCGAGCAAAGACCCACAGACCACAATGGAGCAGCTCAGGGGCAAGTTTGCTCCAAGATTCAATGATGCCTCTCTCCAGATGCTACTGGATGGGGTGAGGAGGAGGAGGGTTGTGTTTTACCTGGTGGACGGGAGGAAGTGCCCTGCCTCTGCCACCAAGAAGGCCTGGCTCGAGGTGGCAGAGGAGGTCACCAGCAGCAGCAACATATCCCACACCTGGATCCAGTGTAGGACGTGCTTCAATGACCTAACTAGGTCAGCCAAAGTGAGTACACTTACTCATTCTCCTGCATTCCGTGTCGCACATCACTGTCTCCCCCACCCCCCCTGCCCCAAATCATTCTGCACTGCCAGGACTACTCTATCACATCACGCCTCACACCCATTTAAGGCTCATCCTCAACTTACCTGCACTTCCTTAGCACTTCCTCACCTCCCCATTAGTCACCCCACCACTACCACTCACCCCGATCCTCATCCAATGTGATGTCTCTGTCTCATACTCACCCTCTGATGCACCTCTTTCATGGTCAGCCTCACCCAAACCAATGCATTCATCGGCTGACCACTTCACCCTCACTCACTCACACACCTGTATTTTCTCCCCTTCTAGGAGAAGAGAGCCCAAAATGCACGCGAGAGGGCGAGGACTGGAGAGGGGCTTCCACAAACACTGTTCCTCACAGACACGGAGCAGGAGGCGCTGGAGCTGAGCCACACCCTCGAGTGCCTGTCTGTCGGGGACAGCGAGACTGGCACCCCACAAACATCTGGTGACACAACTTTAACATTCATCACACACAAAATGAATTGACGTTAACATGCCTTGCCATTTTCAACACTTCAGTATGCTCATCGCAGCATGACACATCTCTGATGATGATTAATATTGCCTTCTGTTCTCTTACAGGGCCTTCAGCGACCGCAGTAACGGCAGAGGGCGATTCCTCAGATGGCCTGCCGGGCTCTGAGGGTGCACCGTCACATCTTAGTGAGCCATCCACCAGCTCAGATACTCACACCTCGGTGGGTCCTAGTCTGCAGTTAGTTGGGTTGGCACCTGATGAGTCACCACACACAAGTGAGCACGAGCAGACACTGGTGGCAGGGCAGCCATGGAGAGTCTGTGTCGGTGGGAGCACTCCTCTCCAGGCTCTGCTCAGCTGGATGCAGATGCTGAACCCCGAGGGCCATCCTTTAAAAGGAGAATGATCGAGGGACAGCAGCACATTTGTGAGGTACTGGAACAGGTGCCACGCGCACTCTCCACAATAGTGCAGAGAATGGAGGAGTCCAACTCCTGCATGAGTGGAATAGTGGCACAGGTACGTGAGGGAATCTCTGAGATACTGTCACAGGGACGTGAGCAAGTATCTGAGATAGTGTCACAGGTAAGTGCGGGAATGTCTGCAATGGAGAGAAGGCTAGCCTCCGTTGAGCTTCAAGCACGGCTCACAAATGAGTCCATTCAGGCCCTGACAACGGCCGTTGGGACTCAGGGTGAACAACATTCTGCTGCCTTGAACAGGCAGACAGAAACTTTACAACTGGGCTTCCAAGGCATCACACATGTCCTCCAAACTGTTCTCCAGCAGGGTGGTAGGAGTGATGTGGGCCTGGTCCAGGAGAGGGATGATGATGAAAGGGGACATGGAAGGGAGGATGCCACTCAAAGTGCTCCCATGTCTCACCCGTTGCCCCCCTCTCAATCAGTACCCGCAATGCTGCCTCTTCTCCAGGTGGCTGAGTCTGCCCCTGCACAGGTGCAGGTGGAGCAGTCTTTGGAGGGGCCCTCATGGGCTCCAAAACCCAGAGGATGTAGGCCCAAAGTATCTAAGCAGTCAGGGCATGAACATGAGCAACCTGACACTACCTCTACTGCAGCCACAGGGGATGCACCACGTAGAAGTAGTCGGAAGAGAAAGGCGAAGGTTTTGTGAGCACGAAGGGGATGCACAAGGGCGTTTGATAGACTGTCATGTTTTTCATTTATATTTAGTTTTTGTTAAAGTGACATTAAATTTCATGATTGTCACCACTGCTGCCATGTCTTGCCCATTCTTGACTGGCTTTTGTGATAGTGCCCTTTCATGAGGTTCACCATGAACGGCGACACTTGATGCCACCCATTGGGTCACTTTACAGTGGGTGTATGTGTAGTTGCAGGACTGTTCTGTGCAGGGAGGGTGGGCGCTGGTCTTTCCAGGTGGTGTGAGGACTGGACTCTTCACACTTTCTGATGTTAGGAAACCATTCACATATCAGTGACTCCCTGGTCTCATGAGCAGCCAGGTAAGCCGCTGCTCTGCCCATGGGTTCCTCCTCCTCCTCCTCCATGTGGGTGGCAGATGTGGATGGGGCCTCCTCAAGTGGCACCCCTCTCTGCTGTTGCCCTCTGTGCTCTTGTGCAGGTGCCAGTGGTGCAGCACTGTGTTGTGGAGTTCCAAGTGGCGGAAGTGCACGCCATGCCTGGCGAGGCTGGTGATGTTGCTCGTCCTCGGATGTAGTGGTGAATGCAGCCATGGCGCCCACCCCCCATCCTGATGGTGTGAGTTTGAGGGGGTCCGAAAAGTTGGTAAATATGTGGGAACAGAAGAATTGTGAGTGGAAAATAAGAATTTTCAGTGAAAACACAAAGATCTCCCAGCCAAAAGTTTGTTTGAGAGAACTGAGTGCCCTGCTGCAAGAACTCACCTTTTCTCCCCATCTGTCAAACAAGCGTTTGAATGTGCAACTGGCTGCTGGCTGAAACACGTCTGGTAGAACATGGAGTGTTTCCCACAGCACGGGAAACACGCTGAGGATGTTTGAAGATCGGGCCCCTGCCTTAATGTGGACAAAATTAAGTACTTTAAGTACTTTAAGTATCTAAGTAAGTGTCTTAACTATCATCCCGCCGGCTTTAATTGCTGGTGGGACTTCCGCATTCGGGAGGCGCACGCACCCAGGCACGTCAGTCCATTGTAACTTTGGTGGAAGATCCGCGGAAACTCCGTTTGCCACGGAGAACATCCGCAGAAATTCACCCTCTGGGTATTTAAGTCCAAAATGCACCACATTCCAAGGCTCATACATTATGCTTGCCTTGTGTTCCTAGCTCGCACACAAAACTGCTGTTGCATTAGAGGCTGCAGGATATTTGCCCATATTGGCAGGTGATTGGCCACACAGTTAAGGTGCAACCTACAGTAAGTTATCTCCAATAGGTATTGGATTCACTCCTCCATTAACGCTGAAATTGGCAGAGCATTGCCACCCAGTGCAGGAATGGACAACAACAACTTGCATTTATATAGCGCCTTTAACATAGTAAAATGTCCCAAGGCGCTTCACAGGAGTGATTATCAAACAAAATTTGACAACGAGCCACATAAGGAGATATTAGGATAGGTGAAAGGTAGGTTTTAAGGAGTGTCTTAAAAGAGGAGATCAAGGTAGAGAGGTTTAGGAAGGGAATTCCAGAGCTTAGGGCCTAGGCAGCTGAAGGCACAGCCACCAATGGTGGAGCGATGAAAATCGGGGATGCGCCAGAGGCTAGAATTGGAGGAGCCCAGAGATCTCGGAGGGTTGTAGGGTTGTCGGGCTGGAGGAGGTTACAGAGATAGGGAGGGGCGAGGCCATAGAGGGATTTGAAAACAAGAATGAGAATTTTAAAATTGAGGGACTGCCCTTTACTGCTGTCAAGTGGCACACAAGGCATAGTGATAGGTCCTGCTTGTAAGAAACACATTTGGTTTACTGTCCCAGGCATGGCTACCTGGGACTGTTGAAAGAGCGGTGCCTTTGGGAGGTTGAAGATAATCAGGGAGGCTCTGACAAGGCTGTGCCATCTCCTTAATGAAGATCTGCAGAAATGATTAGCTGCCGGTGGTCATCAGTTAGTGCGCAACGTAATTGTTATGCACTGGGGTATAAGAACTGGGCCTGCATGTCCACACACATGTAAGTTCTGATTTTAACCTAACCCGCCCAGCGAGAAGGTAGGACGCCTGATTTGGACGCCAGATCCATGGACCGTAAAACCGGGCGGGATTTAAATCAGGCATCTGACCCGAAACCCGCCACATTCTCACCGGGCTCCGCTTTCTAGCAGGAGTCAGTGGATAATGATCAAGACCAGGAATCCTAGCTGACTTGTTTCCCTCTCCACTCAGGGATACTGGTGCCACTTGTAGCAATCTACTGGTACACTAGCTCAGTTCCAGCTGTCTCAACACCAAACTTGGAACCTTCCTCACCTGTATGGGTCAGTGCTGCACTGGATTGTGCACTTGTTCATTAAGCTGTCGAGGGTCGGTGGGGATAGGTCCACTTAGTTCCTCTTTGACCCTGTTTGCCTAGGAGCTACTAATTAATTTCTGTAGGGAATTCAAAGCTCTTTTAAATTAGCTGTGACTGCGTAAATGTCACAAGTTTGCTCTGCCGAAAAATCAGCCGCTATCAGAGTGCAGATTTAATTCAGTTCTGCAGCAAAGTGATACGGTTTATGGCTGTATAAATAGCCGATCACCATAGAAACAGCTCACCCAATAATACATTGCTGTCCATTACAGCTGGAAATTCTAAAAGTAGTGCAGCTGAGCACAGCCTCTTTATACTGATGTTTTCAAGACAAACAAAAATGACATTGTAGTGAAGAGTGTGTGATGAAGAGTATTTGTGTGGTGTCAGTATTAATAATGAAACCACAAAAAAGTTTGACTTTTCCATGAGGTTGTAGTGTATCAGAGAGAGCCGCAGGAATGAGCTGTAGTTCTATTTGCAATATATGCGTCATATTAGCTTAAAAACAAGGGATGTGGGATCTGATGAAGGGTCTTCACCCAAAGTATCTCTTTCAGATGTTGAACGACCTTTGCACTTCCTCTTTTTATTTTAGAATTCCGGTACTCTTCTTTGTAAGATCGACAGAACGTGACTGCTGAGTAAATCACAAGGTCAGAAGTCATCTTTATTTGGAACTTCTCTTCTAAACTCACTCTGAAATTCCTTCATACTGATCGGCATACATATTAAAATATAGGGTGCCCTGGGCAATTGGTCAGTCAGGTCCGTGTAAATCCTAACTCTTCCATAGTAGATGTATAATATAACATGATCGGTTGTATAAAAGAACTGTTTCTTGTCAGTAGTAATGAACAATCCTACTTCCAAACTTTAAAAAGCCAATGGCAAATGTGGTGTTGGTGCATAAGGGTTCAAACTCAATTCCAGGAAGATCTATTGGCATTCATGAAATCCAAACCAAACTGGGCTGGAGTAAATTGTGGTATGAACTTCGATGGAGAACACATGTGTTTTCCAGAAGTCCTGTAAGCAGGAAAATAAAGGACATGTGGCCTATAGTGGCCTGGTTTAGTTTGAATTTTATGGGAGAGTTTCCAACAAATATTCCAGAAACTGCAAGTTTGGCCCTGCAGTCACCTTACGTCACATTTGACACTAGTTCAGTACACGTGGATTCTAGCACACGTAAATTTGTAGCAGCCCTGGTGTGAAAATCATTATTAGAACACGAATAATGATAACAGTTTGTGTCCATACGGATTGCTACTTTTAGATTGATACCACTTAACCGTATAAAGGAGTTACAGCAGACATTTGAAACAAGAGGCAAGTGGACTGAAGGAGTTGTACCTGGCTCTCTTTGTGACACCTAATCAGGCGTTGCTCTTGGCCAGATGTACTGGCTGCAGGGAGGGTCGACAAATCTTACGATCTTTGCATCACACTGTTGTGGTCATGCACCTGTAGTTGTGTCTGGTTGGACCCCAGATATTGTTCATGGCATATCAGCTCTTTAAAAAGAACGACATATGGTGTTTATTTGTTTCTCTGTCTGTAAAGTGGATGAATGATTTTTTATTTTGAAGGACATGCTACTGAGATTCCAATCAACATCATCCAAGGTGAGAAATACATATGTTGTCAGACTTCGATCACCATCTTGTGATTTATGTGGTTGCAAAAATAATGGGTTGCATGGTGGCCCAGGACTTGTAATACAAATGCACTACTTTGAACTATTTGGCATCAGTACGATTAACAACTAAAAGAGATTATCTTTGATAAGATCTGGCTTTGGTCTTTACTTTTTCTTTTGATATAGAACAGTTTGTCGCTTGATATTTTTAATAACAATAAGTGTGCAGAGGAGCAACCAGAGCTCCATGTGGCTAGAGATATATTGAGCATTTGGTGCATAATCAAAGCTAGTAGAAGTCCCTTAAAGTTGAGCAGTGCCAAATGTCGCTAAATATGGTAATAATGAACGGAGAGGCAAAAGAAAATGTTGAAAATACTTTTCTCAGTTTTGTTTTTTCCTAGATGAAGGGCCATGACTCATAAGTGCTGGATATCACTAACAAATTCCACTAGATCAAATGGGTATGGGCAGTATAATGGTTATGTTACTGCACCAGTAATCCAGAGAATATAAGTTCAAATCCTACCATGGCAGTTTGAGAATTTGAAATCAGTTATTTGGAAATATTAAAAAAAGCTGGTAGCAGTAAAAGTGACCCTGAGGCTGGTGAATTGTTGTAAAAACCCAACTGAAACTAATGCCCTTTACCTGCTGTCTTTACCCGGTCATGCCCATATGTGACTTCAGTCCCACACCAATGTGATTGACTCTCAATTGCCCTTTGAACTGGCTTAGTGAAGCCACTCAGTTGTATAGGCTAAAGAAGGCGGCCCACCATCACCTGGGGATGGGCAATAAATGCCAGCCTTGTCAGCAATGCCCACACCCTGAGAATGAATTTTTTAAAAACTCTAAGTCTAGGACAGAAGATAGGTAAATCAAAACTAGTAGATGATGCGCCTTTTAGGTTTTAGTAGCCTGTAGAGCTGGCCCACCGTGGGTTTGGCCTAGCTGAGTGGAGGGGGGGTGAGCCCGAGATGGCAGTGACCCACAGTATTTATTGTGAACCTATTTCTGCTCCACCTGGCTCTACAAAAATATAATCTGGGAAATGTTTTGGGGTGGTCAGCAGGAGCACCTTTAAGGACTGCTGCTGCTGGTTAGGACACATTGGTAGGCCATGTGTGGTGCAGATTTCACCCATGTATCCCTTACCATTGTAATTGGGGTCCTATCTGTGTCATAGAACCTTGATTTGCATAGTAAAGAGGCTTATCGCTTTAAACAGGCAGGCGCACACTTAAAAATGGCGGCGGCTGGACCGTCAGCGTCAACGGGACGATAAGTCTACCGATGCCATTTTGAGGCTGTTAGTGACAATTTCGGCTAGCTAAACTTGGCCCCAGTGAGTCTTAATTCGAACACAATGGGGCTGATTGTCACTTTCGCCGCGGAGGGTAAACTGGCTGTTGAGGATGGACAGCCCATGTCCAGTCACGTCCAATCATCAGGTCCACTGAAGTCAATGGAAAGTAAAACCGGGCAAGGCGCATAATGGACGGCCGATCTGCAAGTGCCCATTTATTGCCTGCACCAAAAGTGACAATTAGACCCACTGAGGATAAGCACAATGATATAATTTATGGGCAACCTCTGTGGCTTAGTGGGTAACTCGGTGCTTAATGTGAATATAAGAAGTAGGAGTAGGCCATATGGCCCCTGGAGCCTACTCCGCTATTCAATTTGATCATGGTTGATCTTCGACCTCAACTTTCCCGCCAATCCCCATATCCCTTAATTCCCCTAGAGCCCAAAAATCTATCTATCTCAGCCTTGAATATATTCAATGACTCAGCACCCACAGCCCTCAGGTAGAGAATTCCAAAGATTCACAACCCTTGGCGTGAAGAAATTCCTCCTCATCTCGGTCTTGAATGGCCGACCCTTTATCCTGCGACTATGCCCCCTAATTCTAGACTCTCCAGCCAGGGGAAACAATCTCTCAGCATCTACCCTGTCAAGCCCCCTCATAATCTTATATGTTTCAATGAGATCACCTCTCATTCTTCTAAACTCCAGAGCGTATAGACCCATTCTACTCAACCTCTCTTCATAGGACAACCCTCTCATCCCAGGAATTAAGCCATACAGTCTAGAAATTTGTTAATTCGACCCCAGTTAGCTGATGTCGGCAGGGTCAGGAGTTGAGCAATCCAATGACCTCTGCTGGAAGTGTGCTTGTGTGGATGTCAGGTGAGTACAGGATGGGGTTCAACTGCAATGTCACTTCCACTCCCCTCCACAATGGAATCGAGGGTTGCCAACCCTCCAGGATTGTCCTGGAATCTCCAGGAATTAAAGAATATTCTCCAGGAAAATGCTGCTAGCAACCCAGGAGAAAAATCATAGGGGCATTAAATAAAATTGCATTTTTTTTCATTTTCTTTCAACATTTTTATTTATTAGTTATAAAAACATTGGAGATGGGAGAAAAGGCTGTTTGACTGACAGCCAAGAGTCATCCAATTGGGTAAGGAATAGTCTATTTGGTTTCCAATTGGCGTGGGAAGGCGGAACGCCGCGAGAATAGGTGTGTCAGGCCACTGATGGCGGGAGGGTGCCGGCAGGGCAGTTGAAGGCAGCCGGTCATGTGATGAAACCTCCAGGAATACGCCCAATCAGAATTGGTAACCCTAATGGAATTGCTGCTCACACTTATTGTCAAGGGTCACACAAGAATAATGGTCACTTGGGTGGGGTACTGGAGAGTGACTGGAACCAATGGAACCACCCCTCAGCCAAGGAATCAGTGGGGTGTTTGTTACACTTTTAACTTTTGACCACTTGTTGGGGTGCAACCATAAAAATACCAGATCAATCGGGACGCACTGCACTTAAGGACAAAACAACAATAGCACTTTTCAGAAAGGGAAGTGTTCTTTTCAAAGAGACACATCACCACAGAGAATCCAAACATTTCCCCTCTTTCTTGGCCCAAGAGTTTTCCACAGCCCTTTACAACTTTGAAATAGGAGATTGCATTGGACATATCGG